>NW_028145664.1:1027500-1046652 GCF_977016875.1 Pavona decussata | reverse complement strand
TTTCTTAATTGGTTGAGAAAAGATAACATCGGCCTAAGGGAGGTGACGTCATCAGGCTATTCTTCGGAGCAGCCACGAACCGAGATCCGATTATACCGGAAATTGACCTGCATTCACTCTCTTTCAGTAGTAATGGCGGACGACGTCGGGAAATAAAGACTTGGAACGTTTGTTAGGATTCGTTATGGTAGAATACAGAGTTCTTTCCACTTTCGTTTCTCGGCGTCTGAACACTGACCTCAAGGATTTTACGTTCGATTTGTGGAAGAAACGTGGAACTATGAAAACAGTCAAGATTTGCTCAGGTAACATCGACCTACGGGAGGTTAACATCGACCTAAAGGAGGTTAACATCGGCCTACGGAAGGTTAACATCGACCTAAGGGAGGTACGTTTTATAGCACCACGTTTGTATCGTATGTGTTATACTGGCACAATCGTACACATGGAAAGCTTATTTGCAAGCATTAAAACTTACAATCTTGCAGGAGCTTTTCTAATCATTGACCTGAGTGCCATTTCATTAATTTTATTACCAACTCATAACATCCACCTACAGGAGGTTAACATCTACCTAAGGGAGGTACAGTGGCTTACAGTGTTTATTTTATAACTTGTGTATTATAAAAGTCAATTCATAGACATAGAAGCTTACTCTCGAGCAGGGAAACTTGGGATCATAAGGAGCTTTTCTATCATTGACTTGAATTTCATAAATATTTTCATTTTTACCAACTCATAACATCCGCCTATAGGAGGTAAACATCTACCTAACGGAGGTTATGGTATTATAATAAGGAAGGATGGACTTGAAGAAAGCTTACGAATCTTAAGGGGCTTTTGCATTTCGTGTACATGCCATTTTAGATTAAATTTATTTAAGATTGTAAGTTTTAATGCTTGCAAATAAGCTTTCCATGTGTACGATTGTGCCAGTATAACACATACGATACAAACGTGGTGCTATAAAACGTACCTCCCTTAGGTCGATGTTAACCTTCCGTAGGCCGATGTTGACCTCCTTTAGGTCAATGTTAACCTCCCGTAGGTCGATGTTACCTGAGCAAATCTTGACTGTTTTCATAGTTTCACGTTTCTTCCACAAATCGAACATAAAATCCTTGAGGTCAGTGTTCAGACGCCGAGAAACGAAAGTGGAAAGAACTCTGTATTCTACCATAACGAATCCTAACAAACGTTCGAAGTCTTTATGTCCCCGACGTCGTCCGCCATTACTACTGAAAGAGAGTGAATGCAGGTCAATTTCCGGTATAATCGGATCTCGGTTCGTGGCTGCTAGGCTGCTCCGAAGAATAACCTGATGACGTCACCTCCCTTAGGCCGATGTTATCTTTTCTCAACCGGGAGCCTCTGCCAGAAACCACGCCCAATATGGCTGCGATCCGGGGGAGTCATTTTGTAACTAGGGTGCTGTGCGTACTTATGTCATGAAAATGGCGGGTGTTTGTGAAATTGTCATGTTGTGAGACGTGGGAGATATACTCACGAAAACTTACCTACATGCTTAGAAATCGGGGAAAGTTTGTTTATCTCATGATGACTGTTTAGAAAACGCTTTTATTTTTTTATTTTTCTCAGCGAGCCTGCTGGAAACATTGGTTAACTTTTAATTGTGGATTAGCGTTAATCGGCTTTCAAACAACCGGACCCAGCGTTAGTTTTTAAAAGGTTTCTCTAAAGGGCTCAGGGGCCAGGCCTTTTGAGAGATGTTGAAGATGGAAGAGGGTTATCAGGGAGATGAGGATTACTGTGAAGCAGACACCAGTCGGTCTGGATTTGGATAGCATTTGTTTAGGAGAAGTGCTGTGGGATGAAGAGCTAATTTCTCCACCCACACTAGCATAATAGGCCTTTTCCGAGTTACCTTGAACCTCATTACGAAAGCGAGACTTTGTGCATAGTTTTTATTATGAAAATAAGTTTTCATTCACATGCAAACAAAGCTAATTTTCTCATGAAAAGCTGTACACTTAACCTCGCGTTCATAATGAGGTTCAAAGAAACTCGGGAATGGCCTATTGGTGGTAAACCTTGCCCTTCTGTGAAAAGATGCGGTCAAGTTTTGTTTGTATTACAACAGTGAAGGGGGACGGTTGCTATGCTCCATCTCAGAAGCATAATGTGTAACTGTTAACCACACATATTGTTCAAAAAGTGTAGGGGACGTTGTCCCTGGTGCGGTGATCTATCTCCATCTCTGATTTCATCTGTTTTTCACATTCATGTATGGGTGGGTTGGGTGGGTGGGTGGGTGAGATCAAAATATGGACTGATAGAGGCTGCCAGTGGCGCCTGTACATGCTGACGTCCGATCTCACCCCACAGAAGAATCATACACGTGTTATGTGCGGTATATAAAATACATTACCCACCACCATTACATCCGTCCACTTACCATGTCTGAATCTGGATTTTCAGCCCTTTCTTTGTCTCTGCGGATTTCTTTCTCAATTGACTCTCTGATGGCCAGCTTACATGCCTGCAGATAACATGTTGATAAATAATGAAAAATACAACAACTAATGTGAAGTTCCAGAAAAAATCCATATACACCCCATAGAAGGTCATTGGAAATTCCTAGGGGGAGGAGGGTGGAAAACCACCAAAAAAAAAAAAAAAAACCACCTTCCATGGAGAAGTGTGCATATTTTCTGGAATTTCAAAATGGAACTAACAGAAGGAAAGCTCTTCAGCAAAACCAGGACAGCTTACAGCTAACTAATACATTATTGTATGAAAATTGAAAGAAAGGCTTTCGTTGCACCATGTGGCTAAAGTTACTCTTCTTTGTTTATTGTTTATTTCACCACACACGTTACAAAAAAGCAATTGAAATTGGGGGGGGGGGGGGGGGGTAACAACACAGTTTTCAGATATAACAATGGATGGCAGTCTCTACAAATTCAAGCTCAATTATCTCTTTGGATTCAAACAGCCCTTGCTAAGATCTGATTTTCATATAGTCATACGCCGTGCAACAATACCTTATCATTAGTAGGCACTGTTGTTAAAGGGAGGGGTTCACATTTTAGCACATGTGCATGAATCTAAATGCTTTTTACTCTTTCTTATCAACTTTATGGCCTTAAAAATCTCACTCACATGTACTTCAGTAATCACATTCTATAATTAGTCCAAGCAAAATGACTGATGACCAAAATTCACAGAAAACTCTAGTGGATTGTACTCATATTGTTGATAATGAATTTAGCGTCTTCCGTAGGATTTATTCCATGGTTGATGTGTTTACACTTATTTGCATGCAAAATAACGCAATCATATGAAAAAAATACCACCCGAGTAACCTATTCCCTTCCAAATAGTTCATAAACAACAAATTAAATTAAACAGGCTTGGGCGATAGCGAGCAAAGGCGAAAAAGTACTTTGATTCATGGACATGCGCAGAACCGTGAACCCTTCACTTTAAAAAAAACCTGAGTTTCTTGGATGCTCTTGAGATATGCAGTATCAATGTGCGTGAGTCATAACAAAAGGAAGCAGTGGCCTTGAGTGATACTGAAGGAGAAATTAAATGCTTGTCACTATAGCAGTGTTCACGACAGCCATATTGGAGGAACAGGACAATAAAAACAAAAAACCATTATTTTGCCTCAAAATAGAATATATTTCCCATAGGAAAATCATTCTTCCTTATTGGTACTTAATTTTGAGGGTCTTTAATTTTGTACTTTTAGACCTGCAAATAAAAATCCTCTCGAAATTTAATACAAATATAGAAAATTCAGATGATGTTTAGAAACATTGAAGTAAACTACATACTGAGACAACGCGTACATACAAGTTGTAATACATTTAAAAGTTAATTTTCAAATATGCGTTTTGCTTGTTACAGTTCATCTAGAAATTTTAAAAAGTTCGGACTTTTTGAAAAATAAAATGAAGTTAAGAACGCTTGAATTGCGAAATTTAATACCTTTTTAACTCGTGAATGCGCGCATGCGCAATGAACGAGTTATAGCGATAGCTGACTCTCGACTTGGTCGATCAGTCGATCAGTCGATCAGTCGATCAGTCGGTTTTGTCGTTAACTTTCGGGCGTGCGCAGTGAATGAGTTTTAAATTCAATTAGTGGAAAAAAACACGCGAACATTTGTTGTTCATGGCGCATCAGGAAATTCTTATTCAATATGTAGAGAATAATTTGACGATCATTTAGTGCAAGAATGGCGATTTTTCGTTCAATCTGAGCAAAGTTTCAAGTTTTTTCAGTTTTTCAGAAAGTCCGGGGTCGTAAACTCAATTAGTGAAAAAAAAAAAAAAACGTGAAAATTTGTTTCACGACGCGTCAGAATTCTCTCATTCATTCTGTAGAGAATAATTTGACAATCATTTTAGTGTAAGAATGGAGATTTTTCGTTGAATCTGAGCAAAGTTATAGGATTTTTTCGTTTTTTTCTACGAAGTGCGGTTTCTTTCAAGAATTAAAAATAATTTAATTGAAAAATAATTTAATTAAAAAATAATTTAATTTGTCAGTTTTCACGCGAAAGCGGAACGTGCCATGTCACGCATCATTGACGTCGTAAACAAAATTATGCAAATTTCTGGTGAAATGAACACTTTTAAGATCTTGTCAGCTTTCATAGAGGTTTCAAAGGGAAAAAATGTTTCGTTTTCGAAATTTACAACTGGTAATTTATGGGAAAGCAAAAGGACGCGGTTGATAAATAATTCTTATTTAGCAAGAGCTAGTCATATTTCATTATCGGAAGTAAATTAACTTGTTTAAAAAAAATTACGTAGTGTGGTTGTCAGTTTTCAGGGGAAAGGGGGAAAGCGGAAAGCGCCATGTCACGCATCATCATCGACGTCGTAAACAAAATTATGCAAATGTCTGGTGGGTGATGCACAGCAAAAACAGCCTACAGGTGTAGCAAGGGTTTCGAACGAGAGAAAAAGCTTTCTTCTGTTGTGGGTACTTTTTGTTGCATAATGTTCATGTACTTTACTTGAAGAAATGTAAAAATTAAAAGAATACCCCATATACGAAAATGTTCATACAGGATGTGTGATGGAACCTTTCGTATATTTCGTTACGCGGGTCTGTGCCTTGTTGGGGGAGTATTTGGCTTACATCGATCGAAATTGGAGTTTTGATGGTCCCGGTTTTTTGCCAGGATTTTTTGCGCTATGGAATGATTTACGGTGCGGTGCAGAAAGTCTGGTCATCATAAAAATTTAGTGGATCGGATGGTCGATGGGATGTATATGAAGGTGTGGTAAGCCGCTGACTATCACAGGTAAAAGGGGGCTCATTTTGACAGTATTTGAGACGTTATTCGTAGTCGGCGGATGAGGGTTATAATGTATGGAAGGAAAGTGTTGATAGCTGCTTTGCGCTTGGTATGCAGGTAAGTTTATTACACAAGAGAGATGAATTGTGAAATAATTTGTATGTTTGTTGAATGAAGCTTATTTGGTTGTGAAGGTTAGGTTGATCGAGTGTTGTTCGGGTTTAATTTTTCGTTCGTGCTCGGTTAGTACTCGTAGAAGTCACCTGACAAAGCACATGCTTTCTTGTCACAGTTCGGCATCAGTTTCGGTGGTAGGTGTTGCATGTCGTAGGAGAAATTTGTCGGAAAGGTGTTTTAGCGAAATGGATACGACTAGCGATGGATATGTTTATAGTAAGTCCCTTGTATGTTCAGGGACAGAAACACCTGATAAACCCTTTACTCGCCAGGGAGTAATTTCAAAAGGCGAGGAGATGTACCGAGTGTATGTCGAATCCCCCGCTCGCTGGGGCTATGCCATTTGTAAGGAAAGCGAGAAAGTTAGAAACAAATGGAGACAAATAAAAGCCAAATGCAAAGAAATGAGAGCCAAATGCAAACAAATCAAAGTGAAATGTGAGGAAATCAAAGGCAAATATTGTCAAATCTATGCTAAGTACGAGCGAGTCTTTGGGAAACGCAATCAGTGTTCTGAGTGGAGCTCTCCTGAGAATAGAAAGCACACCGAAAGTGAAAGCAGATTTACCGATTGGGAAACATTTCTAAACACCCCAAGGGATAACGCGGGAGGTAAAATGAAACATAGGATATGGAGGTCAAGGTATGTCTCAAGGTGTATATTGCATTCTAGAAAGAAACGTGAAAGAGAACCTTCTAGAATTCCTTATAAAAGAGTTATTAAATTATTTGGGAAGACTAGAAAGATTCGAGACGCTGTTAAATTATACTTTAAGAAACGAATTCCAAGTTCATCTAAGTTGATACAAGCGCTTGTCGGGTATAATCGTTATCGTTTGAGTGATCGCTTAGCAAGATCGAAGTCGGTGTTATCAAAAAGATATATTTTCAGGCAAAACTTTTATCTTTCTACTGTGCATGTGAGAACATCGAAGCATAAGAAGTCGCCATTATTATGTATGTTTGTTGATGCGAAAATGTTAAAGTTATTAAATCACCGTGTGGTTCAGAGTTATCCGGTATCTTGTAGAGTTATATCTCTTAGTGGTGATGTTGAAGAGAATCCAGGGCCATCATCAGCATATAGTGTTGCAGTTGGTAATACAGTTTCGCTATTAGAAACTAGGTTGTCTAGATTTGGTAGAAGTGCATTAGATGTTGGAGGAGGTGGTGATTGCTTTTTTCGAGCTGTGTCACATCAACTGTATGGCAATCCTCATTATCATCTTCATGTGCGTAACTTTGGTGTTCAGTATTTAGTGCAGAACCCTGAACAGTTTATAGAGAGTAATACTGAGTATTCATGGCAAGGATATTTGAGTAATATGTCCTGTCAGGGAACGTGGGCTGATGGAATTATAATTCAAGCGGTAGCTAATTGTTTCAATTTATCAATTTATATTGCTGAATCAAGTGAAACGTTTAATCCTGTGACTGTAATTCAAGCAACAAATGTGACAAGAGAATGTAGAAACATTTACATTGGACATATAGGTGAAACTCATTATGTGTCCACTGTAGAAAATAGGAGGTGTGACTTAAACAAGAATTGGTCTGGTGAAAATCTAGTTGAAAAAAAAGTTATTGACAAAAATGAAAAACATAGAGCTTACATGAAAGAGTACATGAAAAAGAGAAGAGCTGATGCTGAATTTAGAAAAAAGGAGAGTCAACGTGTCCTGCAAAAAAGACGTGATAATAGTGAAATAGCTAGGGAGAAAAAGACAGCAGCTGAGAAAAAAAGTACAGTGGCAAACCTACAGGTACAATACAAGAGGGAAATTGCTAAAGAATCTAAAAGAAAAAGAAAAGAACAGAACCCTGAGCATGTAAGGGAAATTGACAAAGAATCTAAAAGAAAAAGGAAAAGAGAGAATGCTGAGCATGTAAGGGAAATTGACAAAGAATCTCAAAGAAAAAGGAAAAGAGAGAATCCTGAGCATGTAAGGGAAATTGACAAAGAATCTAAAAGAAAAAGGAAAGAACAGAATCCAGAGCATGTGAGGGAAATTGCGAAACGGTCATTTAGAAAACGGAAGGCAGAAATTAATCGAAAAGATATCTTTAGAGTTGCACGTAGAGAAATAGTTGATGATTTCAATATAACTCCAGTAGCTGCTGAAATGGAATTGGAAAATGTAGAACATCAATTAGTAACAGCAACTAGTAGTGGTAAGTTGCAAGGACAGCAAAATAAGGATAATGTGATTGTTATGATAAATTTGTTTCACAATAACATTAAACGTGGTCCAGAATACATTTGTACTTGTTGTGATCAGTTGTGGTATAAGTCCTCTGTAGTGAAATGTGATAGCAGCAAGTACAATGTAGAATGTTGTCTCACTGGTTTAAGAAGTGTAGATGACGTTGAATGGATATGCAGAACATGTGACTCAAATCTAAAAAAAGGCATATTGCCCAGCTGTTCTAAAGGCAATAAAATGACATTTCCTGATAAACCTGAGTTATTAAATTTGACACCATTAGAAGAACGACTTATATCACCTCGTATTCCATTTATGCAAATCCGTGAACTACCAAGAGGTGGCCAGTTGTCTATTCATGGGAATGTTGTTAATGTACCAAGTGATGTCAATTCAACTGTTCATTCTCTGCCAAGACTTATGAATGAATCACAAACCATTCCAATAAAACTAAAAAGACGTCTCAGCTATAAGCATCATTACCAGTTTCAGAATGTTAGACCTAAGAAAGTGTTAGATGCAGCGAAATATCTTGTAGAGACAAGTGATTTATTCAAATCTGAAGGCATACAAGTTGAAAATTCATGGCTAGATAATATAAGTTTACAATGCATGAATGAAGACTGGAGTGAGTTTGTTCAAAATCCTGGCGTACTACGTAGTGATTTGCAAATAGATGATATTGTTATGAAGGAGAATTTCACACAGAGTTCATGTGAAAACAATATTTGCAGTGGTAATGTTGTTAATGCAGGCAGTGAAACAGATGATAGTGATGAATGGTGTGAAGTTGATGAACGTCCTTCAGGAGTTACAGATACACTGTTGCAGGAACCAGATGTAGTAGTAAATGCAGACAGAATTATTTCTTTTGCTCCAGGAGAAGGAAACAAACCATTAGGAATATTCATTGATAAAGATTCTGAATATCTATCATTCCCAACTATATTCTGTGGAAAACGGAGAGCTGACAATAAGGAAAGAAAAGTACCTGTATTATATAGTACAGTTTGCAAATGGGAGTTGAGGTGTCAAGATAGAAGAGTTGCAATGTCTGTTCCAAATATATTTTATAAACTCAAAAAATTGCAAATCAAACGAATTCAGGATAGTGCGTGCATTTCTCTGAGAAAGTGTAAAAAAAAGGGAAAAAAGTATACTGCAGGTGATCTGAAGTCAGAAAATTATCTTAATAAGCTTGTACATCTTGATGAAGGATTCAGAGTTTTAAAAAATCTAAGAGGTTCCCCTCCTTATTTTGAGAAATGCAAAAGAGACTTGTTTGCTATGATTCGTCAACTAGGCAAGCCTACGTGGTTTTGTTCTTTTTCAGCTGCAGAAACAAGGTGGACTCATCTTCTTAAAACTTTAGGTAAAATTGTAGAGAAAAAAGAGTACAGTGATGATGAGATCAAACAAATGACATGGGAGGAAAAATCAAATCTTATACAGAAAGATCCTGTGACTTGTGCAAGAAACTTTGATCATATGGTGCAGTTGTTTTTTCGTGACATCTTAAAGAGCAGTGTCATGCCAATAGGAGAAATAGCTGATTATTTTTACAGAGTTGAATTTCAGCAAAGAGGAAGTCCACATATTCATGGTTTATTTTGGGTAAAGGAAGCCCCAGAATATGGGAAAAGTTCAAATGAAGAAATTGCAAAATTTGTTGACAAGTATATCACTTGTCAAAAACCAGAGAATTCAAGTGAAATGGAAGATCTTGTAAATTTACAAACACACAGGCATGCAAAAACATGTAAGAAAGGAGAGCATAAGGTATGTAGATTTAACTTTCCATTGCCTCCAGTGCCAAGGACAATGATTTTGACACCTCTTGAGAACTCCTGTTTTGATGAAGAGATGCGGGATAAGATAAAAGAAAATGCTGACAAAATAAAAGAGGTTCTTGATAGCATGAAATATGGTGAAAACATTACATTTGGAGATTTTCTTAAGAAGTTACAATTAACTGAAGAAAGCTACATCTTAGCTGTAAGACACACCCTAAAGCGTGACACATTATTTTTGAAAAGAGCACCATCAGAAATAAGAATCAACTCTTATAACACTGATTTACTGAAAGCATGGCAGGCTAATATGGACATTCAATATGTGCTAGATCCTTATGCCTGTGCAACATACATACTCTCTTATATTACAAAAGGTCAACGAGGTATGAGTAGACTTCTAGAAAAAGCATGTGAAGAAGCTAAATCTGGTAATAATGATATTGCAAGTAGAGTTAGGCATATTGGAAATAAATTTCTAAATGCAGTTGAAATAAGTGCTCAAGAAGCTGTGTATCTTGTATTACAAACGCCAATGAGAAGATCTACTCGTGAATTTCAGTTTATCAGTACCTCGCCTCCAGATGAAAGGGCATTTTTGTTAAAAAAACTGGATCAGCTTAAGGAATTGCCTGACAATTCACTTGATATAGAGTCTGACAATATCATTAAACGATATCAAAGGAGACCGAAACAATTAGAAAATTTGTGTTTGGCTGACTTTGTTGCATGGTTTAATTATGTTAAAGATGAAGATACTGATGAGGGTGGTACTGCACCATCAGTCACAATAAGTGTTGATGACTTCTTACCAGAAACTAATTGTAATGACAATATTGATGATGACCCAGTAAATAGCATTAATGTCACTGACCTTGAATATAAACCCAATGAATACAAGCTGAGAGGAGGTATGAAACTTGTAAAACGAAAGAAGTCTAAAATCATCAGATCAGTTAGGTACCATA
The DNA here is from genome assembly GCF_977016875.1 of Pavona decussata. Taxonomy (NCBI): domain Eukaryota; kingdom Metazoa; phylum Cnidaria; class Anthozoa; order Scleractinia; family Agariciidae; genus Pavona; species Pavona decussata. The sequence continues at coordinate 1,036,235 of NW_028145664.1, read as the reverse complement.
AAGATAAGGACCCAGAGAACCATTATAGAGAGCAATTAATGCTTTTTATACCTTGGCGAAATGAAAGCACTGACTTGATCAAGGATTGTCAAAGTTTCCAAGAGCGCTTTGAACAGGTTAAGGATCAAATTATAACCAATAGGGAGCAATATGAATATCATTCACAAATATTAGATAAAGCAATGGAGGAGATAAATAACACGGAATGTGAGGATTTTGATAATGTTGCTCCAAATGCAGAGCATATTAATAAACAAGACTGTGTTGTTAAAGATAAATGTAGTGAATTATTTGGTTGCTTTGAGCCTGGCAAAAATAAGCAGCATAGGGAGTATGATTTGCTTAATGACATAGGAATATTTCCAAAAAGTAATGATGAAGTGGAACTTATTACAAAGCGCATGTGTGATGATGATTATTATGGACTTGTCCGCTCTTTGAATGAAAAGCAAAGACAGTTTTTTTATCATGTGTTACATTCAGTCAAAACCAAAAATGAGCCTGTAAGATTGTTTTTAAGTGGAGGAGCAGGAGTTGGCAAAACTACGGTAACCAATGCATTATATGAAGCAATTATAAGATATCTGAATGGGATTGCAGGAGAAAATCCAGATGATATTAAGGTTATAAAAACAGCTTCCACTGGAAAGGCATCGTTTGGCATAAGAGGCAATACACTACACTCGACTTTTAAGATATCTATCAATAGAGGTTTTCAGTATTGTGCTCTGGATAGTGACAAACTGAATACCATTAGGACACAACTTAAAAAACTGAAGGTGATATTCATTGATGAGATCTCTATGGTAGGAAGTGGTTTGTTCAACTTTTTGAATTTAAGATTGCAACAAATAATGGGAACCAAAGAGCCATTTGGTGGAATAAGTGTTATAGCTGTTGGAGATCTTTTCCAGTTGAAGCCTGTTTTTGATAAGTGGATCTTTAAAAATTCTCTTATGGGCTATAATGCTTTAGCAAGTAACATTTGGACAGAGAATTTTATCCTCTTTGAGTTAACAGAAATAATGAGACAAAAGGATGATAAAGAATTTGCTAAGCTACTCAATCGCATGAGAGAGGGAAAGCATTCTAAAGATGATATAAGAATTTTGAAACAGAGACTTCTGAGAGTTAAACCTGAAGATGATCGTTATCCTATGAATGTGCCACATTTATTTTCTACGAATGACCTGGTAGAAGCTCACAACAATGCCTTATTTACCATCTCTCAAACTGATAAAGTTCAGGTCAAGGCTGTAGACATTATAATAGGGGATATTTCTGATGATCTTAAGGAACGAATAAAGCGTAGTATCCCAGATAATCCAACAAAGACAATGGGCTTATTTTCACTACTACCAATAGCCACTGGTGGAAAATATGATGTCTCAATTAATGTTGATGTGGGTGATGGACTTACTAATGGTGCAGATTGTGTAATAGAGAATATTGACTACAGAGTTGAAAATTCTACTAGACCAAGTATTATTTGGGTGTCATTTTCACATGCAGATATAGGCATAAAACAACGTAGAGAAAATTGTCATTTATACAAGGCAAACACAAATAAAAATTGGACACCAGTTTTAGAAGTAACAAGACAATTTCAAATCAATAAAAATAGTAAAGTGCAAATTCTGCGTCGCCAATTTCCTCTGAGAGCTGCTGCTGGCAAGACTATTCACCGCTCTCAAGGTGACACATTAGATGAAGTCGTTGTTGACTTTCCAGCATACAAAATAGAACACATGCATTATGTTGGCTTAAGTCGGGTAAGAAATAGTTCTGCACTGCATATTTTAAACTTAAATGAAAATAAAATAAAGGTTAGTGAGGAAGTTAAACATGAAATGAGCAGGCTAAGAACAGAAGCAAGCCTAACACCCTTAGTGGTATTACACAGTATGGAGTTTCCCCAAATGACAACAATCTTGTTTCAGAATGTTCGATCTCTTCACCTGCACATAGATGATGTGCGAAGTGATTACAACATTCAAAAAGCTGATATTAACATTTTTGTTGAAACAAAACTTTGCTTGTCAGACAGTAATGATATATATGATCTAAGGGGATTTACACTTTACAGAAATGACTTCAATTACTCTAACATAAGAAGTTGTTATGGAACTGCTGTGTACATTAAGACTGATTTGAATTGTATACAAATTCCATTAAGATTCAACTTTAATAATGTAGAAATTACTGTTATGGTTTTAAGGCATCCAATTCCAAACACTTATGTTGTTGGTATCTACCGATCGAAAACAATTGTTACAATTTCACAATTAATTGATGCCCTTAGTCACCTTCATGATGCAGTTTTGACAGAGGCTAGAGGACCTATTATCTTGCTTGGGGATTTCAATGTTAATTTAATGCAGAATACTACAGAAGTAAGGGCTCTCCAAAAATACCTGATAACAGACAAAGGATACACACAATTGATTCATCAGTATACGACTGACTACCAAACACAAATAGATCATATTTATACTAATGTACCACAACTTGTACAATCTTCAGGTACATTAGAGTCATACTACAGTGATCATAAGCCTGTTTTTGTTTCCCTTAAAGGTGTGTGAATATACATTGTTTTTCACACTCAACTTTACAATTTGAAACATTGAATAATATGAGACATTAAACTGTCTTAGCTAAAAGGTAAGTTTTTGATGATACTGTACTTACTAATTTGAATGTACTGTATTGAATAAGCCTTTAAATCACAGAGGAAACAAATTTGTTAATACTTTGCAGAGACAAAGAATATTTTCATCTTTTTAATTAATCTACAAACTCAAAGTTAACTCATTTCCAGAATTTACCTAATGCAACAATATATTTCAAGGGGAAAAAGTAACTGTCAATATTAATTTTCTAAGGGTAAGGAAGGAATGTCTATGTGACATTTCTTTCTACCCTTTGTGCAAGCAAAATTTAACTTGTACACAATTTTAGGTAAGTTGTTGATTTTTAATTTTTAGGGGAAGGGTGGGAAACAAACAAAATAATGGTAACTCTTTCAGTTGCAGTTATACAAAGTGTTGTTATTTAAACTCTAACACATTACTTTTGTTGTTGTGTATTGTAGGTGGAACATTTTATGCTGTGGTGTACGTGACTTTATTGTATGACACTTGTGATAGAGCTACAAACTTACCATTACTGATGAGCATGTGTTATGGTCTTTTCTGTGTCAATGGTGAAGCAGAAATAAGATTGCATCATTCAAAACAAAATGGACACTATGGATACTACCAACTATTTTATTGGAGTTCAAGTTAAAGACAGTGGATGACAGTAACGTAGTAACAATACTCCTGGCAAGACTATATTTTTATGTGTGGTATTTTCAGGAAATCTGCTGAATGTTGAAAAGCTTAAGTGACAATTGGCAAGATGAGAAGTCATTATCAACATTCATGGAAGTAATATGAAAATTGCAACACATCAAACAAACATGCAGTAAAATGAACAATTAACCAAACAATAAATGGTGACTGGAGGGATATTACAAGTATATCAAGTTTACTGTGGTTTGTTACAGTAACAGCAAGTGGCTGTCTGTAGCGTTACACTGAAGTAAATGCATGGAATGAAGGGTGACATGTTACTGAAAGAAAACATGTTTGCACATGGATGACTTGAGCAAGTTGAATTTACGTTTAAACATCTATATATCAATATTTCGGAGATTAGAAGACTGTTTTTATATAATTTTAACTGTTCATAGTTATAATAATAATAATAATAATAATAATAATAATAATAATAATAATAATATGTTAACGTAAAAAACAGTGCAGGTGTTGAATTCTGCATATTGGTTGGTCTAGATCTATCACAAGTGATAATTAATGATTATCATATTTAGCATTTGCAGTTATGTTTTACTTTGTAAACAAGAAAGCCATAAAGGCTTTAATAAGTAGCCTTATTTATTCTCACTGGTGTACCTTGTAGAATTTATTTCTGAACAACCTTTTGCCTGGCACAATTGCGCTTATTATTTGAATGTCATGTCTCACCGAAATATTAGTTAGGAAGTAGATATTGAACATTTCATTTATGAACAATATAAATTAGCCACCATAAAGAGAATTATTTAATGCTATTTTGAGTGTTGAAGGCCTTCATGATAATGAATCAGAGAATGATGGCTCTGAACAACAAATCTTCTGTTTTAAATTTCATTATGCTGAAAATTGCAAAATCACTCTCCTACAAGAATGAAGTTTTCATGAGAAGCAAAAACAAAATACTTGACAAATTGTACAATAAGATAATCTAAAGTATTTATTACGTTGATGATCGAGATTGTTTTTACATATAATTTGTGGACTAGTGTACAATCATTTTCCAAAATAAAATTGATCAGTGGATTTAAATGGATTTCTTCAGTACTGTTTGTGATCCACCGGTCACCAAAATAAAGTCTAAATGTAGGAAGCTATCATTTTCCAAAGGTACACTGCAAAGTTATCATCATTATAAAAATGTTTGCTAGTTGGTAACTGATAATAGACAGTTGTAACTGAGTGTTGTGTAAGAAATTTTGTTTTCTTGTTTATGCAGTGTGCCCATATCTTTGATAGATGAGTATACTAAGGAATTCTATAAAACTGGATTTTACTGCTTTCCTTTTAGTTAAGCAGTTAGAAGGACAACAGAAAGCATTTTTATGCATGTTGCTGAATCTACCTTTTATCAGCCATTGTAATGTGACTTGGACCACTTTCCTGCAAGGTGCAAAGGATTATGAGAAATTTGAAAATACAGAGATATTTCATATGTTGTTTGTTTATTTTGTGTCTTGTTAAAATATTTGTTATCTGATCGATATAGTTTTCTAAATGTATAATGCACAGCCTAGACGTTTTCAGCAATAAATGAGCTTTATTTAGTTCAATCATTGAAGTGTAATTTCATGGACTATAATTAATGGGATGAACTTTCAGTTTAGTTTAAGTGTCATATATGTATAAAAATAAGTGTACAGCTATAGTGTCCATCACTAGCATTTGCTTCTCTGTTGAAATTCAGTGCAGTGAGAAAATCTGTACACCTACAGTCAATTTCTAATAATTTCAATGTTCACTAAATTGAAGCTCATGTTAACTCAAATCATAATTAATTTCTCCTGGCCTTCTATCGTATATTTACTGTAATTTTACACTTAGCAAATCAAGTCTTCAATAAGTTGTACCTCAACTAACTGAAAGCAATTTTGGTTTCCCTTAAGGTCATTTTGTAAATTTTCCACATGACAACTTAAATAATATTTGTCTTTAAAATTTACTAAGTTTCAGAACAACTTTCTGGTCTTCTTTTTCTACTTTACTTTGTTCTATTTTCATTTGATTTTTCTGTGATTCAATTTAATTAAAAATGATTTGGAGCAGGCAAAAAAACAGGCACAATTTACCATGTTGGATGTTTATTTTGTATCTCAACAGTTATTTACAGTAATATGGCCCACTAGATCTTATTTTGAAGTGCATAAAGTGGGTTTTTCAAAAGGAAAGTAAATTTTATTAGAGAGCTTGCACTTTTATGAAAAATTATGTTAAATTAACAAGAATTAACAGAAAATGATCCCTCTTCTGTCAGCAACATTTCTTGAAAATTGGGCTGAAATAGAAGAAATCTCAAATTAGTTCCTGTAAAATTCTGAAAGTAATTGCCCCTCCCCATCCCACAGCATTTTGGACAGTTTATGTATCCCCACCTTGAGGTATTTAAAGAGCTTATGTGTCTTCACTCCAAGGAATTTGCCATTCTTTTTTTTTTTTTTTTTAAAGGCTAATGCCTGGGTGTGTGTGTGGGGGGGGGGGGGGGGGATGGGCACTTACGGAGTTGACTGATGCAGTAATACATTTCTCAAAAGTCCCCGTAACTTAAAGGGCGCAGTAAGTGTGTTTGGCGATAAATATTTCTTAATAGAAGAGAATACTACTACTTTGAGTACTAAATATTTCAATCTTATAATCAATGTGATGAAAACATTGGCTAAAAACCATGTGTGCAATGAGTGCTTTATTGAGGAAAAAAACATTTTAAAATCTACTTATTGGCTGCAGAAAGTTATGAGGACTTTCGAGAAGTTGGATTTATTAGATGGGGAGATTTTGTCATCTTGCCCTTTTAATGTTGGTTCACAAAATTGGGTAGAAGAATTGCGGAAAACAATATTGAGAGCGGGGAGGAAAACAGCAGAGGTACATTTTAAGTTTGGTTCGATGTGAAGTGTCACAACTAAACTACACTAGAACTGTGTTCAGAAAGGATGTTAAGTGTGCGGTGTTTAAAAATATCACATCGAGATAAATGGAGCATTTTTCCGCGCCGTGGAGGGTAATTGCTATGATAATGTTCCCTTTTAAATTTACGAAATTGCTAGTTGTTTTTATAGTAGCTGAAAACGATTTGGACGTAAGCGAGCTGCTTTTGTAGTTTTCACGGCATTCTTTGATGTTTTCTTCCTGTATGATATTCCGTGACTTGTGAGTTGCTGAAATCTGTGGCTGTAAATATAAATTTCAGTGTCAAAATGTCTACAGAAAGTGAAAACAGTAAAATTTGTTAATTATTCGAAAAACACGATCTGCTATAAGGTATGCATGTACAATTGATTATATGTATATTCTAGCCACAGTCGACGTCAGCCGTTTCAATACCGCAGGTTGGTATTTTTACATCAATCTTCGTAACATGTTACAAAGTTATGACTTTTGGAAATAGGTCTTCCCTAGGTTCTTAAAGCTGGTGTGGTTAAATACAGCAAGTGGAGGTGAAATACAAACTATATTTTTCTATATTTTGCTATTGTTATATAAAATACGTAGCATACGAAATCAACAATTTTGGCGTCACGGGGTCTGGATTACAGTCAACCCAAGTCACGCGTGCACAGAATGAAATGAACATTCGAATTTCTCTTTGTAATGTCCGACGTGTGAATGGAATGTTCGACATTTCTCTACAAATCGTTTTAAAAAGACACATTAACTGAAAAAAAGATTCAAAATACTTGAGAAACAATTGTTATTCTTGAAATATTCAATTTTGCAATGTAAAGAAAAATGCATAGCTTTATCCTGTCAATAAGCTAGGGAAATTTATGCCGGGACTCTGAAATCTCGTTGGCGATGTTCAAAACTGACATGTAAATTTCAAAACTCTGTTCAAATTTCAAAAATACCGTTCACATGTGACCTGGGTTGACCGTAATAGTGACCAGCACGACGAATGTGGTCAAACAGAGCAAGTGGAAGTGAAATGCAAACTATATTTTTCTATATTTTGCTGTTCTTATATAAAACTACGTACATATGAAATCAACAACTTTGGCGTCACGGGGTCTGCATTAATAGTCAATAGCACGACATGGTATTAATGTGGTGAAAAAAAAAACCATCTTGCAAAATTATGACTTTTGAAAAAAAGTTCTTCACGGAGTTCTTGAAGCGAGTGTGGTCAAATTCAGCTACAAACTAGAACAAATACTCAATAAGCAAAATGTCCCAATGAAACGATAGAAATCAGACTTGGTAGTTCCGGTGAACACGAGTCACTATGTATTAATTAAGTTAAAGGCTGGTTTCCATATGATCGCAGATGGCAATAAGGTCTGCGATCCTGCAATCGTGACCGCAGACGATCGCAGAAGATAGAACCATGTTCTATCTAAAGGCTGGTTTCCATATGATCGCGGATCGCAGATCGCAAACAATCGCAATTGATCGCAGACGATCGCAGGAGATAGAACATGGTTCTATCTTCTGCGATTGTCTGCGATCACGATCGCAGGATCGCAGACGATCGCAGAAGTAGTTTCAATATGATCGCAGACGATCGCAGACCTTATTGCGATCTGCGATCTGCGATCATATGGAAACCAGCCTTTAGATAGAACATGGTTCTATCTTCTGCGATCGTCTGCGATCACGATCGCAGGATCGCAGACGATCGCAGACCTTATTGCGATCTGCGATCATATGGAAACCAGCCTTAAAAAACAAAACAGTATTTCTTTTGTAACGTTGAAGGTCACTATACTTCAAACGCAACGAAATTCTCCCAGAACAATCTCAATGAAATAAAAGCAACGAGTTTAATACTAATCTGTAACCATTATGCGCCGATCAACTCGAAACTTCAACATCCCCCCCCCCCCGGGCAAACCCCGGGCATTTGAACTTTTGAAGATTGGATCGTTCAAATTCCCGCCCCCTCGGGCCAAAATGGTGTTCAAATGCCCCTCCTAAAGAACAATCGTTGTCGGCTCCTGTCATGAGTTACTACAAAAACCACAACTTTAACATTGAAACTAATGATTGGAAATTGAATTTATTAAGTCGGACAATGTCAATCAGCAAGCGTAAGCTGCTCTAACACCGAAACACGGCGAAGGTTGTTTAACGAGAAATACATAATAACATATTTAAAATGAGTTAGCCGGCTACGTAGACTGTTCGAGTAGCAGGGTATTCTGCAGTTTAAGCCAAAGTAGCGGTTTTTCATTCGACAATGTTTTTTTTTTCTTTAACTGTTCACTGCTGTTTTATGGCTATTCTAAAAAGAGGGGAGAGGAACGGTTTAGGGAGGAGGGAGAGACGGCCAAAAAAGATAGGGAGGAGGGAGAAAGGAAGCAAAAAAATAGGGAGACGGGAGAACCAGCATAAAAAGGGAGGACGGAGAATCTTCTTTAAATAAATGTGGCATGAATGTTT
>NW_028145664.1:1012500-1022500 GCF_977016875.1 Pavona decussata | reverse complement strand
GCAATTTACGACTGTTTTTAAATGGTACGAATTTTAATCTAAATATGTCGAAAATCAAGTAAACTCTGAACTTGAATGCGACTCAATTAATGGAGGTTTTTTCACTCCACCATATCCTTTTCACGTGCAAGTACTCGTTAACGCAGAGCCCATTGGTTAATGAACAGTGCTAGCACCTGTCAACACGAATCTCATTGGATAGCCAATACTTGAACTTCGATCGCCGATATAGATCCACGTGATAAATTTTTACTTACGACATCTAATAATCTGTTGTTAAACATAAAACAAAGGGTGGTAAGGCGACTAAAGTTTTATGTCATGTACAGCAAACTATACTTCGTCAATTTCGCGATTTACGACTGCAAACAAACAGTACCAAGTTTGATCTAAACGAATTGGAAATCAAGTTAAAATTATAGTAGATAGTTGGCACATCGAAGTTCTTTCATTCTCCCATTTCCTTTTCACGTGTAAGCAGCCGTCAACACCAATTCTATTGGCTAGGCAACAGTGCTAACACGCGCCAGGATACACTTCATTGGCTAGTTAGCACTAGAACTTAAATCACTGACATCTCTACACGTGATAAATTTTTACTTGTTTTGTAAAACCAGTTTATTAAATTTCCATACTATTAATCTGATTGGTCTTTTTTTTCCATCTTCTATTGGTTAACATCTTCAAAATAAAATTTTCCTTTCATCCCATTGGAGCATTTCGATCCTCTTTTTTCGTATAAAAGATCATAATATAAAAGGTCGCTTCGTGAACGCACAAACACGCATTTCACCTTGTGTCAATGCTAGCTCAGAGGTATCCTTTGCGACAACCATGAATCAACTCAGACTGCAAGGTTATATTCATGAAGTCTCCGCTACAAAAAAAAGTAGAAGCAGATCTTTTCCATACTTTAACTTTTCCTTGCAAGTTGACGACAACGCCAAAAGACGCGCCGTTTGCTACGACACGGCGAAACACAAGTTGCTGAGAGAATACCAAGAGTCAAGGGAACCAGTGACATTGTCCAACTTCACCCTTAAAAGAAGTCTCCAAGAGGCATCGGAGGACGACATCATCGTCAACAAGAGAACCCGCATCGAAAGAGCGAACAACAACGATATTCCTTACGAGTATGATGAAAGCCCGTCATCCAGCGAACCACAGCCAATCACCATTGAAGAGGTTCTAAGCCTACAGGAAAACCAACTAACGTCAGTGAAAGGAACTTTGACTGTTCGCCCGGACTCCATTCAACAAGTACTCATGAACGATGGGCTGTTCATCCCTATGCTAAGTCGCTGTGCTATAAACGACAACACTGGTACCATCCGTCTTACACTTTGGGGCGATGCAACACAAGAAGTGACCAATCATGAATGTTACACAATTACCAACGTTCGCGTAAAGAAGTACGATTCCTCCAAGTACCTTACAACTACGCCCAGCAGTCAGATTACAATCGCAGGCGACCATTTTCCTCCCCCTACAGAGGAATTTTTCAGCAGCTTGTTTGACACCAAAACTATGGAGGTCGATAAAATTCGCCTGGCAGACAGCTTCAAGACCTGGTTGGCCTGCACCAAATGCAATAAACAAATTAGTGACCTAACGTCAACTAATGTCAACCTGATGAAATGTCCCACCTGCGGAGTGGTACAACCTGCGTCTTCGTGTCCAATTAGCGCCTCAATTCGCATTGCGGTGCGCGATGGCAAAAACCACGAACTCATCTGGTTGAAAGTCTTTAGCCCAGCGCTGAAAACCATGATGGAGCAGTTATCCTCTGACGTCACTCTAGAATCTCCAGAGGACGAAGTGTACAACCACCTCTTCGAATTGGAAAACTTTGCCATTGAATACAATGAGAGATCAGCCATTGTTAAGGACATTCGCTTTAAATCATAGTGTTGCTCAACAATCCATGTGAACATGAACATTATCTGGACATGCTTAATTTGTGTTTTTGAAGTTACCTTGTTTTTGCAAATTTCGAGAACAATCTTAGATGCCATTGAGTACAATGAAAGATCAGCCATCGTTAAAGACATTCCCTTTAAATCATAGTGTTGATCAACAATTCATGTGAACATGAACATTATCTGGACATGCTTAATTTGTGTTTTTGAAGTTGCCTTGTTTTTGCAAATTTCGAGAACAATCTTAGATGAAATCAACTTCTGTCTATTATGAGGCGTTTGTCATTTGATTACAAAAAAGAAGAATTATGTTACTAATTTACGGATGATAATGTTGAACCTTGATTTCGGGATTTATTATTGATTTCAATGAAACATCACTCATTGTAAAAGGCGTTCAGTTTAAATCATCGTTTTTTTCTTGAAGTGTTTTTATGAAGAAGAACGTTATTTGAACATCTTTAATTGGTGTTTTCCAAGTTCTTTTTGCAAGCAGACCTTATCAAAGTTTTTGACGCCACTTTGATGAGTAGCTAAACATGCTTGACGTAACAGTCTTTGTATAGAAATTTGATGTCAAATAATTTTCATATAACATCGCTTCTAAATTGGAAACTTTTGGCAATAAGAAAAGGATTAAAAAAAAAAAAACAAATCGGAGGAATGTAGTTGTGTCAGGAAGTGTCTAGTTGTATTTTGAACTTTCCATACATTTGTTCAAAAGATGACTGGACGCTTTCTGGCACAGCTACATTGCTCCAATTTTTTTCTTAAATCCTTTTCCTAGTGCTAAAAGTTTTCAATTTATGAATTTTTCAGAAGCGATGTTTTATGAAAATTATTTGACATCGGATTTTCTTACAAACACTGTTATTTCAAGCCTGTTTGCCTACTCATCAAAATGGCATCAAAAACCGTGATAAGGCCTAGTTCGAAAACGGTCTTAGTCACATAGAAAATCAACTGTTGTTCACATATTCAATTGAGTTACTTCATAGCGGATGATAGTGTCAAAACTTGGGTTTTAGGATTGCAGAAATAAAAACTGTAATGGCGAAATTTGTTGTCTTTCATGGTACTTTGAGCCCTTTAATAATATTATTAGAAAGGGGCAAAAGGGGGAATAGGTGAAAAAAAACAGGCTTTATCATGGTTTTTGACGCCATTTTGATGAGTAGGCAAAAACGGTTGAAATAACAGTGTTTCTATGGAAATCTGGTTTCAAATAATTTTCATAAAACATCGCTTGTGAAAAATTCATGAATTAAAAACTTTTGGCACTAGGAAGAGGATTTTAAGAACAAAATCGGAGGGATGTAGTTGTGTCAGAAAGTGTACAGACCTGGTGTTTTAAACTTTCCATACATTTGTCTGTATAGCAAATCAGCTGTGAACTCCTACTAAAAATAGTTTGCTGGAAAAAAATACAGACAAATGTACGGAAAATTCAAAACACGACTGGAGGCTTTTTGGCACAGCTACATCCCTCCATTTTTTTTTCTTAAAATCTTTTTAACAGCAACATTGAAATTGAAGCTTAGAATACATCAAAAATAAATCACTATATACAGTGTCTTTTTGAATCAAAATTAATCTAGAAATGCAGATAATATCCCCTTACTTTAACCTCTTAAGATAGTGTTGACTTTCATGCTTTACCTTCGTCTGCAGAGGGAAAATCGTTTCTCTGATACCTGTTCCCACCATCGTATTTTGGAAGATAAGGTGTTAAAGAAGCAAAATGAATGTTTTTTTTTCCAAAAAACATCCACTGAAGGCAAATTGAAGTCACTAGTGAGGCAAACATGACCCTTAAAATCGCCTTGTTTTTGTGCTCCTTTGGCAGCCATTTTTTTTTCTTGTTTTCTTGGTCAGCTCCGCTGAACATAAGAACTGGGAGACCTGGGGAGACCTTACATAACGAGGACGACAAGGACTGGAACCAGATTTCAAGGGTTTTATTAGCCTGCGTGGCAGTGCGTGGCAGGTGCTAGAAAGGGGAAGGGAGAGGGGAAAATTGGGTGCGCGAGAAACGAGCGGCGCGAGGGAGATGGGAAAAGGAAGCTTCCTTTTCCCCTTTCCCTCGCGCTGCACCTTTCTCGTGCGCCCAATTTTCCCCTCTCTCTTCCCCTTTCACGCAGGCTAGCTTTCCGAATTTTAAAGAGACTGGTGACTAATCTGCACGAAAAGGAGGTTACCCTGCAATAAAACAATGGCGGCCGAGGAAAAGAAACTCAGTGAGTGCTTTCTTTCTTCTTTTATTACGAGACTACTGATTTATTTTGTGCTAATTAGGTTTAGAGAGAGACACAAGTAGTACTGAATGACTATAGTCACCGAAAATTTTCTAATTTAACCTTTTACTTTGGTTTTGAGACAGAGAGCTTGAGAAAAGAAGTTCAGAGAGTACCGTGTGGAAAATAATGGTATCAGAATTAAGACAAGTGACGCCTTTTTCTAATTTCCTCGGAGTAACTATGAGGTTAATCGCTGGTGTAATTTGATAAAGAGACAAAATGGAAAAGACGGGTTTTCTGCCACACGTGGGACAGTAGTATGCGAGAAACATTTCAAGAAAGAAGACCTCAAAACGAGTTCCAAGTGGATCTAGGTACAAGCGCATAAACAACGCAGAGCCTGTTATTCACTCCTGGACGGAAAAGAAATCGCCTAGAAAGAGCCTAAACAAGAGAAAAATCCTGATCCGCGTTTTAGAGCAGAAGTTTACAGAAGGTACTCAATGCCAACTCTAATATCCTTACAACTAACAATAATAAAGTATTATGTTTTATACAGGGCAACCTACAATTCAGCACACTAATTTGGTGGAATGACTAATAATACATATTAGAGGACAATTCTCAGTTTCTGTTTATACATTTAACCCACCATTAAAAAATTGAATTGAATTGAAGTGAATTGTTATGATTTAGTCATTCAATAATTTTTCTATCAGATCCATTACTCTACCTGCAGTAAATAATCTGTTTAAGCTTTTATTTATAGCTCATGGTGTTGTTCTTCAGAAGTGTGAATACAACTTTATTTACTTGCAGTTGAGAGTGAATCTGAAGCACTGCAACAGGACCCACAGTCACTTGTTACTGAAGGGAAATCAGAAGTGTCATCTTGCGAATGCCAAACCATGAGGTCTCAGATCCAAGAGCTAAGGGAAAAATTTGCAGCCATCTGATGATATGTGTCAGAAACTGAAAAAAGAACGAACTTGTTTAAAGTACCAGCTAGATAAAAAAATTAGGGAAGATTTTGTAAATTACCTCGTCAGCTCTGACAAGATGTGCAAACACTACACCGGTTTTCCATCTGTGTTCAGATATAAGGCTGTATTTGATTATCTTGATCGTGGTGAAAAGGGAGAAAATATTATATTTGAGGCAAATTGCAAAGAGAGGGGGGATGACAGGAAAAGACCATGCATGTTGTCATCTTTTGATGGTTATCTATTGACACTCTGTCAATTAAGATGCAATATGAATCTGCAACACCTGTCTTACCTCTTTGATGCATCTCAGTCAACTGACAGTGCTACAATTATTACATGGGTAAATTTTATATATTTGAGACTTGGCATAGTTAACATCTGGCCAGACAGAACTACTATTAATGACAACATGCCCATGACCATGAAAGCAAGATTTCCATTTGTCTGTGTAATTGTTGATTGTACTGAACTTTATGCTGAAGTACCTCAATCACTTGTCATGCACAAGCTGTTATATTCTGAGTACAAGAGTCATGTGACTATAAAGAACTTGGTAGGTATTATACCTGGTGGGGGATTTATTTTCATTTCTCCAGTATTCCCAGGCAGTTATTTAGACAAAGAAATTGTCCTCCAAAGTGGAATTCTTAATCCATGTTTATAGGAAAAAGGTGATGTCATAATGGCAGACAGGGGATTCACTGTTCAAGATCTGTTTCAGCCCTTTGGGGTGAGCATGATCATACCCAATTTTCTTAAAGGTAGGGATCACTTTACCAAGGAAGAAACGGTAATAAATCAGCAGATTGCCAGTGAACAGATTCATGTTGAACTTCCATATCTTTGATAGTCCTATTCCTGTAACAATGTTTGGCTCTGTCAATCAAATTATTACTGTCTGTGCATTGCTTTGTGATTTCCAAGATCCTATCATTGCTTCAGAAGGAAACAAGTAATCTAGAAAAGAGTAAGTTATTCCCAAAATGATAGTCAGGCTTTTTCGTGGAAAAACAATGCACAGACAGTAATAATGTGATTGACGGAAAAGTCACTATCCACCAGGTGCCAGTTGTTCAAAGGGCGGATAATTTTATCCACTGAATAGCTTGCTATCAGGCAGATACAATGTGTGTAACATTTTCATGATAGTCTTATAATTTGTGAATAGAGTAAAAGCATATGTCAAATTTAAGAATGAGATTGTGTGCAAAATTTTGCAAAAGCATTGGTTGGAGTATATTTGCTCTGCTAGATAGCGATTTATCCAGTGGATAAAGTTATCCACTCTTTGAACAACTGGGGTCAAATGTAATTCATTGGTTGAAGTACATTTTATCAGCTGAATTGAGTTATCTACTCTTTGAACAACCAGGGCTAGACAGTCAATGATAAAATTGTTTAATAAGTTATGTTTATGTCTTACAGTCAAACATGAGTAAAAACACTTCATAAAAATACAGGAATTTTTACCATTAGAACTCTAAATCAGAAACTTTGTCAAAGATCTTAACCTTAAATTGGCCATTGTTTTAATACTGTGAACATTAAGCAATAGATTTTTGGCCAGAGAAGATAGTAAATGATTAAAGTAGAAATAATTTATTTTGGAAACCAAATTTTCCGAGTGATTCTGATCAAAGTAGATTCTCTCAATAACAAGACCTTTGAATGTGTAAACAATAAAATCACACCACTTACAACCAGAGTTTGCCAGCTGCATTTGCACTTGATCACAATAATAGTGGCTCTTATTTATGTGAATAGTCCCATCGTCTGAAACTGAGAGACAAAAATCTTCGGCAACATTTTAGCATCACGGGGGTCATAATCTTTGTACTCTTCTGCACACTTTGCCTCACAAAGTCCACAAGGGTGCTCACTGTAGGACAAATCTGTCACCCTGTCATCAAGAGTAGCACCATAGGTACAATTGTTTGGGTTAACTACAAATCCACATTTGTCAACTCTGACTGGTCTTCCAGAAGCCAGCATGTACTGTTCATACTTTTGGATAGCACTTGGCTCCAATTTCCGTTTCACATAACTGTTTGATGAACTTAATTCTTTGTTAGAAACATACCTACGGGCTAAAGATGACAACCCTCGGTCTGTCTTCTTTTCCTTTAAGTCCTTGCAAGAGGAAGCTGTAAACGTGTACTTTCTGACCTCGTACCATTTCTTACAACCAGACTGGTCTCAAGTTTCCTCCTGAAGACTCACGGCCTGCTCGGTTGTGAGTTTTAATAAATTTATAATGCCCTTCTCAGCTGAGCAAGATATCTGTCTCTCCAATTCATTTGTCCAATTTAGTACTTGAGTTAGGGGAAAGGCTGGATAAGTACCAACGGAGTTGCTTGTGGTACAATTGGTAGAGAGGTCAATTGAGCAGTAAACGTTAAACCAGGTTGGAAAGCTACGCAATGAAAACTTAACGGGAAACCAAGGGGAACGCTTCTTACTGTAATTTGGCAAAATCCATAGCATGCCTCTTTCATTAAGATAATAGATGCTGGAACAGGGCAGTTTTCCTTAATGAAATCTGCCTTAAGCTTTTTAACACCTGTTGGATCGAGAGATCTTTTTCGCTCGGCTTTTGCCTTAAACAGGGTGCTTGCTATTCCCTTTGTTTTCTTTCCTTTCCCATTTTGGTTTTTCTTGGGGGAACTGAAGGTGAGATCCATGATTTGCTTCTTTTCTATCCTAGCGCATCCCTTAGGTACCAACCATACACACGCTTTTGATATACATGGTTTATCCATGGGTAATTCTTTAGCTCCGTCTAAACTCCACTGAGGTGTTAGTCGCATCAGTGCATATGAATGGAAGCACAGACCTCCTGCGCCAGCTTCACAGAGACAATATGCGTACGTGTTCAATTTTCCCAGTCTTTCTGTTGAGCGCCAAACTCACCCATTGGATCTAAGATTTGCAGCACAAAGGCCTTTCATGTAGAAGTAGTGATCGTCAAATTTTGTACCGATTTGGTCAACGTCGATGACACTTTCGACAATAAACTGACTTGCTCTTGCAAAATTTTTGCTGGTAGTCGTAGACAATTTGAACACACACTTGTTTGATTCCCCAAAATAAGACGATATTTCTTTGTATCCAAGTAAACACGGGCATTTGCTCTAGTGATCTGGTCCAACCAGCACTAGCATCTTTGCTATAATCTCCTTTAAGAAAATTAGTCCTAGGTATCTCTTTTTCGTTCACTGGATCGGCACCAGATTGTTTGCAGTTTTCAATTACTTTGAAATCGATGTTCTCGACCTTCGCGCGCAGCCACTTCTTTGTTGGTGTTGGATCGATAACCTTACCATCCTGACCATTTTTAAAGTACTCAAAGATCCTGTGAATAAAAACTTATTTAAGAAGATCGATCGAAAAGGGGCAATATACAACAAAGCAATCGGCAAAAGGCAAAAAACAGGAACAATTTACCATACTGGATGTTTATTTTGTATCTCAACAATTATTTACAGTAATATGGCCCACTAGATTTTATTTTAAAGTGCATAAAGTGGTTTTTTCAGAAGGAAAGTAAATTTTATTAGAAGGCTTGCACTTTTGTGAAAAATTATCTTAAATTAACAAGAATTAACAGAAAATGATCCTTCTTATGTCGGCAACATTTCTTGAAAATTGGCCTGAAATAGAAGAAATCTCAAATTAGTTCCTGTAAAATTTTGAAAGTAATTGCCCCTCCTCATCCCACAGCATTTTGGACAGTTTATGTATCCCCACCTTGAGGTATTTAAAGAGCTTATGTGTCCTCACTCCAGGGAATTTGCCATTCTTTTTCAGTTTTTTTTAAAGGCTAATGCCTGGGTGGGGGGGGGGGGGGGGGGGGGAGGATGGGCACTTATGGAGTTGACTGATGCATTAATGCATTTCTCAAAAGTCCCCGTAACTTCATGAGCGCAGTAAGTGTGTTTGGCGATAAATATTTCTTAATAGAAGAGAATACTACTACTTTGAGTACTAAATATTTAAATCTTATAATCAATGTGATGAAAACATTGGCCAAAAACCATGTATGCAATGAAGGTGTTATTGACGAAAAAACATTTCAAAATCTACTTATTGGCTGTAGAAGGTTATGAGGACTTTCGAGAAATTGGATTTATTAGATGGGGAGATTTTGTCATCTTGCCCTTTTAATGTTGGTTCACAAAATTGGGTAGAAGAATTGCGGAAAACAATATTGAGAGCGGGGAGGAAAACAGCAGAGGTACATTTTAAGTTTGGTTCGATGTGAAGTGTCACAACTAAACTACACGTCTAGAACTGTGTTCAGAAAGGATGTTGAGTGTGCGGTGTTTAAAAATATCACATTGAGATAAATGGAGCATTTTTCCGCGCCGTGGAGGGTAATTGCTATGATAATCCCTTTTAAATTTACGAAATTGCTAGTTGTTTTTATAGTAGCTGAAAACGATTTGGACGTAAGCGAGCTGCTTTTGTAGTTTTCACGGCATTCTTTGATGTTTTCTTCCTGTATGATATTCCGTGACTTGTGAGTTGCTGAAATCTGTGGCTGTAAATATAAATTTCAGTGTCAAAATGTCTACAGAAAGTGAAAACAGTAAAATTTGTTAATTATTCGTAAAACACGATCTGCTATAAGGTATGCATGTACAATTGATTATATGTATATTCTAGCCGCAGTCGACGTCAGCCGTTTCAATACCGCAGGTTGGTATTTTTACATCAATCTTCGTAACATGTTACAAAGTTATGACTTTTGGAAATAGGTCTTCCCCAGGTTCTTAAAGCTGGTGTGGTTAAATACAGCAAGTGGAGGTGAAATACAAACTATATTTTTCTATATTTTGCTATTGTTATATAAAATACG
>NW_028145664.1:697500-1007500 GCF_977016875.1 Pavona decussata | reverse complement strand
TCATCCAGCGAACCACAGCCAATCACCATTGAGGAGGTTCTAAGCCTACAGGAAAACCAACTAACGTCAGTGAAAGGAACTTTGACTGTTCGCCCGGACTCCATTCAACAAGTACTCATGAACGATGGGCTGTTCATCCCTATGCTAAGTCGCTGTGCTATAAACGACAACACTGGTACCATCCGTCTTACACTTTGGGGCGATGCAACACAAGAAGTGACCAATCATGAATGTTACACAATTACCAACGTTCGCGTAAAGAAGTACGATTCCTCCAAGTACCTTACAACTACGCCCAGCAGTCAGATTACAATCGCAGACGACCATTTTCCTCCCCCTACAGAGGAATTTTTCAGCAGCTTGTTTGACACCAAAACTATGGAGGTCGATAAAATTCGCCTGGCAGACAGCTTCAAGACCTGGTTGGCCTGCACCAAATGCAACAAACAAATTAGTGACCTAACGTCAACTAATGTCAACCTGATGAAATGTCCCACCTGCGGCGTGGTACAACCTGCGTCTTCGTGTTCAATTAGCGCCTCAATTCGCATTGCGGTGCGCGATGACAAAAACCACGAACTCATCTGGTTGAAAGTCTTTAGCCCAGCGCTGAAAACCATGATGGAGCAGTTATCCTCTGACGTCACTCTAGAATCTCCAGAGGACGAAGTGTACAACCACCTCTTCGAATTGGAAAACTTTGCCATTGAATACAATGAGAGATCAGCCATTGTTAAGGACATTCGCTTTAAATCATAGTGTTGCTCAACAATCCATGTGAACATGAACATTATCTGGACATGCTTAATTTGTGTTTTTAAAGTGACCTTGTTTTTGCAAATTTCGAGAACAATCTTAGATGCCATTGAGTACAATGAAAGATCAGCCATCGTTAAAGACATTCCCTTTAAATCATAGTGTTGATCAACAATTCATGTGAACATGAACATTATCTGGACATGCTTAATTTGTGTTTTTGAAGTTGCCTTGTTTTTGCAAATTTCGAGAACAATCTTAGATGAAATCAACTTCTGTCTATTATGAGGCGTTTGTCTTTTGATTACAAAAAAGAAGAATTATGTTACTAATTAACGGATGATAATATTGAACCTTGATTTCGGGATTTGTTATTGATTTCAATGAAACATCACTCATTGTAAAAGCCGTTCAGTTTAAATCATCGTTTTTTTCTTGTAATGTTTTTATGAAGAAGAACATTATATGAACATCTTTAATTGGTGTTTTTCAAGTTCTTTTTGCAAGCAGGCATTATCAAAGTTTTTGACGCCACTTTGATGAGTAGGTAAACATGCTTGAAGCAACAGTGTTTGTATAGAAATCTGATGTCAAATAATTTTCATATAACATCGCTTCTAAATTGGAAACTTTTGGCAATAGGAAAAGGATTTAAAAAAAAAAAAAAAAATTGGAGGAATTTAGTTGTGTCAGGAAGTGTCTAGTTGTATTTTGAACTTTCCATACATTTGTTCAAAAGATAACTGGACTCTTTCTGGGACAGCTACATTGCTCCAATTTTTTTCTTAAATCCTTTTCCTAGTGCTAAAAGTGTTCAATTTATGAATTTTTCAGAAGAGATGTTTTATGAAAATTATTTGACATTGGATTTTCTTACAAACACTGTTATTTCAAGCCTGTTTGCCTACTCATCAAAATGGCATCAAAAACCGTGATAAGGCCTAGTTTGAAAATGGTCTTAGTCACATAGAAAATCAACTGTTGTTCACATATTCAATTAAGTTACTTCATAGCGGATGATAGTGTCAAAACTTGGGTTTTAGGATTGCAGAAATAAAAACTGCAATGGCGAAATTTGTTGTCTTTCATGGTACTTTGAGCCCTTTAATTATTAGAAAGGGGGAATAGGTGAAACAAACAGGCTTTATCACAACCTCGTTCCCAGGGTCTCTCTTCTTCCCGCCTTAGCGAGAGAGAGAGAGACCCTGGGTGAAGCTGGTCACGTGGCACCCAAAATCTGGGTGCTTGACACAATTTGTCGTTAGGGAGGGGTAGTAAGGTATGCAGTTGTCGCTTTCTCAGAAGGACGGAGAAGCCAGCTACGAACTTTACGACAACAAGGGGTTTTACAACCAAGCATTTCTACATCACACACTCACTTGAGACCTGGAAGAGGTTCACGTTTCTTCCACTCAGGTAGAGTGTTGTTAATCCAAAACAATTATTTTAAAAACAGTCGTTTCGGGACGCCAGAGGGAAACCGACAGACGATGGGGGACGCTTGAGTCAAAACCTAAACAGGCATGGTGATTAGAGCAGAAGTATCGCTGGCTTTACGCCTTTTAACAGAGCTCCAAATGGGGTGAAATGCAAAAGAAGATCAATTTTAGTATTGCCAAATGGAATACCAAGAATTTTTGGCAATAGAATGTAAGCAGGCGAAGTGTTCAGAAATGCCAACGGACTGAAACAAGCCGCGTATGAATATAATTCAAAGGTACTTTTCATCTTAGTTTGTTCCCTATGTCCTTGACTTTAAGACGTAGTTAAACGAAAAAAAAAATGAGCCCAGAGCGCTGATTGTGATCGAAAACAATGTATTTATTCACAGGAAATCGGTGACCAAATAGATATTCAATATTGTGCTTCGCGAATTACATCGGTAAATAAACAGATTACTATTAACAAGAAGAATGTATTTGTATTTTCTTGTGAGTGATGAATTATAATGCCGTTACTGAAAGAATTTTTTATGAACTACATTTCATTTTATAGAGCAAAAGATGTACTTATTACCGCAGTTTAAGCTTGAATAAATGCTTTTTCTGGTAGAATTCATGGAATCAGTTCCAACTCAGTAGTGTAGATAAATTACTCCGATTCAAGTTGTAGAATTTATGATCAACCTCTGCTTCATTGACCGTTTGAAATTCCCTAGATTGTACTTA
Organism: Pavona decussata; assembly: GCF_977016875.1. Taxonomy (NCBI): domain Eukaryota; kingdom Metazoa; phylum Cnidaria; class Anthozoa; order Scleractinia; family Agariciidae; genus Pavona; species Pavona decussata. The sequence goes on along the minus strand of NW_028145664.1, from coordinate 1,004,576 downwards.
ATATACGATTTTTGCAGAAGACACGAAACTGCGCCAAATCTCTCGCATTTCGCTTGCTTATAAAATCGCACCCGCTTGAAAATTTTTGATCGGCTCTTGCGAATAAACTAATTGAGTGAGTGTACCCGTACTGGGGAGAAGTTTGTCGTGTGCTGTCACGTGACGAGCTTCAGCCAGGGTCTCTCTCTCTCTCGCTAAGGCGGGAAGAAGAGAGACCCTGGGAACGAGGTTGGCTTTATCATGGTTTTTGACGCCATTTTGACGAGTAGGCAAACACGGTTGAAATAACAGTGTTTTTATGGAAATCCAGTGTCAAATAATTTTCATAAAACATCGCTTGTCAAAAATTCATGAATTAAAAACTTTTGGCACTAGGAAAAGGAGGAGAAATCAGGTATCCCATGAGTCTCCGCGAATAATTATCGACTAGCCGGGTGTCAAGTATCGATGCGAAGGCGAGCGCACAGTCCGAAATCGACTGAATTTCAAGTGGCTGTTTTTCCTTATTCAGGATCTGAGAATGTAAGGTAAATCGTTTTGTGTATTGCTTTGGCAATTAAATTCAAGCTTGCATTACAATTTCGTAGCTAATTTCCCAAAGAATAAAGAAAACATACAATTGTTTGGAGTGGTATGCATGATCGACTCGCTTTGTTCGTTCGCGGCTCTCAAATGCTTGACCCAAATTTGACCCTAGCGAGTTCAATCCTGAGTACATTAGCGTGAAATCTTGCCTGTTGATGGTCGAATAGTATCTCCTTTGAATTTTATTCAAGGTCCCCTTAAGTCCCCATGTTTTGAAGGAATTTGTGTTCGTTGAAGTTTGCCTAAATTGGCGCCAAACATGTAAACAACTGCATAATGCTTTTATAGTAACTGCTTTTGAACGATCACTCGTTTTCACGGTCGAAATGAACAGTACTTTAAGCACGATTCTCTTCGGTTCTATTCGTGTAAGGACATTAAGTGGTGACATAAATGCTTCCTTTTAAGTCGATATTCAAGCAAACAGTAAATGCATGGAAGAAGTCGAAGAAGAGTCGAGTGGCAAGCGGCCGTTTAATGTTTCTGATCGCACCAACAAGCAAAGAAGCTGCTCTCGTAAGTCTTTTGGAAAACTAACGTGTCCTATGACCGTTAGAAAGCGACAACAGGCTAAGTTTAACGAATTGACATAACTCTGACTGTCTAAATCTAAGCAATTCACGTAAAGCAATGGCGACGGAGAGGGCAGCTCAATGTTCACTCCGAGAAGCCCCATCGCAAATGCGAGATCAGGTATCAACATCGAGTTGATAATATAGTTGGAAGCGAGGCATTGTGGGATACCTGAATTTTCCTCCTTTGCACAAGGAAAAGGATTTTAAGAACAAAATCGGAAGGATGTAGTTGTGTCAGAAAGTGTACAAACTTCGTGTTTTAAACTGTCCATACATTTGTCTGTATAGCAAATCAGCTATGAACTGCTACTAAAAATATTTTGCTGGAAAAAAATACAGACAAATGTACAGAAAATTCAAAACACGACTGGGCGCTTTCTGACACAGTTACATTCCTCCAATTTTTTTTAAAATCATTTTCCTAGTGTCAAAAGTTTCTAATTCATGAATTTTTCAGAATTTTTTTTTCTAAAATTATTTGGCATTGGATTGAATTGGAAACTTTGGGTACGGGGAAAAGGATTTTAAGAAAAACAAATGGAGGGGTGTAGCTGTGCAAGAAAGTGTCCAGTCGTGTTTTGAACTCTCCATACATTTGTCGGTATAGCGAACCAGCTGTAGACTGCTACTAAAAATAGTTTGCAGGAAAAAAATATAGACAAATGTACGGAAAATTCAAAACACGACTGGAGGCTTTTTGGCACAGCTACATCCCTCCATTTTTTTTCTTAAAATCCTTTTAACAACAACATTGAAATTGAAGCTTGGAATACATCAGAAATAAATCACTATACACAGTGTCTTTTTGAATCAACATTAATCTAGAAATGCAGATAATATCCCCTTACTTTAACCTCTTAAGATAGTGTTGACTTTTATGTTTACCTTCGTCTGCAGAGGGAAAATCGTTTCTCTGATACCTGTTCCCACCATCGTATTTTGGAAGATAAGGTGTTAAATAAGCAAAATGAATGTTTTTTTTCCAAAAAACACCCACTGAAGGCAAATTGAAGTCACTAGTCATGCAAACATGACCCTTAAAATCGCCTTGTTTTTGTGCTTCTTGGCAGCCATTTTTTTTTTCTTGTTTTCTTGGTCAGCTGTGTTCCTTGTTACAGTAGCGAGCCCGCTGAACATAAGAACTGGGAGTCCTGGGGAGACTTTACATAACGAGGACGACAAGGACTGGAACCAGATTTCAGAGCCCACCGGTTTTCACAACTTCGTTCCCAGGGTCTCTCTTCTTCCCACCTTAGCGGGAGAGAGGAGAGAGAGGAGAGAGAGATCTCTCTCTCTCTCATCTCTCTCTCGCTGGGGCGGGAAGAAGAGAGACCCTGGGAACGAGGTTCCGGTTTTCGCGAAAACGGTACTCGTCCAGCGTAAGCAATTACTCGGCAAAATAGCGGCATTTTTAAAATTCCAATTGCTTGTTCTCATTTCGCGTGGATAGGCAAATCAAAAAACGGAAAAATTGTGGACCCGATCTGTCCGTCAGACGCTACTGGAGCGAATAGCTGTTTTTAAAAGTTGAACGCAGCCGGAGACTGAGCGAGAAATGTAGCTGTGCCAGAAAAAATCCAGTCGTATTTTGAATTTTCCATACATTTGTCTGTATAGCGAACCAGTTGTGAACTGCTACTAAAAATAGTTCGCGAGAAAAAAATACAGGGAAATCCATAGAAAGTTCAAAACAAGACCAGACGCTTTTTGGCACAACTACATCCCTGAAATTTATTTTCTTTAAAATCTTTTTCCCAGTGCCGAAAATTTCCAATTTAATAATTTTTCAGACGTGATGTTTTATGAAAATCATTCGACATCCGATTTCCATAGAAACATTATTATTTCAACATATGCTTCCCTATTTTTCAAAATGGCGTAGAAATTAAGTCAAGTCCAAGCAACAACCGTGGACGATAATCCTGCTGGTATAAGTTGGATCAATTGTTGATCTGATCGGCTTAACAAAGACAAATGATACAAGAAGCAAAGAGCGATACAACGTAGAAATACGGTTTTTATTATTTTTTGTTATTATTATTTCATTTGCTTCATATTTTATACTGTCAATCAATTTAGTTTAACGTAGTTCCGCTATTGCACAAATATTTGTCAGCTCTATAACCGTATGTCCCAATGTAAATTTTCTTTATACCTGAAAAAAGCTGGTTTGGCCAGCCGAGATATAGTAACCTTTAAACCGTATTTCTACGTTGTATCGGTCTCTGCTTCTTGTAGAAATTAAAACCGTGCTAAGCAGGACTGTCAACTCTCCCAGGTAATATGGGAAACTTCTGATTTTGAAGTGTATCTCCCAGTCTCCATATTTATATCTTTAATCTTCCGGACAATTATGGAAGTTCGCTATTAGTAGTTGACTGCACTTTCCGACAATGAAATATGTAATGTTGAGTGTTGTTTCAGCATCTAATTTTTTGTTGTTTTGGATCTCCCAATACGTAGCTTACTTTTTGACAAGCTGTTTTTGTACCCACGGCAGATTGTGACCGTTAGCCACAAAGCCCTGCCCATTGTATGGAACGTTCGATGTTGCATCTTCTCGCGAACAAGATATCAAAGGCATACAGCAGATAACATTTTGACAAAAGAAATAAATACTTGCAAATTCGTGCCGTAAATGACGTCGTAAATCTCCTTACAAAGAGTAAGCGAAGAAAAAGTAGTCGCAGTGATCATGCAGTATTACCTGACTTGTTCATCACCATCACATTTTACTAGTATCATGGCAGAACAAAGAGTATACACATCTTTCAAAAGTTCAGCAGAGTGAAGTAAAAGCACACAAACCAAATTTTTTTAACCGTAACAAAATGTTTATTTAATATATTTCTATTAATTCCTATTACATAATAATTTACTTAATAACACGACGTTTCGACAAGTTCATGTCAAAAGTAGAAAACTAATGACATGAACTCGTCGAAATGTCGTGTTGCGCTATTATTTCTTCTTTACTATTTAGCTTAATTTATTTCATTTATATTTTAAATACAGTAGAAATCCGCAAGTAAGAACCCGTTAGACCAAAAAAAAATTAACAGGTTTCTCACTTGTGGTCTCCTTTACAGACGTTGTTTGTGTCCGTACCATTCTCCCTTCCCAGTAGAGAAGGGAGAATGACCGACACAAACAACGTCTGCAAAGGAGGTTATCTTACTCGCGGATTTGTACTGTATTTAAAAAAAAAAAAAAAACTCAACAAATTAAATCAGGTCCGGGTGGGTTTCCATGGATATCAGTATATCATCAGTATATCATCAATGCTGAAAAGAGAACAATGATAATGAGTTTACACTACTATAATTTCACGAAAATGGAGCAATCACATCTCTTTAGGCACTGGAACATACTCCAACTAGAGATCTTTTAAATGTAAATCTTTGAAAATGGAGTCGTGTTCATGAAAAATTAGACTGTAATATGAACAGACAACTTTACTGTAGCCCTGTTATGAAAGACTGCATATGGTAATAAACACTGCAGTCACTGCACAGGGTAGAAATCATTGAACACAACTGAGATTAAAACCACCATTTTGCTTAAATTCTACTCTGTCGTTTCAATAAACATTTGTGTTCTGTGAAAGTTGAGGAAAAACGCATTTTTTTAATAAAGAACTTTTTCATTGCAATTGCGTCTCGCGTAGACATTACTAAAATGCCGTATGAATTTTAAAAAGTACTGGTTTGCGATCCGTCGTTATACTAGAAAGTCACGTTATATTATATACTTCAGTCATGTTCAGTTAGGGGAATTGAAGGAAGGAAAAGTGTCGTAAAGATACTGACATTCCTGGTGGTCCTCGGTCAGAAATCGATCAAGAGCTTGTCACGCCTGATGGACAGGCCGATGCAGATAGTTGATTTTGACCGCGTAAGACCTGGTGTTTAATTAAGCTCGCGACGCGATGTGGATAGTCATGTTTCCCTGATGGACGACTAACGTGAAACCAGTAAAGGTGGGCTATATCTATCGTTATCGATGTTTATCTAACACTTTGAAATGCCATCAAGTCTTAGAATGCGCATTTCTGAAAAATATGTTATTTTAGCTCGACATTTTGAATAGAAAGTTTATGTCAAATGCAAGTGCTCGGCACTAACAATTCTGAATATCGAAGAAGCTAAACTTGCTCTTGGCTCTCCTTCAACCAACTCTTACGTTTCTTTTATGCTCTCTAAACATCTCGCGTACACTACAACCATAACTATCATAACTCGATATACGTACACTAAACACTAATCTATTCTTAAATTGCACCATACAATCCAAGAACAACGCTGTACTAATATACTGAGTTCAATTCTGTTAAATTAAAGAAGTATTCAATTTTTGAATACAGTCGAACCTCGATTATCCGGATTATTCGATTATCCAAACTTTTTTCTCTGCTCCTAATTTTCTCATGAATATTAATAAGTTGAGATGTTTTGAACTCAAAGTTGCAAAAAGCCCAATAATCCTTTCAAAAAACTGTTGAAACAGCGCATTATCCTGTGCACTTTTCAAAATTCGCAACAGCGACGACACAAAGAAATATTCTGATACGTTCAGCTGATATCTGATTGACTCAATTGTTTTGTGGCCAAGGGAATTTCATGCCTGATTAGTTAGTTCTTTCCGCGTGGGTTATGTCAACACACGAGCGATCGATCGTAAATTCAAATCAAAAACATGTCTATGAAGCGAAAGCGAGCCGTTCTATCGATTAAAGATAAGCAGATAATTATTTCATGTTTGGATAAAAGAGAAAAGGAACAAATTTAGACAAGATCCTAAAATTTACTGACAGCATCGAGACAAGCGAAGGATTAAAACAAAAGTCCCTGAAGCTGGTAATCTCCCACGTAGCCGTTCTTAGTGTCGTCACGCAACACGTGGGTTGCGTGACGACACTAAGAACAACTGCGTAGGAGACTATGAAGCTGGCCGATGATGAGCAGTTGGATAAAGCCCTGTACGCTTAGTTTATTCAACAAAGATCTACTGGGAAACTGATTTCATATTCAAAGTCATGTTTTCTTTGCTGTAACCTTTTATTTACATTTCTCTCTCATTAATATTCATATTTTCAATTATCCACACTCTCAATTATCCGGACTATTTACTGCAGTCCGGACGAGTCCGAATAATCAAGGTTCAACTGTATTTCATTAAGTTCAATTGGGAAAAACTCTGGGTGAGTTCTAATAATGACAATTTAAGCGATTTTGATTAATTTGGTTTGTATTGTCACAAATTTTCTAGTTATTATAAGTAAAGATGTTTGTGATGAGTTACAATGAAACAAAAAAATCAAGGCAGTGTGATTTAATATGTTTGTGATACTTATAATGAAAGAAATATTTTTTCTAAGATTTTAGAGTATCACATCTACTTTTACTTACCTTTAGCAGACGTACGACTTTACATCGAGCACAATTCTTGTGATCTAATAAATTATATTATAGTAGTTAGTACAAATTATATTTAAACTTGGTGCCATATTTATTGAAAATTGTTACTAAAAGCAGCAACCAAGAAGTTTTTCTACTAAAATATCTCTTTTAACAAAGAAATATTACTTACAAATTACTATAGCTAAAGAAAAACTAAAAATGTCTCAACTGTTGCATTCACAATCAAATCTATTAATTGCTCAGAGGTTTAACTTTATGTCACAAGTCAGAGTTGTGACATAATGTACATTAAATGCTAACATAATAATTGTAATCAGTTGTTATTTGGCTAGGTTAATGGATTCAACAGAAATTACTGTAATGTTATACTCCTTTTCAATTGACAATCCCTTGTGTTTTAAGACTTACGCTTACCCGGTACCTTCAGAGGTTTCTTCAGAGGTGTCTTGCATCCAAGCAATGTAGCGCATCCAATTTAAACTGTAGATACCTGAACCCTTATAGCAAATTAAAGCCTATAGAGCTGGCTATCCAACTAAACCAAGAATTTTGAAATAAAATGAATTGCCGAATTTTTAGCGCTGTTTTCTCAAATAAATTTTTTTCACTTAGAGGAGCCACTTCAAAAAGCTAAAACTCAAAAGGAATTTGTTTGTTTGCCTTCAAATTTGGACAGTAGCTAGTTTAACATAAACAACAAAAACGTGTCTGCGAATTTTTTCTTTCAAAATATTTTTTTTCTCCAAAAGCGATTTTTCTACGATTATTCCACATTTTTTTTATCCTATTTCAAAAATGCTCTATAACTTTTCATTGCGATTGAATATGGCAAAACGCAGACACATTTTTTTAGCGCCTTCGGTCCGGAAACTGAGGAGCAAATTAAATTAGCAAAAAACAAAATTCACTTTGACTTGTAGCTTTACAAAGGTGATTCGGACGCTCGCAATTAGACGTCGTGAAAAATTTGACAATTTATTTTATTTCAAAATTCTTCGTATGGTTTGATAGTCAGCTCTATAAGCTTTAATTTGATATAGGGGTTTAGGTATCTACAGTTTAAACTCGATGCGCTACAGTACCGCCTGGAACTATTGACCCATCGAGACTAGGGCATACCTCGTCTTTACCGCGGGTAGTGGCCGTGCGTCCACCTAGGTGAAAACACGGTTGTTCCGTGGTGAAGACGAGGTACAGTGTGCCGCGGTAAATTTGCCGCGGGCGAAAAGACGAGGTGTGCCGCGGGAAAGGACAATGGGGACTGGTTGCATTTCTAAAATAAGTGTTAGCGTGAGTGAAGATATTTACACTGCAAGTGTTCGAGGTGCGAAGAATCAGTGCTCAATCGAAGGAGTAATTTCAAGTCAAAATGGCGTTGGGTAGTTCGCGTAATAATTCAAATATTGAAATCCTGAATCTTTGCCTTGGCAAATGTTTGTATTCCGTCTTTTCAGAGATAATAAAAGTAACTAACAATCCGACACTTGAAAGAAGCTTGTTACATGTCTCCGAGGGTATGTTAAATACGCAGTGAAATACGTGTACGTTGATTTACTTGCTTTTCAAAACACTCAGGGAAGTTTACGAAAGAGAGTTCGCTGAATTGTCATAAAAAATCCCTTTTTTAAAATTTAGTTCTCTTACTTTGTTCATTTCGATACAAGCGACGGAGCAAACGTCTTGTAAATTAACCGTAATTTGCATAGGAGCAAGTTAAGTTTGACGTTTGTTTTGCACTCGTGGGAACCGCTGCTTCTGATTCGTCAGCTTTTTTTGTGCGTGATCGACCAAACAGCTGTTAAAAATATCTCCTGAATTTTAGAGCAAGCTTGTGTTCTAAAAAATCGGATATTGAGAGGGAATATTATTCTTGTTGCAGTGCCAAGTTCATTTTAAAAGAAAGAGGTTTAAAATAGACTGTAGACACAACCGACAAAATTTGCGAAGTCGACACAAGGGTTTCAAGTTACAATAACATCGTCACGCGCGAACATATGTTTTATAATCCGTACATTTCGAGGGTCAGTTTTTTTTTCTTTTTCTTCTCCTAACTTAAAATTGAAATAACTTGGCAAAAAATACAAAGTAAACAGCGGACTAACATTCTGGAACACTGCCGTGTTGCATCAAACAGCTTGTCACGTCAGGAGTCTGAGTGACAATAACCGACAATGTGTTGGAATTGCAATTATTCGGGCGCTGAGCAGCACAAATTATGCCGAAATATTATTTGTTTTCAACTTATAAATGATTTTAAAAGGTCCGGCAAACAGAACTCCACTGACTGTGTCAAAAATTCAAGTTTGCTTGTTTTTTCTTGAGCAAATCTGCACGCTTCAAAGCTTCAATAGTGAATATTGCGCATTGTCCACAAGAAGTCTTCAAATATTTTGGGTATACCGAGTTTTGAGATATTAAATCAGAATCTTCCTCAAAGGATTTTTCAAATGTGGTCGGATACTCAAAAGCGGATTCTCATTTTCTTCAAGGGCCGAAAATCGTATGTGTATTGCCCATAATTGTCCTCCGTAGTTAACGTTCTTCGGTGTGATTTTGCAATTAGAAGCTGACGAACCAAAACACAAAGCAAAGGATACAAAAGCGTATTCAAACTCTACCGCGTCTTTTCTTTACCGAGGTTTTACCTAGGTGAACTTTCCCGCGGCAACTTTAAAGCCATACCGCAACCGAACCGAGGAAAAAAAACGTCCTACTGCGGGAATACCGAGGGAAACCTGCGAGTAGATCCCGCGGCAATGACGCGGCAAATGGGTCTATAGTTCTAGGCGGTACTGTACATCATTTAAACGCGAGACACCTCTGAAAGTCCCGGGTAACCTTAATTATCAGCAAAATTCAAACAAATCTGCAGCTATCATGAAGAGCAATTAATGTGTGGAACCTATTATATCACCTAACATAATTATTACAAAAGCAACCACTTGATACAAGAAAGTGTATTTCCTCTGTTATATTTTGCGGAATCATACTAATTATTCCTTTCAAACAGTTTATTTTACTTGAATTAATCACAACATGCATAAGACATGTTGTTCTGCATGAGCAATTGAGATCAGCTTAATCAGTTAAGAAACTCATTTTTTTTTTTAATTTATACTCACATTTCTGCTCTATATAGTCCATTTTTAAACGTCGTAGTGCTGTAACAGTAGAATCAAAGGTACAATCAATGAGAAGTCATAAAACAGACGTTTGATAAAACATTACTGATAAACTATGTCATACTATTCACCAGCCTTAAATTATTATACATCACATTCATTACACCACATATATGTCACACATTAACACTCCAATCAGCTAAACTAGTACACAAAAGATCTTAGTTCCGACCCCTGAAATAATATAAGCACTTAAATTACTTTTTTCCAAGCATATTTGTCTCATTTAGTGAATACATCATTTTCATTTCTTCAGAAACCTTAAAATATTCCACCACATTTATTGCATTTCTGCCTATGTTAGATATTCACACTCTTATCCTAGCAGTATGCACAACATTTGTTCCATAGAATGAACTAATGATTTTTGTTCCCATCAATCTCCTGTAGCTCATATGTGACCTCTCACGCGAAAACGTTCCTTACGGTGTCCGTTCGAACGGTCGAACGCATGGCATGCGAACGGATGACAAACGGATAGAGAAGCCGTTTAAAATGGATGCCGTGAACGGCTTCAGAAAAATTTTGAACGGTTGAAGTCGAACGGCTCAAGGAAAATTTCGAACGGGTGAAGTCGAACGGCTGATCACCTTCAGAAAAATTTAGAACAGGTGAAGTCGAACGGCTGAACGGCTAAAGGACAATTTTGAACAGGTGAAGTCGAACGGCTGAACGGCTGTAGAAAAATTTCGAACGACTGAACGTTCGAACGGCTCCCAATTGTTTTTGAACAGACAGCTCAAGCCGTTCAAACGACATCCCATTCCGTTTGAACGGCTGATGAACGGCTTACGAATGGCTATCCGTTTCAAAACGGCAAACCGTAAGGAACGTTTTCGTGTGAGAGGTCACATATAGTTATAGTGTCTAACCTAGTAATCAGTAGGTTCAACTCCTGATAGCATTGACTAAGTTAAGCATTTTCCTTTTATAAGTACGCCTGTGTTATTTATTGTTATATAATACATTATTCTCACTTATGTCATTATTTCATATAATGGTTTTTAACAATGTAGATATCGCTACAAGATATAATGAAGCACAACAAACCTCTTTGCAATTACTCATGAAAGATGCTGAAATCAGTAACGATTGAACAGTCTATGCTTTTTGACTTTTGGGGAATAAACAAGAAGATATCAGCCAAACTGAGACTATTCCAAGGTATACTAGTAACCCTTTCTTTTAAGATACATTAGTTATTAACGAAACACATTAATACCGAAAGCTTCAAGGCATCTTTGTGTTATACACAAGTGTTATTACAAACGTTACGAATCAATAAACACCAATGCAACTATATTTCCAACAAGCTGACAGTGAGCTCAGTGTATATCTACACCTCATTAATTTTTTTTACCAATGTAATATTCCACCGCATCAACTTTTTGAAGAATTTTAAACTGGACTATAGTTATTTTCATGATTGATGTTAAATTTTTGCATAAAAGGTGGAAATCAACTGCGTAATACAGTGCAACACGCTTTACTCTGATCAATCCCAACAAACTTCTTTTACATGTTAGCAAATCACAAGTGTGGCCAGTGTGCGAGCCAGCAAGCCAAACGTGCGAGCCATACAAGCCATGTGAAACAGACGTGGGAGGCATGAATAAAACATACGAGGCATCCAAGACATGACCAACCCCTAACATAAATGTTAACTGTTAAGCTAACCAGGGAGCTATTTAAGCTAACCTGAGTGCTATTTAGGCTAACCAGAGTTATTTTTAGGCTAACCGGAGTGGTGTTTTTTTACGCTAACCGAGTGCTTCACACGTCTGCCTCGCATGGCTCGCACGCTCACTGGCTTGCAGATTGTCAAGACCCATCAAAATAATATCTTCTTCATTATTATTATAATGTAAAACAGTATCTTTTCAATAATTCGTTGCTGCGTCACTTGCCTGATGAACTTTGCAAAGAGGCATGATTGTTAATGAAATTCACATAATCATCCTGATTTGCTAACTTGTAAAAAAAAGTTTCTTTGGGTCAGCCCACAGTAATCATTCACATTGCATATCAAAATTTCAAACAATAGATACCTTGGTTGAAATAAAACACGTGAATTGAACAATATAGTTTATGACAATATGTCCAATTTATATTTACCCAATGGCACTGTCTTTGGATCTTTCCCAGCTGCAAGATACAATAATAACATTACTCCAATACCATTGATTATGCAAGTGTCAATTATGAAGTAATAACATATTAATAAATTTATTTATTATCATTCATTAGTATTGGGCAATTCCAGAAAATATCCATATCCAAGAACGCACAGCTTTCATGTTTTAGCCCCCCCTTACCTTCTGAAATTCTAAAATGTGTTACCCCCTCCCCCATGCCCTCAGAATTCCATAATCGTGAACCCCTCCTCCCCTTCAGAATTTCCGCTTTTTCTGGGACGTACATTTTCGACTGAAGCAACGCCTATATGAACAAACATACATGAATTTATGCCTCCTCAAAACTGTCATCTAGCAGCACTAGGCGACAAGCTTTACTCTTCAGCAACAAGAAAAACCTACCGCTAGTGGCCAAGCTGGGAAAACTTCTTTTTAAGTCCGAATTTGGAGTCCATTTTTTAAGTCCATTTATGCCAGTGTTACTCCTCTTTGTTTTCTTGTGCTGTTTTGACGTTTACAAAGCAGAATAGCTCAAATTCAGCCAGTTAAAATCCTTCAGCGACCAAATGTACCGTCAAGTCTTGTTGCATCCTTTTATATGTCATGTTGTATGCACAAAAAGTGTTCTCAACCCATATGCCTCATGTAGTGTACTTGAAATGTATCATGATCTAGCGATGCTTGTCTTCCGCTTCCGCACTCATACGTTCGTGAATAATTTTATTTACGAACTACAAAAGTCCACTACAATAGCATTTTCAAGGAACTCACTCTGCACTTTCTACTCCAGAAATCCCACCTGTTGAATTCACCTGTGCCTTCGGATATCCAATCATAAATATCCCCACCCCATGCCCTCAGAATTCCATTAACTTGAACCCCCCCCCTCCCCTTCGGAAATCCTGAAAGCCGTCCGTGGTATGGTATGGATATTTTCTGGAATCACCCATTACAGCTGTTATGATAATATTGGATGGTGATATATAGTTTAAACCCATTGTAGTCTAACATGGCCATTAAACCACCTATGACTTTTGACTACTCCATATTCTTTTTTCATCTCCATTGTAAGGGACATTTTTGTTCTTATTAAATTTAAAAAAAGTCTAATTAATCGGAATCCATTTTCTCTGCAGATATTTTTAGGACTTCAGTGCCCCTACAAACAATAGTTTTTGTCGTTAATAAACAAAAAAGATAATCTAATTTCAGTGACAAATGTGATCGTCACGTTTATTCAAAGTCTTGTTCACAATACCAATTTTGCATCTTAATTTGGAAGAAAAACAAAATACACTTTTGAAATAGCAAATCAAATCTTATCAACTCTAACTTATAGAACACTCAGCACTTTAAATAGTGGAAATCACCAATTTTATTCCAGAATTTTATTCTAGAAATGCAACAAATTATTTGTTGCATTTCTGGAATACAGTAATAATATTGTATTCCAGAAATCCAATAGCTAGTGGCCAATACCAGCTTACTACATAGTGTTGAAGGGACACAGTCAGTTTTGTGACCATGCTGACCTCAACACTAGTTTTGTCAGTTTGAAAACCGTGTACCTTAACCTGAAATCAAAACTATCTCTCAAATACATCAAGAAATCCACTTCAATCTTCTCACTGTTTTATTGGATTTTAAAGCTTTTACTAAAAACCTGTTTCTCAGTATGCTTTTGCTCATCCTATGACATTATTTTATCATATTTGGTTAAAATCAGTATGTAATCTGTCTCCAACGCAACATAAAAACAAGAGGTGGAAAACGTGAAGGCGTCAAACAAAAGAAATCCCCGGCGTTAACTTCAATAACTAGAAAAATCATTCAAAAACATTGGCCACCAAATCTCTATTATAATTATATATTTGAAAAATCACATTTTCTCAACCTGGCGAAACATTCACGTAGAGGAAATCTTCATAAATAATACGAACTTTGCATCATCACTGCTTGATTTGGATTTCAGATGAATACAAGCTTCGGTACACAGTCGATTATCTCATCAACAAGAACAATTTCTAGTAGAACCTTTTTTTCTACAGGTCAAACAAGCGTTCTTGCAATTACATGGCTTTGGTTCCTAAATTTAAATAGTGCAGAAGTTGTAGAAACAAAATTATAAAGCAAAATATATCATTGAAAGCAGAAATAAAGCTTACTGGTCGTTATTAGCTACACTATTAAAAAAGTTCAGTGGATTCGCTACGTTTTAAAATTGACATATTCACTAAAATTTGAACTCAATTTGCCTCTCATGCAAACAGTGACAGTGAAATGTAGAAAATAATTTGTCACACGACCAGATACCAAAATAAACAATTGCATGATTCTTCAACTACAGAGGTATTCGTTGACATTTGACTTTCTGTGGACAACTCCATCAGTATAAATTCTCCATGGCATCAAGAAGATAAGTGTTCTAAAATGATATTAGGTCTATAATCACTATACAGTAATAATTTCAACTGGCAAATACTTCAACTTGACAACATCTGTTTAGATTTTTCATAGGATGCGCTTCTCAGCGCTAGACTTATGATGAAATGTGATATGCAAATCAGCTAAGAAATGGTATCTAATACACCTGTACACTAGCTGACTGTGTCCCTTTAAATAAGATTATGATTAAATTAGAACTTGCATTTTAAATTAAACTGTTGCTTAATTGGAATACACACCTAACTCTGTTTTCATAATCTGGAAAATGCTCACTTCTAATTTTTGTTGTATTGACACTTTCCAAGGATATCAAGAATCGGATAATAGGAGCAAGATAAAAGAGAGAACACAGAAGAGAAAAATTGCCACCCAGTGAACTTGATTGTTGTTGAAGACCACTGATAGCATCTTCCATTTGCTGAGTTTGTTAAGTGACAATTAACCAACTGTTAAGTATTAGTTAATGAAGACTTTTTAGACAGGTGCTCTAATAAGACGTTTTTGGTTTTTTTATATAAATGTTCTTAATAATTATAATTACTTTACCAGGCTCAGTCCTTGGCTTCTTCGCTGCTATTTGAATTGTCACATTCCAAAATGGTAGTAATCAAAACAAAAAGAAAAGAAAAGCAGTCAATTATTGATTCATCAAAGCTATACGTTTAATATTAACAGCAACATCAACTGTTTTACTTTGTGTGCAACTGCTATAAGTACCATTTTAAGTTCAAAGATATAAAACATTTCATTGGCTCACATTAAAAACCAGCAAAAACTGTTTCAACTCAGGATATCCAGAAGGCTCCATTGCTATAACAGAGATTCCAACCCCTTTTAATGGAAAATAGCAAGTATTTTTAGTGCCAAAGGCACTCACGCAAGTACCTAAGACACAAGCCTATAGGGAAGTCTCAGGTTCCCCCCCCCCCCCCCCCCTACCGAAAATTTTTTCAAATTTACTTTCTCTTGAGTGGCATTTCCTACATTTCATACATCATACTAGTTGGAAAAGACACTTAATTTTAAGAAGCTACTTTAATAAAACATGTTTCTTTCAATAAAATTAATATTCTTAACATTATGATTACTCTACCAGAAGCAGTACCCTGTTTCTCCACGGCTGTTTGAATTGTCACATTTGGAAACGGTAGTAATGAAAACAAAAGGAAAACAAAAGCAGTTAATTATTAATTCATCAAAGCTATGTTTGATATTAAGAGTAACATCAACTGTTTTACTTTAACTTCATCAGCTGCTATAAGTACCATTTTAAGTTCAATTTTCTGTTAATGCTTCCGTCAACAGTGTTGATTTGTCTCTTGGTTATTCAAGTGTATTGAATAAGTATTCTATCAAACGTATAAAGCATTTAATTAGCTCACATCAAAAAAAGTAAAAACTGTTTTAACTCACGATGCCCAGAAAGCTGTTTGCTATAACAGAAATTCCAACCCCTTTGGTAGAAAAATTAAATTAAGTTTACCTTTCTCTTGTTGCTTGCAATCCATAGTATATCTTCTGTCAACTAAGGAAAAAAGGTCACATTTTTACATCACAAAATTGCAGATGTCTTTTTCAACACCATGTTTCAAAGTAAGTATTCTTTATTTTAGATAAAAGCTGTTTCCTGTTAAATTTAATAAATTATTATTTTCCATGTCTAGTTGACAATCAGAATAACATGAAATTTCTTCAGTTTTCTTCTCTATTTCTTTAAATAAAGGTATTTATTTGTAAAAATACTTCAATGGCAATAAAACTGACTCTCCATAAATACAAAAGAAGTTTCGATTTGTAAGGTTTAGTAGACATTTCCAATCTTATCTATTGAACAAGAGAAAATTTTAACATTTTTATTTACCACTGATTTCAGTGATACATGACCCTCAAATAAATTTAAACATTCACTTCTGTAAATTATGTGCTCCTTATATGGCGTTATAGGAATGCCGCTCTTGTTTTCAAAAAAATGGCAGCCGTGACTACATAGCTTGTTCATTCAACATATTTCCTTCTTATTCTTCAATTTTTCGTTGGCAACTGGCAACTTCCTTTAACCAGTAAAATAAAAACCTGCAAAACAATTCAGATTTCTTTCAAAGAGAGTCCAGCCAACGACAAATGGCAAACTTAGTCAATTATCCAGGAGATTACATACATAAATCTGGAGAAATCTGGAGATTTCACTGAGGATACGCCTGAAAATCTGGAGATTACAGACATCAATCTGGAGACCAGGAGATACGATTCAAAATATGGAGTCTCCCGGATTATCCGGGAGAGTTGACAGCCCTGCTTCTTAAAGTGGAGATGACATTTGTGTACAAAATTCGAAAAAATACAGAAATACCTCGACAGTTGATTACCCAGCCCAGACGAAAAAAGCAAGACAAATGTACAGTAGTTAAAAAAAAAAATCGCATACATCACCATAAATCAATGAGCATGTAGTACATCACATTCCTGTTATTATTTACAGCACATAACATATTGTTTACAAGAAGAGTAATTGAGCTATATCCAGAAATGTACGAATTCAGTATGCAACACGAAAGACAGTCAGTGTGGCTTCCATCAATTAATGCTCAACCCCTGCACAATCAAATACAGCACTCACTAACGTAAACATGAAGAATAAGCAAGCAACTATGTTGACCGAACAGACTACACAGTGCATGCATGGCCACCATATTTTTTGAAAATAATAGCAACATTCCTACAACACCATTGACAGAAGCGAATCACCAAATGTACACGAGAGTTTTTATTCAAGCGTCACACATCAATGAAATTGATGGTAAACATAACATTACTATTGGTACAAAGAATTAATTCCATATTGATGATGTGAATTATAGCTGAATCTGCTAAAAAATAGTGTTTTAAGGGTAACAAACAGTAGAAAACAGGGACAAATTTGAACTCCTCTAACAAAACTTCACGATACACACCTAGTTAAATTGGATTAACGTTGTAACTAGTCGTAATAATAATAATATAATTATTGTTATGCTGTGGACATACTCCAGGAATACTAAATATTTTTGTTAATTTAGTCTTCCGAAAGTCAATTGAATCATCCATCCCAAATCAAGCTATCTGTATCTGTAAAAGGGTATGCCTGCCAACTTTTTCTGAGTCAAATGCATGAGATTTTTTTTCTCACCATCACCAGGATTTTCAAAAGCATCTAAGCCACTTCCGAAGATTTCCAACAATTTCCCAAAGACTTCGAAACATTCCGAAAATATATGAACATCTTCCGACAACCTTTGAACACTTATGATTCTAAGGGATTGTAGACATTTGAAAGCTTTTGTGATTGTTGTGAAGAGCAAAGAAATAATACATAGCAAATCTGAAATGAAATGAAGGTTCTTTAAAAAACTCATCCAGATTTTTGAGTCAGACGTAACAAATTGTCCCTGATGCGTGAGATCAATGTCTTCAGTATGCAGACGTGACACTCACGCATAATACGTGAGAGTTGCCAACGATAAAAGAATACCATAGCCATTACATCAGTGTCTCAACCAAAGAATATTACCATGCATAAGATTGTATTTTTGGCAATGTATAAAGATATTTTTCATCTAAGTATTGGGGGGTACTTGGGTTCAGTTTTACTGGGTATGTGCCGCTGGCCTCTCATAGCCAGTGCCCCACTTTAGTCTATTTTGTTGCCAGTTATAGACCCCATCTTAGTCACTTTTGGGAAAATGTAATTTTCGCGATCCCAACTAAGTCACTTTCTATTTATGCATCTACTTTGTTCTGGACCAGTGGTTTTGTCCTATTGTGTAACTAGTTTATTGAAGTTGTAGTTTCAAGAACAGAATGTAATGCAAGGTCATTGTTACATTTAATAAACAACAACTGTCTGACTTTTTTAGCCAAGACCATTTTCACTCCCTACGGAATAGAATTTTCTTATCCCAAAAATCCAAAAATGTGCGACCCCATTCTAGTAACTCTATTGAAAATGCAACCCCATTATAGTCAATCCAGTCATGAAAATACGACCCCATCCAGCGGCACATCCCCATTAGCCTCTTATAATAAAGTGCCCCCCCCCCCTCCCACCCCCCGGGATATAACCTAAGATACTCTGAGAATAAGCTCAATGTTCCATTGCTGTGCACAAACTGCTACAAGAATAGCTTTAGCTGTAGTGGCGCCACTCTTTGGAACAGTATTTCTTGTGACATAACAAAAGCACAGTCCCTTGGGTTATTTAAGCACTTAATCAAAGAAGTACATTACAATAAAAAACAAGCGGTTTCATGGCCGATTGATCCAAAAAGTTCACGATCAACAATACGTGAAAAACTTACCAAACTTAATTAGGAGTTTGATCGTACCACGAGTCAAGTTCGAGTCAAGTTAAATTTTCCTTTTTTTTTAGTACTTTTGTTTTTAATTGCTGTGTGAAAATAATGTACCAGAGGTACAAGGACAGCAAGATTCCACTGTTTTTTTTTTTGGTTTGTTTCTTTTTCACTGCCGATTACGTCAGTTTATTCCTGCATAAATTTGATTCGCAGCTGCTTTTCAAAGAAGTAAACATTCCTTGGCATCCATTCATTTTCCACACAGATTCCTACCTGTATTAATTACACACAACGGAGACAGAAATTCCATGTCAACAACAAAACGTGAAAGTTTACATCAAGTACAAAAATCATATCAGCACGCCATCTTGTTGCATCCACAGGGATCCCATCCAAAAGAAATAACAATTCTAACCCATTCTCTTCACGGCCAAATTGGTGGAGGACATGTTGTTTGCCTGAGTCATTCTCAGCGTTATTCATTGCAACAGATATCCAATGTATCTTTCCTTTGTGTACGGATTTTACAGAGCAAATTTGTCCAAGATTTTCGAAGCAAACCAAATTACCAAGAATCGCAGCATTATTCGTTGAGACTATTGAAAAGCTTTTGGTTAGAATGATTGATACGATTAATCCTCAGAATAACTAGATACATGTGGATTCGACAGGAAAAAATATCGCTTACCTTTCGAAGCCATGCCTGTTGAAAGAGCGATCCGACAACTCTGGGGGCCAGCGGGTGTATGCTTGAAATGTAAAAAATGACGCGAAACTATCCGTCTCCACTTGAAAACTGTCTCCAGTTGAAAAACAAACTACTGATGTTTATTTTAACTATCGGACATTTTTTTGACGATAACATTTACAGTATAGTCCAACGATATTATTGGAAAAAAAATGTGAAAAAATAATTGACTCGAACTTGACTCGTGCTACGATCAAACTCACTTGATTAGAAACTTGATGGGAAAACCACACCACTGACTTTTCAATATAAGCTTTTACCCTGGCTTTTACGCTATTGGTTAACAATTGGAATTCACATGATTCTATTTATAAAACAAACATGGACATCATTCAACCCGCCAGAATCGAAAGAAAATAATATCGCCATATGTGGATCATGGAGACAGCGCTGCAAGAAGTATTTCAGATTTGAACCGTCGTAAGTAACTACCAAAACCAAAATCTGGAGAAAGAAAGTACTTGCGCGGCAATATAAAGCAGCCTTCCGTTTAATTTCTGTGCATCGAACTGACTTCACACACGCTTCGATTCGACGCCAGCGACGGCCTTCAAGAACCTCACAGTTAAACGTTGTTCAATTCATTTATAATCACAACTTACAATTGTGAATCATCTGGAACATGTAACGGTTAAGGGACTCTTTTAATAATTTCTAGAAACTGGAAACATTTGTTTGATATACTGGCCTGGGCAATTATATTGTCCATACACCCGACTCTGAAGAGAGATGGCACAGATACTTACATCGTCAGAAATTGAAAAGAGGTTAGTCGAGTTTTCATTGTCTCATACAATAAAAGCCAAACGATTTCTCAAAGATAACGTAAACAACTCCTTCTCAGCTACCCTGAATTTTTAACAAATGGAGCAGCAACTAAAACACGCAGATCTCCGATACTTTGCCGCTTTCTTCAAGAGCATGAAATATAAACAAACGTCAGTAGTCTTTGTTGTTATTCCCGTTCATTTAGCCAACAAAGCAAAACCCACATATATAAGCCTATACTTATTTTAAGTAATCAAGTTTTTTCTCATATATTTGCGAACATCGGTAACACCTATGCAAAACACTGGTCAATCTTAGTTAAACTTCATTCGATTCAAAAACTCGAAAAACAACCACGTACCAGGATCGTGTTATCATTTAATTTGTGTTCAAGCATATTTAAAGCCTTCATTCACTGACATACTCGATCGAAATAATCTACAGTGCTTGAAATCCGAAAGCGATGTGAAACAGCTAAATTTTCTGACAATTTGCTTGTATATTCAGTGGACAATTAGGCGGCTTGTGATCCTGTCTCAGCCGTGACCGTAATAAATACTGTTTGCGTTTTAAAAGTTATTAACCCTCATTCGTCTACTTACAATTTTACTCAATCAACCATTACCGTTCCCGAAAACTTATAAGCTTTAACTTACTAAAAGAAAGGAATATTAAGAAAGCAATATTAAATACGACACAATATGTTTGGCTATTCGTTTTCCCTTTGACTCAATAAGCAACGAGATGAGTTAGTTACACTAGTGTAATACATACTCAATCACCAATTTCGCCAACCCTCTTGACAACTATTCAGTGTCGTTCATATTCTCCATTAACAGTTATCTAACAGTGGGATAGCAACGAAATTTTGACTTAAGCTCCTGCAGTTAATTATTTAGGCTTCCGTGCGTGTATACGTGATCAAAATTCTGCATGCGGTTTGCGCAAACTGACTTCATTTACACTGCCGTACACAAGATACAAAACAGTTGTTTATACTACAACCAGACACAACTTAATTGTTAAAATAAAGTCGCCTTTTTCAATTGTAGCTTCTTGGATTTTTTTAAACTTTCCATTGTTGTCATCTGCAGGTTTTCACAACCTCTTCATAACCCAGGAGACAACGCGTTATATTGTTCAATGTTGTCATCTACTTTCCCCGTGATTTCCCCTATCAAATGCTTATAACAATTCTTGGAAACACCCCATTTCCACAACTCCTATAATTTGTTCCGAAAATTAAAGCGTGTTCAAAACAAAGTCGACACACCGCCCCATACATATCCATTTCCCATTACTTCTAGAAATTAAAAAGTAATTCCAGAGCCATGATTTCTGCACCATTCGTTTGCTCTCAATAAAAAAATAAAAATGCAGTTGTTTTAGCAATAATAGAGAAACAAATGAAATAAAGTGCCCTTTTACTTACATTTGGCTCTTGCTTTCAGCAAATAAGCTTATGTTTCTAACAACAAAGAGATAAAAATGCCTTCACTACATCAATACGCAACATGATAGCCACAACAACAACACATACCCGAATTGCCAAAAAATAAATAAGAGAAATAATTCCAAACCAGTAAATTAAAACGTTATTAGCGTTTTCTCACTTTTCAATTCCTATTCCTTTGAATTATTCAATATTGAACCCAGTGAATCAAAGGAAATGCGTACCGTATAAGACTTATTTTACTACGCAACAGATCGATCACGCACTGAATTTGGAATTTTGAACAAAACCTGTGATTAACAACACTTGTATTTCAGTCATCCTCTTTATAAACGACATTGAGAGTACTTCACTAATCTTATATCACATTAAACTAGCAGATTTAAAACGCCACAGTCATAAATACTGTAAATTCACAGAGAACATTGAGAGAAGTCCTTACCTCTTGATGACAAGGGTGCATCAGAAATATCAACCTGTTCTACGAACATTTTGGGCGTTGACACTGATATGTCTTGTTTTCATTGGCTAGATGGTGTTTTGATTGGCACCCATAACACATTTAAGTTCCAAATTTCATTTTCCGATGGGAGGAGTTACTAAAAAACGCACTTTTCGATCGACGGGTGTGAGCTTGATTTCCAACTTGATTCATTTTCCTCCAATTACATATTAAAAGAACGAACTTCCATGTTTACAAAGAGATTTCAATTAGCGGCTATGACCAGAGAATCACACAATCCCTCTTCTGCCCCTCACCTGGCCCAAAAAACTTACCAGCACTTTCGAAAACTCCACCCCACACACTTCATATTTTATTTTTTTGGCGCAGAAAAAAAATTCCCGGCAACAACGGGAACCTCTTGCCCACTTTCCCTCGGTTAAGTTTATTCTTCAAGCCCCTGTTTCTCAAAAGTACCGGACAACTTTCACCACAAACCCCCAATTTCAGAAGCATGCTTAAGGCGGGGGTAAACCTGAAAGCCGTTTCCATCCCGCTTAAAACTCAAGGGCGGATCAAGGGGAGGTGAAATGGGTGAATTTTCACCCCCCTTTTTCTGAGTCCCCTTCTTTCTTTCTTTTTTCTTATCCCTCAAATATTGAAATAATATTTGATTTCTCTGATTGAGGTGGAGAATGTGCATAAGCGATGACTGGTTCTACCAATCAATTTATTTATTTTGAGCTTGTTTAAATGGGGTTGACAGACCTGCACGATTCCCGCTGTGTGCCCATTGTGTTGATAAAAGCCTTTATAGCGGTTTTGCTTTAACAAGCATGTCTTTAAGCGATTTCCTTTTTCTATAAGAGATCAAGGGAGGTTCCTTGTATATCTCTCTTAGCAGCGCCTGGTTTTGTACTAAATACCATTTATCCATTAGAATGTTTTTCGAACATGGCAGTGATGGTTGAAATTGTGTCACGAACGGTAGAATTTTCTTGTGCGCTTTTTGTTTTTGTGTAAGTGCGTTCTTCCTTTCTGCGAAGTTAACTTCGGAGAGGATTTTGTCCACCGGGTTACTAGGATAACCTCTTGATACCAGGCGTGTTTTAAAGTTTTGTTTTCCTCAAACACTACTTTAGAAGAGTTTGTCCTCAGAAGTCTAAGCCCTTCTCCTTTAGCGAAGCCTTTTTTGACGCCTGCTGGGTGGCAACTGTTGTAGTTTGTGTACTGAAATGTTTCAGTAGGTTTGTAATGTGTGCGCACGTCGAGAATCGGTTCTTTCTCGAATCTCTCTCCCTTATAGACTGTTATATCCTGAAGCAACAAACTCAACACAAACAAAACGAAGAAACGTATCTTAACGGTACGATTTCTCTTTTAATCTTTCTGGTTTCAATTATTTTCACAATCTCGCACGAAATCAAACTCCTCATTTGGAGCAACTGCCACTTCAACTCCCAATTCTCTTTGCATCTATCTAACATTTTCATACTAAGACGACTCCCACCCAAATTTAAGACTACATTTACACTACAAAAGATTTTTCCGGATTCGTGATCAATACGGGACGTTAATTTTAGTACCGGGTTAGTTTTGCGTTTACACAAAAGTGGTTGAATACGACATAAAACCTTCCCGGTTTGCTCGTGTCTCCGGAGATTTCCAATCCGAAATCTAGAGTCGCAACTTTGAATCCGACAACTTTTGAATCCGGAAAGTTTCGTAGTATAAACGATTTTTTCTCCAATCCGGATATTTTTCCGCCTGCGATCTTTTGAGTTTGCGGTAAAACCAAAATGGATGATCTGGTGCTAACATTGCTACACTCTCCGGTTGCCTAATCTTCTGGCAGGTTCAGGCGAAAATTTTATTATGTGTACCGCTCTCCCATTCTAAACCTTCATAATTCTTTTGGGAAGAATATCCACGGACAACTCCTAATACAAGTTCAACTTTGTCAACTGTACAGCTGAAAATTGGTCTCAGTGGCATCTGAATCTACTCTAGCCTTCTTTTTTGGCGAAATTTCCACTTTGTCGAACGACGAAACAACACTGAGCTTGGTAACCATTCCATCACGAATGTTCCCGGAGTTGTCCTTATGTGTTAACGGTAAGAATTCCGAATATCCTTTCAGTGTAAACGCTAACAAATCCGAATACTTTACATTCGATGAATCCAGAAACATTGACGAATCCGGACAAATCTCTTCTAGTGTAAACGTAGTCTTAAGACTATTCCTACCAATCTCGGTTGGTTCGTACCCAACTCTCTGCCCGATGTGTACCGTGCAAATATCAAGAAAAGTTACCCTTGAATGATGTTAGCTGTTTGCTTGCTACCATTACTAACCACGTTTTCACAATGCAAATCAACTTTTATAACATAGCACCTGCGCATCATAATCTAATTCCTATTAGCATCATCATGGTACATTTCTCAACATACGCACGGCCGTGCGTCCATCCCATGACGTATACAGTCAGATGAAGGAAAAATTCGCGCGCTATGTTAGAAAAAACTTTTAACAGAAAAACAACACTATAAAAATGTATATCTATAACTGCTTGTCGAACTTAATGAAACGTTAAGATTAAACCGATATGAGAAACCACTTGTTCCTTTTTTTTTTTGCTCAGAGAATTTTGTAATTAATCAGGAACAAAATCTGTTTTCTAGGAATCGTTTACTTTATTTTCACTATGTTATAAAAGAATTGGTTCATGCTTTTAGCTGTGCATATATCGAGTTATGGATGCACTTCGGAAGTTTGAAGAGCACTCATAACGCAACAGTTGCTCTCGGCTACAACTCGAGCAACTCTTACGCTTCTCTCGTGCTCTCCAAACCTCCCGCATGCATCCATAAGTCGATATACCCACGCTAAACATGAACCAATTCTTAATTAGCACGCACAACATAACTTACACGTCATTTTCCTGCTCGTGTAAAAACCCCACAATGTTTTGGTGCCACATAATCAAGATTCATTCAAGCCAATTAGTGGCCTTATTATAGTGGACTTTGCATAAAACAATACTTAACATGAACAACATACTGTTTCATACAAAACAACTTCACAATACGATAGGTACAAAAACCACTACATTGGCTAGATACCAATTGGCCGACTTGTATACAAAATACATAACGACTGATAAGTGTAAGAAAATAATTCCTGAAAACCGCCCCCATACAAAAAAATAGCATATTTTGATCCATTTTTCAACGCAAAAAACAACTGCTTATACCTACTATATCCACTTGCCTTGTGACGTAAATCACAGAAACAACCTTCTTCAAAATTAGACTTCTAAAAATTGAAGAAAAAAAAACCACAGTTCTACCAACCCTAGTGGGCTAATTTGAGCCCTTTCTTCTCTTATTCAAGCCATTTCACATCACCCACGCATCTCAAGCCAACTAAGGTGGCACTGTATATTACACTCAATTCAATTCAATTCTATTTTTCACAGGTACAACGAGATTCAACACATTACATAAAAAACAATAAACATTTATATTACAAAGAAGGATTAAAAATAATTACAAAAAATTTGTTTGCTTTAGTGTGAGCAGTGCCCAAAGGGGCATGCTGCTTTCGAGTTCGGCACTGCTTACAATGGAAGAGAAAATTATTGCGGTGTATTTAGATAGGTTTGATAAAGAAAAAGAGCGTGTTCAGCGAACGGATGACGGTGAAGAACTCTACATTACTTTTCGTTTATAAACAAATTTTTCCTGTATTTGGTTTTAAACGAAGAAGCGGAGTTTGATTGCTTAATGTTACAGTCTATTGTTTCCCATATTTGTGATGCTGCAAATTGAACAGTGTGTTTACCGTAGTTAGTACGTATTTTTGGTCTGATAAAATTTTGTCGAGATGAAAATCGAGTATTGTACGAGTGCCGAGAGGATGCTGTGGAAATAGAGTTTGCAAAAACACGACATATTTGATCATTTATTATTTCGAACGTGAAAATGGCAACCTTGAGTTTGAATACATTGTCAATGGTTAGAATTCCCAGTAGATTGAAGTAAACAGTGGCATTTTCTCTTTTGTGAGCGAAGAAAATAGAGGGTGGAGCCGTTTAAAAGAGCATTTTGTAATTGACTGCCCATCTCCAGCAACCTTCTTCACGAACTTAAACAATATAAGCACATAATACAGTGGTCTTTCACATCTTTTCAACGCCTCCACCCTCTACCTCCCGCCAAAACCCACTAATTCTAAAAGGTGGCCAATTTCAACAGCTTCCATTATCAATAAAGCGTCTCGCCATCATGATTTTCCTAATGAACAATCATCTCAACAATAAGACATCTCTCTTGTGCATTAGTCACGTACAACACCAACAACAAAACTTCTCTGATTACCATCCCACCAAGGCTGCTCCATCTTCTCTGTTTTACTAACAAGCGTAAACAAGTAAGCCGAGGTCTTCCACTTCACCTTGACATCTAAAATAAATAACACAGACAAGGCACAAACTTCTACCTTCATTTCCTTTCTTTTTAAAGTAAATTTGAACCCATTTATTAGAAATTCCAACTATTCTAGACTAAAGAGGTCCTATTTCTTTCACTCGTAACTTCTAGATGATTTACCTATTACAAGTTCGCTAATTTGTTAAACTGCTCGAATACAAGTATCACATCACTTACCACTATCCACTTACACATTCACGAGTTGGCTCACAGGAGCCTTTGATTCATATTTGCCTGTTGAAATTGTGAAATAAACCCCCGCCAAATACTGTCTTGCCAAAATCGTGAAATTAAGTA
The DNA here is from genome assembly GCF_977016875.1 of Pavona decussata. NCBI lineage: Eukaryota > Metazoa > Cnidaria > Anthozoa > Scleractinia > Agariciidae > Pavona > Pavona decussata. The sequence goes on along the minus strand of NW_028145664.1, from coordinate 977,704 downwards.
CCAATAAGGTATTCTTTTGCTCCTCTAATATGGTTGCTGCAAACACACTCTATTGAGATATGTCCAGAAATGCACGCTAATGAGATTCATGAACTGTATGATAGACATCACAAGGTGTCCCCTTACCTTAACTCTCACTAAAACACACATAATACTGTCAAACATGAAGTCAAATGAAAACAACAAAAGGCCTGTTTTATATGAAGTACCAAATTCAGGGTCAGGTGCATTTCTGGACATAAGTGCTCTATTGGGGCTTAAAAGGTTAAATTTCTCTGTACGATTTCAACCAGCCTCCAAACAAATTGCATTAGTTAGCTGATAGTAATTAATCTTACCCTTTGGCAGATCTCTGTAAGATCAGCACCACTGAACCCATGGGTAACCTTGGCAACATAATCCAAGTCTACATCCTATTGTAATGCAAACATAAAGTGTGTTAGACCTGGTCAATGTAATTTCATCACCATTGAATTAACATAGAAAAGTTCCGGGGGTGGTATGTAGCTCAGGTAGAGGAAGGGGTTATATTGCATGAAGCTTTACCAATAATTATTGTAAGTTGAAGTTCAAGTTTCAAGTTCATTCAAAAATTTAGCAAAAAAGAGAGATTGGCCCGCAGGTAGCGAGAGCTAATATAGGCAGGCCAGACTTCTAACTGTTTAAGGATAAAATTAATATTATTATGGTTATTACAATCAAAGACACAACAAATAGAATTAGGGGAGGTAGAGAAATCACAAGTAACACACAAAAAAAGAAAAAAAAATTGAAAAATTAACGAAAGACAAAAATTACAAGGTGCAACTAATTAACGAAACCTATTTTCTGTACTATAATAAGCATTTCAATATAGTCATTTTCATTTACCAAAATGTTGAGGAGAAGCCGAAGAATTTCTCCTTTGAATTGTTTCTTAGGTAAATCTCTTATACGATGCAGCATCGCATTACCACAGTCTTACACCAAATCAAGAAAAAGAACGTAATTCTAGTCTATTGTTTTTAATTCGTTTTGTATGATAGCTTAACATTAGTTAACTCAAAGACATTAGCAGTCATGCTATGCTGTGTTAGTCTCTAAAAAATCTGTGGGGCTTTGTTGGTGGGGGAAATTTGCAGTTCCAAAAAATGTCCATACTCTCCCACGGAAGGTCCGTTGTTTTGCACCTCTCTTTGGCAAGAGATGGTCTCCATTTTTAGATTTGTTATCAAACCACCCAGAGATTGCAGGAGCTGTTCACTATACTACACTGAGTTGTAAACAATGTCACTTGGCTTTATTAAAAAAGTTGATAAGGTAATCTGGCTGCCATAAAGAGATTTGAGTGCTGACATTTCAAGCATTGGCCCATATTTGTCAGAGAGAATCTCACCAAGAGGTAACATTGAAAATGCCAGCACTCAAATCTCTTTTTGGACTGAGGCCAAATTACATGTTTTTCACAAACTCATTAATGATTCATAAGCCCATTGACCTATCAAATGGTCGATAAAACATCACATGCAAACCCGATAAAACCTCCTCCTTATCAGTATGCGCCGGCGGTGTTTAATGTTTTTCTCGTATGCTAATTTCCAACATTCACGAAAGCATCGTTGTTATGAACTCTCTTGACACACGCTATTCCAGGAATGTTTTTGAAGCCGTTCAAAAAACTTGCAGCACGTGCTTTATCAGGTCTTAAACCACTCGGCTGTGCCCTGTTATTTTAAATCCCAACAAAACACTGCTGCTCATGTTTTAAACATTACTTAAGGACGGTACCTACTATTGTTACTGCGCATACGTTCTGCGCATCTCGAGATACTCAGTTCCTATGGGTGGTGCCTACTAATACAGGGATAATTTTGCTTGGTTTAAAACTATACAGAGAAAGCAGAACTTAGCAAGTGCTTTTGGTATCTCAAAAGAAAATTGGGGGTAACCATGCATTTTTCAGAGATAATTAAGCTTCAATTTAGGAAAAAATCCCATACATTGCTTTATATTTTGGTGCTTTTTAGAGATATTATTGCTTAATTATCTCTGAAAAATGCATGGTTATCCCCAATTTTCTTTTTGGATTCCAAGAGGCCTTGCTAAGATCTGTTTTCCCACATAGTAATAAACTGCACAAAAATACTTCGGCATTAGTAGGCACCGTCCTTAAAACCAAACATTTGCTTTCACTCCCCAACGATGCAGCATTGCAGTTTCTTTAGAAACTTTTCCCTTTATCCAAAGTTGTAAAGAACAGTTATTATAACAGTGCTTGCAGTCAACCAGAGTAAATTTTAGCAGATTTTTTTTCTGTAAATACTTTTACGGGATCTAAGTGACAAAGATTGTAAGAAAAGCGGTGAAATGAAAATTGGATTCTGCCAAATTTAAAACTAAAAGGGTAGGATGGTAACGTTTTCAGCCATTTATAGGTTTTTATACTAGAGGTCGTATTATCCGTCTGGACAAACTTGGGCAAACATTCGTTGTTCGTCTGGTTATGCGTCTCTAGTATAAAGACCGCCACAAGACCCACACACAAGATCTGTCTGGACAAACTATCTTCCTTTGTGCGATGTACAACGAAAGATAATGCGTCCTCTAGTTTAAAAATGGCCAAAATTAAACATCTTAAACTGGCCAAGCTCCACCTAACATGCAGAACAACTGTTACAGTACTAATCAAAAGAGCAAACTGAACAAACCTTTGCTATTGGAGATTTCCTTAAGCATGCTGTGAGAATGGACACACGAGACTGAAACAGAACAATATGAATAGTTTGAGTACAATACAAATACAATACTTTATTTACCCACGCTACATCTAGGAGTGATAAAAACTCATTAAAACATGTGCGTGAAACGAAAAGCATCACAAAGAAAAGAAATAATTTAAAAATTACTTAAATTACTTAAATCTTAAATCTATCTAAAAACCTGCTTCTTCAAAAAGACATTTAAAAGTAGAAATATCCTTGGCATTTCTCACATACGTAGGTAACGAATTCTATAAATTTAAGATAGAAAATGTAACACAGTTACTCGAGTTTCACGAATTCCAAAGTTTTGCGGCTAGAAATGAGAATGACTTATGGCGCCATTCTAGATTATATAGTACATGGTTCTATGCTGGTGACCTTGTCTACTAAGCCTCTTGTACAAACTGATCCACAACGAAACTAGCGGAAATTTTGAGTTATAAACTAACTTACTGGCTCATCTGGAAGGGGAGTGTAAATCAGTTGATCCAGACGACCTGGCCGCAAAATGGCTGGATCAATGATGTCTGGCCTGAAGGGCAAAAGCAGACAAAAATAATAACATATATATATACATATCCAAAAGACCAAACAGTACATAACATGATATTGAAAAAGCTTCACACTTAAACAAGTAACAGCAAGCAAACATAATGGTTCATCTGACAGCAGACTGCAAGCTCACAAGAAAGCTTTTGCCCACAGGACAGGCTGTGAACCCCTTCACTGCTAAAAGATGTACTCCGTATGCCGATACAATACAGCGCGGCTGTATTGTAACCTGAAAACAGACATAATTTAACTTTTGGGAAATCAAGACGGGCTGGTAAAGAGCAAGACAATTTGTGAGCTCTACGTAATGGTGAAACCAGCTTTGTTTTCCTTGTATGAGCTGCCATATTGAATGTATTGAAGGTGCATTTTCTTCTGATAACCATGTGAACAGCATAGTCTTGAGTTGACATTCTGGATAGAATATGGGACGATTCTGGCAAGAATGATGTGTTTTCCAACTCTGAACGGGAAGCCTGTCATGAAAATGACTTGTTTTCGCACACGCATGAAAAACAGTGTTGCTGGTAAAGGATTAATGTCTCCGACAATGTGAACTGACAAGGAGTATAACAACATTCCTTCATGGAATTAAATACACAGTAACAACATTTGGCTTCCCTTGATCGTTGAACTGGTAGGAGTCACCAAATGTCTGTCAATGGCAACAAGTAAACACCACAAAATGTCAAACCTGTTTGTGGCTCCAATGATAAATACATTCTTCTTGACATTCATGCCGTCCATTTCAGTGAGGACTTGGTTGATCACACGATCTGCTGCCCCACCTAAAAACACAGTGACAAAAAACAAAGTAATTAAAATCTCTTTAAAGAGTAATTCCACTGCAGATAACTAAGCAGTAAGTGAGTGAAGGGCATTTGTTTTCACTGCATTGCATGTCTGTTATTCAAAATCAAAGACAACCTTTACAGTATGAGCATAAATTAAGGGTTAGTTATGAATTCTTGTAACTTTCTGATGAAGGCAGGCAGATTTTTCCAAATGCTATGCAAGTCAGCGAAGCTAAACTAATAACTAGACAGAACTTTTAAAAGTGGAAAAGTCTTTTACAGCTACGGTTTGCCGCCTGTTATCTGTATAACAGCTGACCAGTGCGATGCATTCTTTATTTCCTTTTAGCTGTACATAAACCTGCATGTACTCTTAACTTATTATTTTGATTAGTGATGCAACTGTCTTTATGGATATTTCAAGCTGTAAATATGAAGAGGAGTAACCCCAGTTACTTAAATTTGTACAACCTTATAATTATCTTCGTGTTCTTATTATTAATGTACATACTAGTAGTGTTTCCAATTAGCACGTGCAGCTTCAGCGCTAAAATTTGCGCAAGTTTGCATGTCACTTGACCACAGGGGTCAATTTAATAAAACACTTACACTTGTAACTTACAATCTGGACTGTTGTTATTACACACTCATGCATTGTAAGAAGTCTTTAACAATGATTTTTGACTTTGTTTTTGTACCAATCATTGAGTTTCTTTTGTGTATGCTTGCCAAATTAACTGCCCAGCTGGTACAATGTTAACTACTTCTTTGTTTTATTGAATCAACCCCAGGTTCATTTGTTTGTTCTCCTGTTCAGCTGATCGCAATAACTAGTTCCAGTGTTATTGATCTTTCTTTAAAAAAAGTTATTGTTTCAATTAATAATTGGTTCATGCTTAGCGTGCGTATATCGAGTTATGGATGTACGCGGGAAGTTTGGAGAGCACGAGAGAAGCGTAAGAGTTGCTCGAGGCGTAGCCGAGGGCAACTCTAGCTTCTTGAGTGCTCTCCAAACTTCCCAAGTACATCCATAACTCGATATACGCACAGCTAAAAGCATGAACCAATTCTTTTATAACATAGTGAAAATAAAGTAAACGATTCCTGGAAAACAGGTTTTGTTCAGTGATAAATTACAAAATTCTCTGAAAAAAGAAAAAGGTGAAAGTGGTTTCTCATATCGGTTTAATGTAAAACGTTTCATTAACTTGGACAAGCTCTTATAAATATACATTTTTTATGGTGTTGTCTCTCTGTAAAAAGTTTTTTATAACATAGCACGCGCATGCTTCCTTCACCTGACTTGCACACGTCATCGGATGGACGCACGGCCGTGCGTATGTTGAGAAATGTACCATGATGACGCCGATAGGAATTAGATTAGGATGCGCGCGCGCTATGTTATAATAATACAATGTTCCCACTTACCTCCATCTCCAACATTGCCTCCTCTAGCTTTAGCAATGGAGTCCAATTCATCAAAGAATAGCACACAAGGAGCAGCACTGCGAGCCTACAGAAAAAGCAAATAGGAAATCAAACAATGAAACACACTGTGCCTCAGCTTAATGTCAGGATTAGACTGAGGCATGGGACAATTTTGAATGAATTTTTTAGACCCCAAAACTTGTAGCATTAAGGGCGATTTAGACGGCACGATTTTCTCTTACGACTGTCGCGTGCGATTTCTAGAGCACGCGCTGCTTGCGTCATGTAAAAATCGTACACAACTCTCGCCACTCAACATTGCCTTTACCTACGATTGTCGTAGAATTTTAAAACATGTTTTAAAATCCTACGACATTTTTTGTGTTGTGTGCGTCTGTCGTAAGGATGTTGTAGGTTGATTTACAAGACGCGATTCGTGTTGTAGGCATGGCGTAAGCGTGTCGCATGCGACAAATCATAGGCAAAATCGTACCGTCTAAATCGCCCTTTAAACAGCTTAACATCTGTATAAAGTACATGCGCCTATTTTGTGCAAGAATTTTATAAATTGCACAGGGATAATGGAATTTGTCCTGTAGATGTATATGAATTCATCATTTATTACTTGGAACCCTTTCAATAACATGTTATTTAACTCCAAGTTCAAAAATTGAATTTGACTTGCTTTTAATTTATCCATCAAGAATGAGTTTGCTTTCACATCATGAAACGAAACAAAATAACCACCAAAAGTGGCAAAGGCACAATATTAGTCATGTCAGCTTGTATGTAATTAACTTTCACACTATATCTGAATGAATCTTCAAACTATTGTCTTGTTTTGGTTAACTTTGAAGCATTATTCCAAGCAGGTACAATTTTGTTTGGCCAGATAATTAAGTTAACTGAGGGTGAATTCGATTGAACCTATTCTGCAATAGGAATACATGCAATGATGACATTAGAAATCTCTCATAAGAGATTTTTGGAGCCACTGGAGTACAGAATGGCTCTAAACTTATCGTGCATCACTGAAAGGTTGTAGATTCATTGTCCCAAATTTAACTAACAGGGAGAAAATCTAACAGCTAAAATTCCTGTTACTCTTTGGGGAGTGTTCAAAACTACTACACTCAAACACGACCCACCAAACCCCAAAATAGATGGTGCACCCCCCTTTCTCAACCTCAAAAGATGGTGTCTTTATTGCATAGCCACCCCTCTATCCAGCAGTAAAAAATGACAGTGAGATTCAAACCTCACTTTTCTTTTTTATCTAGCAATGCTGACTCTTGCTGTGTCAATTCAAATTTAAAGCCAATAAATTTTTTCTGTAATGCTCGCAAGATAGGTGGTGTCTTTGATAACTTCCCCACCCCAGACAAGGTGGGTCCTCTTCGAACAAACTTGTTATGAACAATTCCCTTATTCTGGGATGCAGCCAATTGAATGCGACCCGAAAGTTGGATGTTTTGTCCTCCTGACACTGTAGAAATCAAAACAACAAATAATAAACTAACCTTGTCAAAAACGTCTCTCACGTTCGCCTCGGACTCACCAAACCACATGGTAAGAAGCTCTGGACCTTTGATGGAAATGAAATTTGCCTGGCACTCATTTGCAATGGCCTTAGCTAGGAGTGTCTTTCCACAGCCAGGCGGACCGTAAAACAGCACACCTTTGGATGGCATCATTCCAAACTTGAGGAACTTGTCGGGGTGCTCCACTGGGTATTGCAGTTCACGCTTGACATTCTCCAAACCACCAATGTCATCCCATGTAGTTGTTGGTACCTCAACCACAGTCTCACGCAGCGCTGAAGGATTGGATACTCCCATGGCATACTGTTACAAAAGGATATGAGGAAAAGAGGTGTTGTTATAAGTTACTTGGTGTCCTATGATCCTCTAACCCTTTAAGCACTACTACAATGGAAATCTTGCATGTCCTTTTCTATTCAGATTTTGAAAATAGACCTACTAAATAGGTACCATGCATATTTTTATCTCAAAATTCATACAGGAAGTCTGGCTATTTAAATATAGTTTTTTGGTTTTTGCTCTCTGCCATTACCCGGTACTTGATTTGCAAATTTGCAAATGGCTGGGAGAAAGGAAAATGGTTGGATCTAGCTGAAAAGCCTTGGATGTGACGTCAAATGCGCAATGCTCAAAATCAATGTGGCTTATTTTCTTGTTTTTTTTTTCTGATTTTTTTCATTTCACCTTCAGAAGAAATGAAAGAAAAAGATGATGACAAGGACATGTTAATTTCACTTCTTAATATTGATTTACTCGCTCTGTCAAACTCCATGAACTGAAGCGCATATGACATCACTAGCCAAATCTTGTCTGAAGACCTCTTATAAAATATCGCAGGCTTCTCTATTGTGAACCAAGTACTGGAATTGACAGATTTTTTAGAGGTTTTTGGCTGGCCATTTCCAAACTTATCTTGCTTCCACTGTTCTAAATACAGATGCATTGTATTGTTATGGTCATATTCACTGAGATGATGTTGAAAAAAGCCTAAAAGAAGAACCAAAAACTTTCACTGTAGTTTTAAGGGTGGTTGTGCTTGCAATCAGGAAAAATCTTGCATTTCATTAGCTTTCAACTGAATGTTTCTTTCTTCACTTCTCTACTCAATACAACTGACTCTAATTTTCTCACACTTATGGCAGTTCTAATAATATCACAGTGTACACTTAACCCTTAATTAATATCAAAGAACAAATTCTCCTATCTTGTCCCCATACTTTTCTTATGAAAGTATTGTGGAGAAGTTATAACAATATTAAGAAACTTCACTTTGGTTGATCATATCCTTAATTCCCATAACCTCAAGGGTTGAATAAGCATTGATATTACGAGTAGAAATTCGATGCTGATCATTGTTAGGGCTTAAAGGGTTAAAGCATGACTACATTCAAATATATGCAAATCTACAATAAATTGGAAGGAACAGATGAATTAAACTCTCCAAATCAAAGTACTGTAGATATGAAAGTTGATTTTCCAAAGCTGTGAGCCTGCACAATAATTACGTACATAACTGGCAGGAGATTGTGCTTTGGGGAGGTCCTTCTGTACAACAAATCACCATCTCTAAACATTAGCTTTAAGACTCGTTAAAGGGACTATGTCAGCTGGGGAACATGCGCAATCGAGTCCGGTTGAGACTAATTTGCATACAACTTGTCGTGGGATTGTTGCTTTTATGCCTTTGGAAGAGCTTTCAAAAATATCACAACAAACAGCTTCTGTACTACCAAAGAACATTATTTTGTCAACTACAGATTCAACTAACTTTCCAATGAATGCGATTCAAACAGATGAAAACATCTTCCTGAACTCTCAGATAGCATTTGAAAAAGTTGGGCCAACGATTTCAAAGTGCTTCCCCTCAACGCACACATGTGCCTGGCGTGACATAGTCCCTTTAAGGAGAAAGCTAAAACTCACCCTAAAGTTATCCATTGAAACAGCTAATGAGTCCAGGACCTCTGCATCAATTTGTTCGTCTTCCAAGTCAATTAAATCCATTTTTTCACGAATCTGTGAAGACAAGTTACCTATATTCATTAAACCTTTAACCTTTTTTGTTCAATTTATCGTTCGCCGGTGAACAACAATTTTACTCACTCGGTACAAGAAGAGAATAGCCTATGTTGGAAAACAAACAATACCAGATACAACGTTTGATAGAAGAGGTTTCTGGCATCGGCAGGTCAAAAGGAGTACATTTAACATTCTGTGGCAATTTCCAGTAAACTTTGTACTCTCCAGGAAGTTTAATGCAAGACAAAATAGGTTAAAAATGCATCGTGTTCATATCTGCCTGTGAAACAAATCATTCATTGTATGCAACCCACATTTTGCCAACTATAGTGAAATATAGGCCATAGATGTGGAGGGCAATAAAAGGTTCCCAGCTTAAATTCTCAAGCTACAGCCTGACAACATAATGCATTTTCCCTCATTCAAGGACCAAAAAATTGGAATGTTTGACTTTGTAACTGCATGGGGGGTCAACTATCAATGCAAAAACAGAAAGAAATACGAAGGTCTCTCGCTGTTCTTGAAAACGATGTGTTGTTGTTGACAGTTCATGTTGCTATCATGTTACAAAATCAACCCAAAACAAGGCGAACTCAAAACATGTAAATATTTAACGAAAGTTTAAAGGGTTAAACGACATAACAAGACAAGTAAATTGGGTTAGAAGTAGAACATGGGAACTGTACCTGTTGAAGCGCAGCTTCTGAACAGAGTGAAGCAACATCCGAACCAACATAACCATGAGTTTCAGCTGCGATCTACAAACATACATAATAATGTTATTAATTTTTTAAAATAAAATAAAATGTACTGATTACAATGTAAACATGATGCAGAGAAAAAAAATTAATAGACTAATATAAACTAGCTCTGCTGATTAAAATAGGCTATAAATTGGGTAAAAGAGAGATTTCATGAAAGAAAGAAATACAAGTTTTTAAAAAGTATTCAATGGAAAATGTAAGGGTAGTTAAAAGAAAAATTTTGTTTATACACTTCCAGTAACAGTCCAATGGGCTGTCATTAAGTTTAGCAGAAGCTGGCTTTAACTTTGAAAAAACGAACAAAAACAATAGTTGCTGGCTATAACAGTCAGTTCCTGGCAAATGCCAGCCCTGCAAGTACACATTAATATATTTTTTTAATTCAACACCAACGATACAGAGCTGAAACAGATGTATAATACCTGCTCAAGATCAACATCATCTGCTAGTTTCATGTTCTTGGTGTGGATTCGCAAGATCTCCAGACGGCCTGTGGCATCAGGTATGCCAATGTCTACCTCCCTGTCAAAACGTCCTGGAGACAAGAAATGCATATGTTATGTATTGTGAAGTCATACAACCAACCTTAAAATTAAGAAACTGGTCAAGTTTGCTCAAGAGCCTTGCTTTGTAACATGATGATAAATTATAGCTCCACAATTTAGAAAATTTCAAAGATGTATGTAAGGTGACAGGCAATTTTTGTCCATCTACATTAGAGATACAAAATAAAAGAAATACATCTCCACTATTTTTAAAAACAAGACTCTCAAAATTGGCCATTCTGCTAATTAGAAGGTGCTCTTTCCAGCCGCTTCAATGGATTTTCGTTAAGTACCCTGCATGAAAATTTATAATTACCAAGACAAAGGAGAATGAGGTCTTATTTGGCCAATGATTGAGATGAAGATGTTTTACTATAGGAACTGTTAAACAGGCAGTTTACATGACACTGTATGACAAACATGAGAGGAAGACTGAGCATAACTTAATCAAGCCAAAGCATAAGTTAGCTACAGTAATTTGCATCAGTTCATAAGTACAAGCACAAGGTAAATATACATGTAATGTATATATATTAAACCAAAATGCTGTTTCAACTATGTTAAACTGTGTATGAAGTGAGTGAGAATTGGCAGACACACTTGCATTAACACTTGTGTTATCCAGGCATAAGGAGGCTCAAAAGGATTTTCAGCTAGGTGCATGAACGCCACCCACCCTCACCATGACTAAGATGTATGTGTCAGCAGAATAAAGGAAAATGCATATCATAAGTCACACGCACAGAACACCGGAAGTGGAAACGCAGCGTAAAATCGCATTAGCCCAAAATAAAAGCTGCAGGACATTTTGTTTGTAAGATACCTTTTTTTGTGATCTTTCATCATTTCACAAACACTAAAGAAATGAAAAACCCTTATGAGCCTCCTTAATTCACACAAGCAATACTTGGACTCAAGAAGTTTTCTTCTTCTTGAGCTTTTGCTTGGAAAAGACACTTGGAAAAGACACTGCACAGTGTATTTGCAACCTCGCCTTGACTTTACATGACTGAGATCTGAGTTGACTCTTACCAAATCTGCGGAGGGCTGGATCTACGCTGTTGGGCCTGTTTGTTGCCGCCATAACAATGACATGAGACCTTTGCTTCAAACCATCCATAAGAGTCAAAAGTTGTGACACAATTCGCCTTTCTACTTCACCGTGTGTCTGTAATGGTTGGAAATCAAACTCTGTAAGGCACCATAAAATGCCTAATATAGAGACCCTCAGAAAGGGATACCCCCCACCATCTAGAAATTAACTGGAAGGTTTCTGGTTTTTTTTTCTTCCATTGATTGTTGGTGTAAAAATCATTGAATGCAGTAAAAGACTTGAACGGGTGTGTGCATGATGTAAAGTCAAATTCTCCTTTCGTTTTACAAGCGAATACAAGGCAATTTGAAAGGAGGATCTGGCAATTTATCAGAAGTCACTAAGGACTTTGTTCCATTAGCACCCCTTCACTTAACATGAAGCTAGGAGTTTCAAGTTCAGAGCACTGCATGTGTTATTAAAAGGCACAATATTAGTAAAATGACATTTTTGGGATTGTGGAATTCCCTGCTAACAGATTGGTTGAGAATAATAATATGTCAGTGTCCAATTGAGACAAATGCCGGCATCTTTTAAGAATGATTGTTTTGACCTGACAATTTGACAGTTGTACAATCTGCTATAATCATCATGACATACAGCTCTGCCAGAAGATTTCTTCATTTGTTTGTTAAATTTATAACAAACAAATGGAAGAGTGTTTCATAAGATTTCACCGAGGAAGTAAGGTTGATAAAATGAGGCACAGCTGAGTTCCTTTTATCCAACCTCAACGTGTTCAGAAAATGAATGAAACTCTCTTTCGAGTGGTTGATATAGCTTCTCAAACTGTTAGTACTTAAAGTGCTCATTATTTTTGAAGAAATCCAAAGCAAAACTTTTATGACAATTGTAAAGATCTACACCTCCTTCACAGTTATAGCGTTTTCCTTTGAGCACTTTACCTTAATGAAATATTAATTCATGAGTTCAAGAAGTACCAGTTACTCACCTTATCTCTCTTGGGGGCAATTGCATCAATTTCATCAATGAAAATAATGGCTGGTGAATTTTTTTCTGCCTCCTCAAAAGCTGTTGAGAGCAATGAAAACAAGAAGCAGACATTCAGAATCACACAGCTACGAATTTGCCTTGAATTTTTAAAACATACAAAGTAAAAAGCAAGTTTCAGCATACCTTTTCTAAGGTTACTTTCAGATTCTCCAGCAAGTTTGCTCATGATCTCTGGACCTAAAAGAACAATAAACAGCACTCAGGTGGTTGTCAAAGTGAATTACTTGCAAAGCATACACCTTGCCCCAGTTGTTCAAAGAACAGATAATTTTTTCCACTGGATAGGTTGCTATGTGGCAAATAAAATTACTGTGTGCAAGAATTTCCTTATAGCCCTATAATTTTTATAATTTTTTTTCTTTTTTTTAGCCTAACTATGATCAATATGACTATGTAATATATTTTAAGATTTACTGTAGCTCTGCTATTGATTTTGGTCCCATGTGTAACTATGACAATACTTTGTTTTAATTACTTAACTGAGGGACACCATGCCTTATAAGCCTGGTGGCTTCCCTTGGGCTTCCTTGCCATTAGTGTTTAAATAAATAGATCTTTAATAATTAAGATTGAATTTTTTTATTTATTTATTTACCTCTGCTTTTCACTTTCATTTTTGCTTTTTTTTAGCCTAACTATGATTAATATAACTAAGTAAACTATATATTTTAAGATTTACTGTAGCTCTGCCATTGATTTTGGTCCCATGTGTATACTTTGTTGTAATTACTTAAATGAGGGAACCCACTCCTTATAAGCCCGGTGACTTCCCTTGGGCTTCCTCGCCATTAGTGTTTAAATAATTAGTTTTTTTCTTGCTTTTGTACAACTTATGGCAAAACAATAAACTGAACTGAACTGAGTTTAGGTATAGAGTAGAAGCGTCTGTTTAATTTAAGTATGGTATTGTGTGGAAAACTTGTCAGAAGTGTTGTTTGGAGTACATTTACACTTATCCACTGAATAAAGTTATCCGCCCTTTGAACTTGTAACTGGAGCAAAGTGACCTACAACAGCCGGAGCCAAGTCTAGATTATATAGCATGAAAGATCTAGGAGTAATACTGCTCCTACAACCCCCCCCCCCCCCCTCCCCAAATTGAATGAGATGTTGGTCCACTACAGTGTTCGCCCTAATATTATCTTTGATTGCACCACTGCCGTGCTTACCTCTATTCTAAATAAAAGCTAATCCACGCCAAACTTAGTATCGGATAAGTCCTATTTCTCAGTACTGTAGCAGAGACCGTTTGTTCTCTGGATCTGCCATCTCATTTACATGTATATCCTCCCCAGACGTACTTAAACAGAAATTTATTGTCTTTGCTGATGCCCTTCTCATTGAAACAAGGTGACAGGGTGGTTAGATAAAAATCATTAAGCTGTCAAATGCCTGGGGGTAGTTTAATGCCCAACCCCTGAGACAGACAATGTTGAAAAATGCCCCGCTAATGCCCAGGGGGCAGGGATGGGTTCTGCTGGAACTAACTGATGCATAAGGATATAAAGAAAATGTCAAGCAAGACACAGCTCAGGTTACAGGTGGCCTACACATCTGGAACTCAACCTGGTTTCATGACATTAAGCAACAAAGGGTATTGCTACTCCCTCTAACCCCTCCCTGGATGGAATGCTAGAATGCTAGAGAGACTGCAAAGCAAAGAGTCTTGAATGAGGAACAACACAGCAGGACTTCAACTACTGCATCACATGCCTCCCCAGGGAAATTCACTTTACAGTGCGTTTTCTAAGGACATAGCATGAGGTGCAAATGCAAAAGACTAGTAAGCAAGAAAATAATAAAGCAATGGGAAACTCTTACCATTTATCAGGAAGAAAAATGCACCCGTCTCATTGGCAACAGCTCTGGAATAAGTTTAACAAGAAAACATGGTTAAAAAACATTTTATTTAATTTAACAAACACTACAAAGATGTACATGTATCAATCATGTTCTCATTTCAAAACTTCTGAATAACTGGAATTGTAGTAAAAAACTGAAATTTTATATTGAAATTAAGCATGGGTACTTTAACTTGGCTTGTTAACTGTACCACAAGTCAACAAACTTGTAAACAAATGATAAATTGAACCATAATTACTCAAACTATTCTGATGCTACATTGTGTTCTATTACTCTCATATGTGTTGGTTTTACTTCCATTGAAAATGAAATATATGAAATTGAAACATTTAAACTACAGGTGAAAGAATGAATGACTGAATAACCATCACAGTTGCTGTTGTGAAAAGAAAGCCTGACAAAAAATTCAGGCTTTCAAGACCTTTGCCGCACGTAACATTCGAGGAATAATTTTCAAAGTGGCAAATGATTTCAAATCGCCCCTGGTGCTGTTTTACAAACAAAAAACACAGAAACATCAAGTGAAACATACCGTGCCATGAGCGTTTTTCCTGTTCCTGGGGGTCCATACAGAAGAATACCTCGGGGAGGCTGCAGGAGTACAGCTTGGTTAGAGTTTTATAGATACAACGTAAGGTACCGGTAGTCAAAACAGATCTACAATGTGTTCTCACACGCTGAATCCATTTGTCTGTGCCACACTAGGATGGAATAGCACTTTACTGACAAGAAAGGGACGCATCCTTTCAACCTGGGTTCTTTTTTTATAGAATGATAACTTTAGTTGTTTACTTGATATTCCAATCCTTCTTTTTAGCATTATTCATTGTAAAGCACCATAAGCAAGTACTGATTTGGCGCTGTAGAGAGGTTTCTAATTTGATCATGAGTGTCGTAAAACCAAAACCAAAGTAATCAGTCTGGCCAATCACAACAGATGTAAACAACACAAGCCAATCAGAATTCAGAGCAGATCCATGTAACTGGTGCCAAGCGTGGAAAACATGTGCGGCAAAAACACAACTGGTTTAGGTTTGGATTCCCATTGTTTGAGAAAGTGGTGCAAGTTTTGTTAACGAATCACAGAGTGTAGCAATGCAAAACCAAAGCAAACACGAAATTACTTTTGACACTCAATTGAAAACCACTCTGTAAGAATATATTGTTATTGTTACTACTTATACTACTCATGTATCCCTCACCTTCACACCAATAGCCCTAAACAACTGGGGATGCCTGAGAGGTAACTCTACCATCTAAAAAGACCAAAACAAACAATGAGTTGTGCCGTGGAAAAGAGCAAAAAAGGTTAAACATTCTGTAAAAGTCCATAGTCAAGTTATATAGAAGGGCTGGCTCCTTATTGTATGAGGAGTTAAGGTTACCCGATACCTTAAGAGGTGTCCCGCGTTTAAGCGATGTAGCGCGTCCAGTTTAAACTGTAGATACCTAAACCCCTATATCAAATTAAAGCTTATAGAGCTGGCTATCAAACTATACCAAGAATTTTAAAAATAAAATGAATTGTTGAATTTTTCACGACCTCTAAATGCGAGCGTCCGAATCGCCTTCTTAAAGCTACAAGTCAAAGCGAATTTTGTTTTTCACTAATTTAATTTGCTCCTCAGTTTCCTGACCCAAAGCGCTAAAAAAACGTGTCTGCGTTTTGCCATATTCAATCGCAATGAAAAGTTATAGAGCATTTTCGAAATACGATGAAAAAAATGTGGAGTAATCGTACAAAAATCGCTTTCGGAGAAAAAATATTTCAAAAGAAAAAATTCGCAGACACGTTTTTGTTGTTTATATGTTAAACTAGCTACTGTCCAAATTTGAAGGCAAACGAACAAATTCCTTTTGAGTTTTAGCTCTTTGAAGTGGCTCCTCCAAGTGAAAATATTGATTCGAGAAAACTGCGCTAAAAATTCGGCAATTTTTCATTTTATTTTAAAATTCTTGGTTTAGTTGGATAGCCAGCTCTATAAGCTTTAATTTAATATAAGGGTTCAGGTATCTAGAGTTTAAACCGGACGCACTACATAGCTTGGACGCAAGACACCTCTCAAGGTATAGGGTAACCTTAAATAATGCATGTCTGTTTAATTAGGAGTATATATACTGAGTTAGTGGTCCATAGGAAGCAGCTTGGGCATTACCTGTCATGGTAGACGAAAGAGCACTCTCCTTGCACAAATCCACATTCAAATCCCTCACTGAATTCAATTCTTGGATTAAGCCCCAGAGGGCGGGGGGGGGGGGGGGGGGGGTATTCCCATATATGAGCTATCTAGGTAATAATGTGCCACTGTGAAGGGTATGGTTTTCAGTGAGTTTACTCTCGAATAGGGTATAGAAATCAGAGAGTTTTGGTCTAGAATAGGGTACCATTTCCAGCAAAACTAATCAGCTGCTTAAAGAATTTAGTTTGAGAATTTTTCCGGTAAATGACAATTAAAAAATTGGTACGGCGAGCAGCGCGACGTCTAGGATAGGGTAGGGATTTTCAGTGTTTACTCTAGAATAGGGTTGCAAAATAAAGGTTAACATAGTCAAGTTAGTAGTATAGGTTAAGGTTCTCAGAGTCCCAGCGGCACACCCCCAGCTAATCCCCACCAGGGATTAAGAGATGGCAATGGTAACTTTATTTAGACACGGTAAATCCTTCAGCAAATATTATAAAGAGAATAAAAAGATAAAAGATAACCAAAATCATACCCAACGAAACTAACTAATTACCTAAACTACTGTTAACCACATACTAAAAGCTGCTTTACAAGGATGCCATGTTAAAACTCATTCAAAACTGTGGTGACGTAGATTAAATTTAAAATCATGTAAAGATGTTGCTGCACGAAGGTCACTAGATAGGCTGTTCCACAACCCGGCTCCACTATAAGAGAAACTCTTCTTTAAATAATTGGTGCGGGGCTGTAGAAGAGCCAATTTAATTTCAGTATTCCTTAATCGATATGATGTTACGTCGTTTCAAGAAACAAATCTGGTTCCCAGGGATCTGACTGACTTTGGATACCTACATTTCCCCCCAAACTGTGGTTGCAACCACACTTTCAAGTGTACTCATTCAATGGTATAGTAGATGTAATCACCAGCACCAAGTTGGCGATAAGTGAAAATAGTAGCCTGGAATTTTTTTCGTGTGTTGCATCAATGTTTTTTCACCGTGTTTCTATTAAAGTGGCTGAGGATCAAACACAGATACACATAACTTAATGAAACTGCCTTGCTCCCGGCAATTGGTTTAGCTCCTGTCAGAAACTTAACCCTTTAAGCCCAAATAGTGACAAGCATGCAAGTTCTTCTCACCATACCACATCCAAATCAAGCATTCAGCTTATGAGAATCAAAGGCTCCTGTAAGCCAACTCGTGAATACAGATGACACATAGTAATTGAAATTTAGACGGCTACGGAAACTTCCTTGAAAGCTAAAAGAAATTATATCTTTGCCCGATTACGTAACGAAAAATAACCATTCTTGTACTATAAAATGATTGTCAAACTATTCTCTACAGATTGAATAAGATTATTCTGATGCGCCGATTAAAAAAAAATCACGTGTTTTTTTATTCAAAGTTCATAGAAGCACGCTATGTGCAGCTACGTCATGCAAATTCGTGTCCCTGATAGTCCGGGGCTACTGGATTTTGCGATCGGGCTAGTGGATTCTAACCATCACTTGCCCGATGGGTAAGTGAAGTTTTTTTGGGAATTAAAATTACAAAATTACTGTAGGGCAAGCCGATCTCACAAAGGGAAATCTGTTCAACAAAGTATCGCTCTACATTTCATGCCCGACATAAATGCGTGAAATTTTTCCTTTGGAGTTACGTCACTGTAATCCTCAAGTAAAAATAATGAACTATGACAAGCTCTTGCTAAATAAGAATTATTTATCGACCGCCTCCTTTTGCTTTCTCATAAATTACCAGTTGTAAATTTCGAAAATGAAACATTTTTTCCCGTTGAAACCTCTATGAAAGCTGACAAGATCTTTAAGTGTTCATTTCATCAGAAATTTGCATAATTTTGTTTACGACGTCAATGATGCGTGACATGGCACGTTCCGCTTTCGCGTGAAAACTGACAAATTAAATTATTTTTTAATTAAATTATTTTTAATTCTTAAAAGAACTGCACTTTGTAGAAAAAAACGAAAAAACCCTATAACTTTGCTCAGATTCAACGAAAAATCTCCATTCTTACACTAAAATGATTGTCAAATTATTCCCTACAGAATGAATGAGAGAATTCTGACGCGTCATGAAAAAAATTTTCAAGTTTTTTTTTTCGCTAATTGAGTTTATGACCCCGGACTTTCTGAAAAACTAAAAAAACTTGTAACTTTGCTCAGATTGAACGAAAAATCTCCATTCTTGCACTAAATGATCGTCAAATTATTCTCTACATATTGAATGAGAATTTCCTGATGCGCCATGAACAACGCGTGTTTTTTCCACTAATTGAATTTAAAACTCATTCACTGCGTAAGCCCAAAAGTTAACGACAAAACCGACCAACCAACCAACCAACCAAGTCAACAGTCAGCTATCGCTATAACTCGTTCATTGCGCTACACGTATTCATGAGTTAAAAAAGAAAATAATCACCAAAAACAAAAGGGGTTGATGTTTTAACAAATTCTCCAAACTAGTTTCATACGGAAAACAAGAAGAACGGAAAGGAGAATCTGTATGTTGATACTGGGGCTTAAAGGGTTAAAGTCTGGCAGTGATGAGAACACTCGCCTCTCACCAATATGGCCCGGGTTTGATTCCTGTACCAGTCTTCATATGTGGGTTCAGTTTGTTGTTGGTTCTCGTCCTTCCTCCCTGAGGTTTTTCACCTGGTTCTCTGGTTTTCCCCTCTCCTCAAAAACCAACATTTTCAAATTCCAATTCAATCTGGAATCTGAGGGCCACAGGTTTGTCAGTCGTAAAGACTGTTAAGTATCAGTTGATTGATTGATCAATCAATTGATTTCTATTTAAAATAATATAATTATGATCAAACCTCCTTGATCTGGGCCAGCTGTTTCCTGCAGCCTCCAATGTCATCATAACCCACTTCATTTAGAGATTCCTCTTCTTCCTGTAACAGAGATGAAATTTGCAAAATTAACAATACTTAAAACACGTGTTTGGAAATATAAATAGCTAAACATAGCACTGAAGTGAAACTAAGTGACATTTATATTTTGAACATCTGTTAGTTAGGGAATTAAGCACCTGCCTCAATTAAAAAAAAAGACATTTTGATTTTTCAAGTGCCAACTTGAAATTTGAAAAACACTTTGATGTGAAAGATTTAGTAAGTAAGCCTCATTTTGAAATTGACGTAAAAGGACATTAAACAGCAATATTCTAAGAGGATGGTTTTTTGGTGAAAATGTGACCAAAGAAGGTTTTCTACATATCCAACAACCACAAGCTGAAAAACAAACTAGGTTCTTTCTTGACAAGCTCTCCTTCACAGTTCAGTGAAACTAAGTGACATTTATATTTTGAAAACATGTTAGTCAGTGTAAAGAACCTGCCTTGATAAAAAAAAATTCATTTTGATTTTTACAAGTGCCAATTTGAAAATTAACTTTGAAAAACACTTTGATACAAATGATTCAGTAAGGAACCCTCATTTTGAAAGTGATGTAAAAGGGCTGACACTTCAAAATGGCAACAGTTTGGGGAATATTTGACCAAAGAAGACTTTCTACACATTCAACAATGATAAGCTGGAAAACAAACTAGCCTCTCTCTTAACAGGCTCTCCTTCACAGTGAATTACTGTGTCAGGTGCCACTATGCAGTATGGTGTTGGATCAGTCTCGATGACTTTGAACTCCACAGCTCTCATGCCTCCATGAACAAGGAACATGTCACCTGTAACGAAAATGATGAAAACACACACTTGGGGCACGTTCTTTTGGGACTATTCTGGAATAGGAATACTCGGAATAGACGGTATTTGTATTCTTTTGGGAGCTATTCTGTTTTTGGAATGAACGGAATATCACGATTCTGATCATTCTGCTCCCGATAGCAGAATGAACAGAATGGAAGGAATAAGGTTTACTCAGAATAGACAGAATACACGTTCTTTTGGGAATTTTTTGGCGGGAAATCCTACGCGGCTACTCACTCGCGCAGACATAGTTGTTTTTGGGTCATCTCCCTCATGGGTATTCCCTTTCCAGATTTTAGGAACGTTCTTTTTCAAAATTGAAATTCCATTAATTCTGTTATTCCTAAACCAGAATAAGAATAGCTAGAATAGCCCCAAAAGAATGCTACCAAAAATGGATCCAAGGGCTGATGTTTGAATCATAGTTCCTAATGCTCAAAACAACAGCTCTCAAATCTCTTGCTTAATAATACTTTATTTCATCATTAAGTGTACATCACATTTATAAATAAATTAAATGTATAAATACAGAGAAATCCAACTTCTTTTACTAAATACACTGGACCGCGGGTAGCGAGGCTAATCAAAGCGGGCAGAGTAAGACAAGAAGAAGATATACGATATATTTAAGAGACACTTCGAAAAATAAGGGAGTAGAATATACTAAGAGAACGAAGTCGTGACGGTGGCCACCTTACCTTATCTATTCGGCTGACAACACCAAATTTTGGTTTACACCCCCCCCCCCCCCCCCACCACCAAAGCATCACCACAGTTTCATTAAAGGGGAAGTATTATGGGGCTTTTGATATCTTTTGAACAGAATGAGAGGAAAGAAATCAACTCAATTCTTGAAAGGAACAACTTGTGATCTGTTCTAGCCCATTTTGGAAACAAAAATGCGGGAACTTGAAAAACATTAGCCTAACATTTTTCAATCTATACCAGCCTACTCTTTCTCTGGCCAGAGGCACTAATCGACAGTTTTATTGCATTGGGGTGATAATTTATAACAAACGTGACAAATATTTTGTTGTTTCTGCTGACAGACAAACATTTCTGGGTTTTGAAATGACAGTACATTTGCATGATGCTTCCCCTTTAAAATAAACCCCTTTACATATTCACAATAGGTCACGGGAAAGTTTATAAGGCCGGCGTCAATCCCTTAAGAACACATGTGAATGACATCTATTTTTTATCAGGCTTGTGTTTGTAGCGTGAATTTTAAGCAGAAGTACTACTGCACCTACTACATATGTTCAAAATTAATATAAATTATACAAAATTGCTACATGTATCTAAGGCAGAGAAAATGTCAAATTTTAAATCTTTGAAATAATTTTTTATTCTTAACTGATGGTTTAGTTCTCCATGTTCATTACAACAAACAGTGTTCCATAAGAAAGAACCTCTATATACAAGAGCATCCTTCATGTATCTAGTGTCAAATCTAGGTAGCCAGCAGAGATCTACCTTGGGGACAAAGAAGTACATGTACATACTGACTTACATGTAACAGTAAAAAACAACAACAACAAAACACACACACAAAAAAAGGGGCTGCAAATCTCACCTTTCCTGATAGGTCTGTATGCCTCCAAGAAATATGGCTTCAAGAACACATCAAACAGATTGCTGTCGACATATAAAATTATCGAAATCATTAGCAATGACAACATTCTTAAGGACAGTGCCAACTTTTGCTACTGCGCATACATTCTGCGCATCTCAGGATGGCCGAGAGGCTCTGTTTTCTTGAGGATGGGCCCACTAATTGAAAGGTATTTTTAGTGCGGTTTATGAATATGTGGGAAAAGAAGATCTTAGCAAGTGTTATTGAAAAGAAAATTGGGGGTAACCACGCATTTTTCAGGGATAATTATGTTAAAAATCAGAGAAAAATTCCATACATGTACATTGTTAATATGTATTTTAGCATTTTTCAGATGTTGATTAATTTTCTTTGAAAAATGCCTGGTCACCCCCAATTTTCTCTTCACATTTCAAAAACACTTGCTAAGGTCTCCTTTTCCCGCAGATTCAAAAACCATGCAAAAATATCATGGAATTAGAGGGCACCGTCCTTAACATTAGTTTTGCACAGAATAAGAAACTATTTAACTTTAATTTACAGATGTATCCGTGAAGTGACATAATGAAGCAATGAAATTAATACAAACCCCGTCAATCCTTCTACAGTGTCATCAATTGGCAAGACATGAATCCTTTTACCATACTTGACCTCAGGACATGCTTGCACACTGCAACATAATCGACTAGAGTAAGTATACAGCTCAAGATAACTTTTAAGTCAAGCAGCTATCAAAAGTACAGCTTCAGACAGATTAATAAAGAGAGAATAGTTGACAAAAGTTTCTTAGAAATGCTTTAACTTGACAAGGAACACCTTTTTGGTTTCTTCCACAGAGTTTAAAGTATGAACCACTTTGAACAACACAATGAGCAGTAACACAGGAAAGTACTGCTCAGTAGGATTTCATTGCAGTAATCACTAAAGGACATCATCCACAAATACCTTATATTTAGGCCCCGTTTATATGGAGAAAAGTGGTCCCAGGTAGAGGGGTCACTCGCCTACCCGAGCTACTCTGGGTGAGCCAACTTTTCCTACATTTTCTTATAAAACTTGGCAAAGCGTTTACATGAGAAAGAAAACGTTGAATTGGCTTGAAGGGTGACCCGCCTAGCTGGGTCAGCCTTTTTCGATGGTAGGGTCACCCTCCTTGCAGGGCCAACTTTTCTCCATATAAATACTTTGGCTCGCCCAGCTGGGTCAACTCCATCAAGGCGAGACAATCAGAGCATGCGCAAGCGCTGTTGGCTCGGGAAAAAGGGTCAACTTTTTTCTCATATAAACGCTCGCTGCAGTTGACTTGGCTGGGAGGGTGATCCTCTTTCCCAGGACAGCTTTTCTCCATATAAACGGGGCTTAATACTACTGTACCTTTGAAATGCAACTTTACATTTTATAACCTTATTTGCAAATGCACAATCAGTTGAAAGAAAATACATAGCAATTCACTTTCAAATTTAGAGCAGATGCGCGAGTTGATTTTCCAAAGCTATGAGCCTGCACAAACAAATTTCTAACTGGCAGGAGATTGTGCTTTGATTCAAATGGTTGCACTTGAGAAATTCACCTGTACAGCCACGTAATTAATTTTATTATCTGCAAAGTAAAAATTTAACAAGATTCAACGTTCAACTAGATCTGGAAAGTTTGATGCAAAGTACTAGTAACAAACAATGCAAAAAGATTAAAAATCATACAATGTCAGTATTAATCAGTATAAATACTTAAAATACAACATACCTGACAATGTCACCAAGTCTCACTCGCAGGTTCCTCCTCACCACACGGTTCATACGTATTTTGTCATCAGTGATAGAATCATCAGACAACACAATGCAGACCTGAAAAAATGACCTGAACCTTGCTATTGTTCTTATAGAATGTACTGTTGACTTAAGGATGGTGCCTACTTTTGTTACTCCGCATCTCAAGATACTCGGGTTTCCTATGGGTGGTGCCTACTAATACAGGGATATTTTTGGCAGTTTAAAATTGTGTAGAAAGTAGTACTTAGCAAGTGCTCTTAGTATCCAAAAAAAAAAAAATTAACTGGGGTAACCATGCATTCTTCAGAAATAATAAAGTTTCAATTTGGGAAAAAAATGCCATACACTGTACATTGCTTTGCAATTTAGCACTTTTTAAATTATTGTTGCTTAATAACCTCTAAAAAAAATGCACGGTTACTCCCAATTTCCTTTTTGGATTCCACTAGCTTTGCTAATATCTGCTTTTCCCGCATAGTCATAAACAGCGCAAATGTACTTCTGTATTAGTAGGCACTGTCCTTAATACAAACCACTGACAGGGCCAGACAAGGCTGAAGATGGCTTATGTGGAACAATGTACCTTGGTAAAACCAAATGAAAACCATTCTTAAAGTGATCTCTTGGATCAACTTGGCTGGGAAAAGTTAGAGACCATAATAATCTTTTCCCACCCTACTTGCGTCTACTTTTTTTTCACTAATGTTTTCAAGTACACATTCCTACAATCTTAGGAACTCTCAGTCAAACGGTTATATCCCCAGACCATAAACTGAGTTTGTAAAAGAGAGCCTATACTATAGGGGATCTGTTCTATGGAATAGGATCCCCTTTGAGATTAGGCAGTAGCCCAATTTAATCCATTTTAAAATTTCAGTTAATGGGAAAGATTTTTTGTGACCATTTTACTCAGTGAAAATTAGACGATTTGATGTAGACGAGGAATTAAATTCAGTTGACTTGAATAACATACGATGGTGGGACTTGGTGTGAAAAACCTACAGCAATTCCAGATTCAAGAAAACCACAAATTGATGTATTTTCAAATTTATGCATTAAATTCAATGCATCTGAACTACGATGTCTGAACTCACATGCATTTCAGACATTTTATTCGCCCGCCCCAGATGGAAAAAACATCTGGACAAATTTAATTCCACAAATGGTTTCATACATCGCTTTACCATTGAATTTAATTTCTTGTATTAACTTCGTCTGCATAATATTTGACTGAAATGCGAGGTATGAACTAAGCCAAACATACAGACATCATGGGTTCTGTGAATATTTACAATAATACGAATTTGTGAAAGTTAGTGATCAGCATGTAAGATAACTGTTTTTCAGGTACATTTAACAATATGCAAGGTCAAGTGGCTCTTCTAGTATAGGCTCAGATTCATAGAAATTTTCCTCTCAATCTTTAGCTTGTTTGTTCGTATCAGGTTTTCCTTCTCCCAAACTAGCTACCTAGCTAATTTGTCTCAAATTATATGTTAGCACAAACACCATTTTCTAGTTCTGAAATAGCTAGTACAGCTCTTAACATGGGGTACCTCTTTCTATTACAAAGTGAAAAATCTATTTAAAAAAGACAGACAAAATTAAGCATTTGGCAGCCGAGAATGATGTAAATTATGCTCAGAAAAAAAGACAACAATTTATATTTTCAATGGTCTGATTAGCTCAATAATCTATCTAGATTTTCTTCTCTTTCCTAACAAAGACAGAAATTTTCAAATTGGGATAACAACTTTTTTTCATGAATGTAACTGATGTTTGAGCTTAGCCAATCAGACTTTGACACCAAATAATAACTGTCAAATGAGAAGAGAAAATTTTCCAAGTGACCACAACAAATGAAATTTTCTCTGTAGCTCAACAAACAACAGAGTTCTGTGTTTCAACCTTCAGGAATAGTAGATATTAAAAGGCAAGACCTTGAAATGAAGCCTCCAATAATCGCTTTATATTTAGTAGGTTACGTAAGCCTAAGTTTTAACCCTCCAGATTTTCTTCTCTGGTTTTTAACACTGTTTGCATTTAGATCAACTGTTCAATTCGCGATTAATATGCTGAATCATTGTCAA
Source organism: Pavona decussata (assembly GCF_977016875.1). Taxonomy (NCBI): domain Eukaryota; kingdom Metazoa; phylum Cnidaria; class Anthozoa; order Scleractinia; family Agariciidae; genus Pavona; species Pavona decussata. The sequence continues at coordinate 951,979 of NW_028145664.1, read as the reverse complement.
CTTACAGTATCCCGTCTCTTTTTGCCCTTAATAAGTACTGTATCGCCACGGAAGAGTTGTAATTCTTCCATTTTGGTCTGTGAACGCAATGTGAAACAGAAAGTGAAAATACAATGACAAGCCGGTAAAAATTATTTGACGACAAAAATTCAAAGAACATCAAAAGAAACTAAAACGAGTACTATACGAACCTGCGACATGGAAACAACTGAATTGTCATCGTTGATGGCCTCTTCAACCAACAAACGGTTTGGACGTGACTTGTTCTTTAAAATAGCCGTCGCTAGTTCGTCTCTGTGAAAAAGAGTTAACAGGAAGTTGGGACCAGTCCACGTTACCATTCAGTTTTTCACCGGCACGAAAATGAAATCAAGTACACAAAAGGAAGAATGAAAATTTGAAATAGTCCATGTTTATCCGTAGTGTAATACATTAGACATCATTCCAGCAGTAAAAATGTTATTACAGCGATAAAAACCCCAAGCTGAAAGAGACAATACTAGCCTAAACTTCTAGTGATTCATCGCATCACAATGAAATCTACATGTCAAGTCGACCTGCGGTATATAAGATTTCGAGGGCATATTCTGGGAAATTCTGCCTTGAAAACGCAACAATATACCTTAGAAAATACAAACAAAGTATTTAAGAAATCTAGAAATGAATACTTACTGATGTGCCATGACTTTTTGGTATAGAAATGAACTGAATCCGGCTAAAAAATCTTTCTCTTCTGTACTGCTGACTAACTACTCCACTGCGCACGTGCGCAAGGATGGAGTAGGCCTGTAGCTATCCAGAGGCTCGCGCTCATTGGCTACTGGCGGAGAACAATAGCCATTACGTAATAAAATTATGTTTTGGCCTGAATATGCATCTTGTTTTTCAGGTCATATGCTTCAAGGGCCGGAAGATGTGAATGAACCATTCAAAGAGTCCATTATGTTGCCGAAGTCTGTTTTCTACAGTTAAAACTCTCCTTCCCCTGTCAAATATTCCCGCTATAATACGCTCCACAATGAACACATTCTTACATAAACACATGTAAATAGCAAGACCCTTACCACCATCCGCAAAGGAATACCGAAATGCACCGCTATAGCATGAGTTAGTTAATGGGTATAAATTCAACAACCGTCCCGACTGGGGCGTTGTACTATATACCGTACAGACTTCACTGGAGTGTTAATGGTAGCGTTAAACGAACAGTGCCCTGATTGTACCGACGTACCGATTGTACCGACCACGCCGCCGTGGAGACTGTACTTACCATACATACTGCCTTGACTGTACTAAGGTACCAATTGTACCTACCGTGCGTGGCGTGCCGTACAGACCATGCAACAGGCTGTACCGACGTACCGAATGTACCGAATGTACCGAATGTACCGAATGTACCGACCGTACATACCATATAGGCTGTACTGACGTACCGATTGTACCGACCGTGCCGGCCCTACAGACCATACAGACCATACAGGCTGTACCGACGTACCGATTGTACCGACCGTGCATACCATATAGGCTGTACCGACGTATCGATTGTACCGAATGTACCGACCGTACATACCATATAGGCTGTACCGACGTACCGATTGTACCGAATGTACCGACCGTACATGCCATATAGGCTGTACCGACGTACCGATTGTACCGAATGTACCGACCGTACATGCCATATAGGCTGTACCGACGTACCGATTGTACCGAATGTACCGACCGTACATATCATATAGGCTGTACCGACGTACCGATTGTACCGAATGTACCGACCGTACATGCCATATAGGCTGTACCGACGTACCGATTGTACCGAATGTACCGACCGTACATACCATATAGGCTGTTACCGATGTACCGGTTGTACCCAATGTACCTACAGTGCATGCCATATAGGCTGTACCGACCGTAGCGGTAAACTATACCGACTGTACAAGCCGGTATCTACTGTGTAGTCCGTGTAGATCGCCGTTACCGAAAGTACTGTTCAATGAAATGCATCCGAGACAAGTACTTTTGCCGACCCTACAGTGAGTAGGTCCCGAATCCCATGTTGCGAGTTAAGTAATATTTCAAGAACGAGTGCGAGCTCATAAATTGAGGCATCCAGACATCGAGAAACAGATGAATGCATGAGGCCGAGGGCCGGGTTTTTTCATTCATTCGAGGTGTCTAAATTACAGCGAAGAAGCCCAAAGTACAAGTTTTTGTTATAGCTAAAAGTATGGGCCATAATATTACTTGCTGTTGTTGTGAGCTGATTGTGGTATTCATTACTAATGAAATACAATTTCGGATACTTCTGTAGTAAATACTGAAGTAGGCAAGTATTTATCGTTCAGATAGTTTCATGGCAGTATTTGTGATCGCAAGTGCGTTTCTCCTGCAAATGAGCATATTTGCCATGAAAAGGTTGTCACTCACGCTCGTTGTTTGGTTGACTGTTATTGGGATTTTGTGACTTTCGTGGTATTGTAAAATGAACTAGCCTTCTTTACTCGAGGCCAAAGGAGACTAAAGAAGGGTTTAGGGTATGATAATGTTCCCGCTGGAATTAATATTTGAATAAAATTTTGTCAAACACTTGTTTAGTTGCTTTAAGAAAATGGAATATCCTTACAACGCCCTTTAATGTAAGGGTTGAGGAAAAACCCACTCGTGAACGCACGGGTCATATTTCAAATGCTCTTTTTCAGTACGAGACGGCTAGCAAAGCTCGAACAAATGGTTGAGGATTCCTCGACTTTAGTTTTGGAAAGTTAGTGTACTAACTTCTGATATTGAAAGTTCACATGCATATGGTGTTTTTACATGGGCCAAGGGGAAGAAAAAGTCTACGAACTCTGATACATTTTTGCGCGAATGCAAGGCTAATTCAGGTCATTTGTAGGTAAAAAGACCAAAGTCAGCCGTGAGAAATCATGGTTTCAAGTGGCCAAAGTAAGATCAAGTCTAGTCTTCGTCGTTGAGAGAAACGATGAGCGTAACCAGAAAAATGACCGATAGAGTTGGTGGGTTGGTGAGCGATCTTTGTAAAAAGTAGGAGAAGATCAAAATCCTTAAAACATGGTAAGATGTAATGTTGATTGTCAGTGATCGTTATAACTTCTTAAGGATACATTTGTACGTGGTTGTCGAAAAAAGTAGGTTCTACATACACACAATACATTGTAAGGAAGTTAAATCTGAATAAACAAAAAAGAGTTGAAAGCTATGAAGTTCATTTATACATTTAGTTCACGTTGTTTATCAAAAGTATTCAGTCAAACGCAAAACCGTTGGACGTGTGCACATCTCACTTTTACTATTAGAACACACTTTTATACAGAAAAATGCATTAAAGTTGAGAAGCACACGTAAAAAATGAATTCAGTGGTATTCCCTTGTCCCAAAGACTACAAAAGTACAAAACTTGCCAATTACGATGACGCCACTGGGGTTAGCAGATAATTGATAATTGGTCGATTGACTGAAAGTCAAGTTGACGATTTCTGCGTTCGAAACTTAAGGAAATTCATGAACCCAAAAGATCATCAAGTTAACCATACAACAGTTGATCTCGATCGCCAAAAATAAATGGATTTCTGATGCATGGCTCAAAGAAATCAGCATATTTCTTGCAACTGCTTCTACTTGGAATTTAATTAGTATTTAAGAGGGAACGTTTTGGTAACTGGTGTTGCAGTTATCTGTTTAAACCCTTGGGTATCCTTTGACGGAAATACGCCAAAAACGGTACGTGTGCGAGAAAGGTATGATTGAGGCACGCGGTAGTGAAAGTTTTTGTAGCGAGGTACAAAGAACTTTTGACAACGCAGGTGGAAAACTTTTGCCCGATTTCTTACTTTAACGCATAAACATTAAGGCCTCAGTTGAACTACGGTCAAGACTTTGCAACCATACAAAAAGGAGCTATGAATTGGAGAAGTGGGGCTACACCACAGTCACAGCCACAGTCAATTTGCCACAGTCGAATTGTCCGGTGTTTAACCTTTTCATACTGTTGTTAGTAACTAACTTTCGACCTATTTGACAGCAAACTACAAGAAGCCAATAGCTCAAGGTAAAGTGACTATTTGCTATCTTTTAATAAAGCCGTGAAACTTTTTTTTTTTTTTTGCATCCCTTTAATTCCAAAGTAATGGTCTAGTTTTATATTTAAGACTAGTCGTGATATTTTTTGCCGTCGTCTGTTGCAACAGATTAAAACTTGGTCAAAAACAAGAAATATGACATACAGCAACCAGATGAGTTGTATCCAAATCTTTAAAGATTTTATGTGGTTTTTCATTCGGTCACCCACCCGCATCCTGCGCTTGGTGTTTTTGTGAGTTTAAAAGTGTTGACGGGCCTGCACGACTCCTGCAGTTCGCTAAAAGATTGGTCTTAAAGCCTTTATAGCTTATCTCTGCTTAATGAGATGTTAATCTTGATCATGAAGGGAAAAACTCAAATATGCTGAATGGAGATTTTCTTTATGATCATTCTGAGCCGTTAGGAGAAGTTCTTCATAACACTTTTAAACTCTGATTATGACAATAATGGACGGGCCCCGTTCTGCCTCGCATGAGACAACCATGTTTTCCAGTTTTACTACAGGCTTAAGCAATGCTGAGAGCAAAAGATTCACATACTCAACGCACAAAATGCTCTTTTAGAACCGCAAGTAAGCCAAATATCTGGAAAGTTAAACAGCGGCCTTTGTCAGAAACTAAACACTTTGACCTTAGCTGGCATCAGGATCGAAAATCCTCTTGCGCCATTGGCTCGCTTAAAAGATACACCATTGGTTCAAACTCAAGAACCAATAAGAAAGCAGGCGCAAAATTTCGATCCGCCTAACGGTCAAAGAGGATATATAAACTCAAAACAGCATAATTTGCTCCGACGCTGACAGAACTTTCAGTGGCAACTGATGAGATTCATAGAGAATCGAAACTGCAGTCTTGCCTGAGAAACAACACTAAACACTTGTCAGAAGAAATCGCTGAAGCATCCTAGAGACTCCCTTGACAGTTACTGACTGTCTTAGCTTTGAATATCTGCCGGATGCGAGCTAACGCACAAAACAATGGAGATACATGTCAGCTCCAAGAACTTAATACTCGTCTTTCAGTCACGAACTGAGCAACAGAGCTGAAAACAACTGCATGATGCCGAAGCTCTCGAAAGCGAGAGACAACAGTAATCAACTTTGTAAAGACGTGGATCTGATAGAATATCATATACGTGATAAACGAACACCCTGCAATCTCACCGCAGGTTATAGCAACAACTTGAAATCACGAGTAACGAATTCCACGGATCCTATGTCTTCATAGATGACATATATTTAGCGCTGTCTCCTAAAGACACGGATCTATTAGACTCTCATATACGTGATAAACGAACAGCCTGCAATCTCACTGCAGATAAGCATGAAATCACGAGTCAGTTAAGAAATCCCCGGATCCTATGTCTTCATAAATAGCATTTATTTAGCGCTGTCTGATATCTTGCAGTTAATCCGAGCCGGTGAACCTAAACAAATGCCACAGAGCTAGCATATCCAATGGCATATGAAGAAAATTCTCCTAACGGCTCAGAATGATCATAAAGAAAATCTCCATTCAGTATATTTGAGTTTTTCCCTTCATGATCAAGATTAACATCTCATGAAGCAGAGATACGCTATAAAGGCTTTAAGACCAATCTTTTAGCGAACTGCAGGAGTCGTGCAGGCCCGTCAACACTTTTAAACTCATCTCATCTTCGAACATCGATCATCGCATCTTCGATCGGAAATACCATACAAAGTCTCACATCTAGCAAAGCATGAGTGACAGTTTGACATGACTTAACAACAGAAAAACTAACATTGAACGAAAGAGATAAATCCACAAAAAAGACTTAAAATAGATCATGACATATACGGACGGTACCTACTAGTACAGAAGTATTTTTGCGCGGTTTATGACCATGCGGGAAACGGCATCGTCGGCGATTTCGCGCGATATAACAGGATAATTGTTGAATAGTTGCAACGAAGTGCAAAATTATAAAGTGGCCGCGTGTTCTGCTAAAGTTATCTAAACTTATCATATACGTCAAATATATGTCAAAAAGGCATTTCATTCTCATTATCGATTTGAAATAGACTTTGAGAATTGCAGTTTTTAAAATCGCCGCTTTGACATCACTCATCTCATCTTCGAACATCGCAGCTTCGATTTCTTCGAAAATACCCATACTCAAATCTAGCAAAGCATGACTGACAGTTTGATATGAGTAACTTATACACAGAAAAACTAACATTGAACGAAAGAGTTGAATCCACAAAAAAGACTTTTGTTGATACTAAATACAACACTACTAACTCACCGCATTCGTCGCCATTTGTCTGGTACACGGGTATTGTGTCACGTAAACCACTACATATCGAGTGATTCCCACTACATATCGAGTGATTTCATTGGTTTATTGGAAACAAATAAATATATATCGAACGATCCCATTGGTCTATTATGCCGCTACAAGTCGGTACAGGAAGTGCCGTGAAAACCAATGAGGAGGCCGGTTTGGAATAGTGCCGGATTACGGCAAGGATGACGTCTTCTTGTACCCAGCTCCTCCTCATTTTTCTCTGGTGCTTCGTTTCCAGTTTCCATCAAAGAATTCAATATGGTGGATGAAAAGTGGTGAGATCGGTGAGATTACGGTGCTGCGCACTGTTATATGGTAAGTTGTTTACTCTTTATACGAACTCTTTCACTCTCAGAAGCTTCCAGAGTCTTGGGCTTCTCGTTGATGTGTAAGAAAATGTACAACTTGTTTGATTTTATGTATGTGAAATCTTTCAAGGGGTATCATATCCGGCCATCATTCCAGTAATCTTAACAGTTTTAGTTTGTAAGCTTGTGTGATGAAGTGTTTGGAAAGATTTCCTCAAAGCCCCAGCCCTTAATTATACATGCATCAATGTATGGGGCTGTACAGAAATCCTGCCCCAAGTGCTAACCAAGAATGTTCTTCTTAGCTTAACGGGTACCTGTACGTACAAATGATATCAGAGAATTAACTCTTCATGACGGGAACAAGTCGTATGCTTGGGTGATTATGGTTATGCTGTCCTCTATTTATTCGCCAAAAAGTTAAACTTTGGGCTTTTTTTTCTCAAATTTTGTTAGAGTTATAATTAATAACTCGTGATTAAACATATCGGACTCCTGCATTTTGTTAATCACTCGTATGATTACAGACCGAATTGGACTCCTTGTAGTCCTATTACCATTATTTATTATTGTGGCAGTGGGATTTGTGCCCTTCATAATTACAGTGCCGTAATTACCATCATTATCCACGACTTGCTCTCATCTGCCGTCTGGTCTCGTAAGCTCAGTCAGTACTCAACAGATGATCAAATCCAGATGTCAGGGTTCAATTCCCACCAAGGTCTGAGTTTTTTCTTTGCCTCATACAATCTCCCATTTGTGTCCTTAGTGCAAGCAGCACAACATTCATTCTTAAGCAGAGGGCAGCCTAATTGTTTAACCCTTAAGTCCCAGTAGTGACCAGAGACCAATTTCACCTTACCATATCACTGCTTGATCTAACACAAAGGTTATAAGAATAGAGAAAATGATCAACAAGGAATAAATAATTATATTCATTTGACTTTTAAACAAATTCTCCTAACTAGTACGATAAGAAATGTAGAGAAAACACCTGAAGGAGAATATGTATGTTGATATCAGGGTTTAAAGGGTTAAGCCATTACCCTTGTCTCCTTCCCTTTTTTCACTTGTTAGGGAAGTTAGGCAATGGGGATGGGAATGCCAGCTAAACACCACTTAAAGGGAGGGGTTCATTGTTCTCCGCATGTCCATGAATCAAAATACTTTATTGCCTTTGCTTGCCATGACCCAAGCCTGTTTAAAATTCGTTGTTTATGAACCATTCAGAAGGGAATAGGTAACTCAGGTGCTGGTTTTTTCATACAACTGCATTTTTTCGCATGCAAATAACTGTAAACACATCGATCAAACTTGGAATAAATCCTACGGGTCAACGCTAAATTCAATATCGACAATATGAGTACAATCCACAAGCATTTTCTGTGAATTTTGGTTATCAGACATTTTGCTTGGACTAATTATAGAATGTGATTACTGATAGTACATGTGAGTGGGATTTTTAAGGAAGAAAGAGAAAAGGCATTTAGATTCATGCACATGCGCTGCAATGTGAACCCCTCCCTTTAAAATTACTGTATATCAAATTAAAAGATCACTTAAATTTGTTAAATTATAATTATAAATTTAATGGCCTTAAGCTCACATGAGACTCCTGTACATGTACCTCAGTGGTAGAGCATGGCCAGGTCTTTTTACAGGTCACATTCCATAGGTCAAAAGTACAGGTCAATGTTGTACTCTCAGGCATATAACCAAGAGTGTAAGCATACTCTAGGCCTGAATTAGCTTTTTAGTTAATTAGTATAGGGTTAGGGCTAGGAGACCCTGGTTAATTAGCTTGTTTTTATACAATAAGGATTTATTACAGTGACCTGTAGTTGTGACCTGTGACCTGTAAAAGAAAACAGCCGGTAGAGCAGCCAAACTAGTAGTACTTTATTTGGATGGTAATAGATTCAACTCACGTTAGCTGAACTTGGGTTCCCTTTTTCGAGCATCCATAGTTACTGACTGGAGAAAGTTATCTCTCTCAACTTTGCGATTATTCCAGCTCATTCAATTTATAATATTTATTACACAATGTAGATAAGCTGTGCAAGAGCTTAGTTCATAGTAATAATAATAATAATTATAATACTAATAAAATATAATAATAATAATAATAATAATAATAATAATATAATAATAATAACAATAATAATAATTATAATAATAATAAAATAATTGAGAAGGATACAGAAGGCTACCATCTCGAGTTCTCTACCATCACTTGACAGTCCCTAAGGGAATAGCATAGGAGCTCAATTATAATTATTAATAATAATAATAATAATAATAATAATAATAATAACAATCTTTATTTGTTCATTAGATAAAAAAGATACATATGTTATGTTGCCATAAAATGTAAATATATTTATACAAAAATATAAATTTAAGATAGAAAATGTAACACAGTTACTCGTGTTTCACGCACTAAGCGATCATCAGACTGATGATCGCTTAGTGCGTGAAACTTGAGTAACTGTGTTACATTTTCTATCTTAAATTTATATTTCGCTCTGCATGTTTTTGCATCGAGCACTCCTGCAACTGAGTGAAGCAATCATTGTTAGTATTGTTTCTTTGTTTATACAAAAATATATATTAGATATAAATACAATGTTATGTACAATTTTATTAAATTATCATCATAAACTGGATATAAGACAAACTATACATAGAGTTACGGCCCTATTCTCCCAGAGGAGATAAGGAATTGAGTCGTACATAGAGCTCAAAGAGCTAAGTTATATTAGGATAGTTACATAGGGTGGATTCAAGCTCAAAATAGAAAAGAGAAAGGAGTATTCACTGTTGTATGTTCATGTTCTTCATAAAACCTTTAATGTGGTCATTACACATAATTTGTTATTTATTGTTTTAGAGCCTAGATTGGACATTTCTTCTAAATGGAAGACGACAAGCAAAGTGTACCACATGATGATGAGTCTAACAAAGATAAACTTGACACCAATGACAGTTTGATGACTGTTGATGTTGAAGAATGTGGTAGTGCAGATGGCGGTGAGGATAGAAAAGATGGTAATAGCTTGCCTACGCAGCCGACTGGTGTTGGAGACAGTTTATCACTAAGCTCTGACGGTTCTGAGAATGAACGTTTGAGAAGCAGAGTGCCACGAGTCAACTGTCCAGAACATATTGTAAGTAGCTAGTGATAAGATTACTTGTATGTTTGATAAGTTGTAACTTAGTCCTGTATAATTTTGTTTAATTGAACCTGGGTTTTATAAAGCAAGTGTGTAAGTGACTTTTTTGCCTGAAAGTGGAAATTGCTCAAATACATGAAAGCTCTATTTTTGGCATGGTGGCTGGTTAATGTAAAAAAGTTAGTGTTGTATTTGGTGGTATGGTTACATTTTAGTGTTTGAGCTAAGGAGAGAATTCTAAAGCATCGTTGTATAATGCAATTCCAGGGATTTGATTGGCTTAGCAGCCATGGTATATGAGCCATTGTACCGTGCCCAAGAAATAGTGAGATAGTGAGCACTATAAATTGTCTTCTGGTTGTTCTTGTAAAGCGAAGTCAGCAAGATCTAGCAACATTTCTTTCCTTTTATTCATGCAAATATTATACTTACACTGATAAGCTTACATTCTCAAGCAATGACTCTTGAAGGTTTCAAAAATGATATCACTCTCAAATATCAAATAGAAAGCAATTTTGGAAAACTTCAGATCCTAAAAACTAAGCTAAGTCTTGAAAATGTTTTCCTCCATATATATGCATTTCCGGCATTTCGATCATTCCTTTCTTGTTCTTTTAGGGGAATCTAAGAGTCGTTTTCACCCAGAGTTTCTTCGTTTACCTCCATATACTGCCGCCACTCGTGGACGCCATTTTGAATTTGGCACTTTAAACTTGAAAAAGTCAGGCTGATCTTTTCAAGTTGAGAATCGAAAAGCTGGTGCATGCGCGTCTGTGACAGTGTCCCTTAAATGATGCTTTTTACCTATTGAACATGTCCTACTCCACATGCATTCCATTATTAGAAATGTAGGTAACAAGAAGTAAATGTTGGATTGCGTGTAAATGGTTGTTGTGAAATAAAGTTGATTAAAAAATATATAATAATGATATATTTTTTTGATTTTTTTTTTAATAAAACAATTATTCTACTCATGCTTGTTGTGTATGAGGTAATTAATTAACCAACTCGGTGCTACACTGTACGTGCCTCCTTGGCTATCTTTCATCACATATGCAATGTGTGGCAAGTAATTCATGGTAAGGTACCATATAGTCACCCACCAAACCCTAACCCTAACCCTAACCCTAACGCTCCATATAGTCACCTTACCTTACCATGAAGCATACAGGCGTATGCCCATCGTGTGCTCGTGGAATAGTTGATAATTTTGCAAAAACTCACCTGCTGACATTATATTCTGCACCTCTTTGTAGATCATGTGTTTGGATTTATCCCCAGAAATGAAAGCCATGTCCTTTCAGTGTAAGAGTGTGCCAGAGAGGTATGGAAATTTTTGGTGTCTTTTCTCGTTTGCTAGATAATGCCGAGTCAAAACAATTTTTAATTAATAACCTTCAAGCTGGGATCATAGTTTTAGCATTTGAGGTTTGATTGTGATGGCATTGAATGGATTAGAATGTAAGGGCCAATTTAGACTATGCAACTTTTACTTACGACTGTCTTAAAATGCCTTTGATCACCAACCGTTACCCAAGGTTTTTCAAACATTCACTGAATTTGCAAAGTGATAATAAACTACCCCATGTGCAGTAAAAATACACAACTTCCTGGTAAAAAAAAAAAGGGAAGATCCCTTTGGTCTAAAATAGTTAAAATTACTTGTTATCGAAAAAAATACACTAGTTGCCAAAACTTTAATTTTCTGTAGCACGCACAGCTTGTGTTATACGAAAAATTGTACCCAACTCTTGCCATTGCATGTTGCCTACTCCTGCAATAACAAGTAGCAAATCAACAGGTGTGTCAAAAACGAAGACCTCTAAAACGAAGACCCTAAGACCGTAAGACCCTAAGACCCCAAAAACTCGAAAACGAAGACCCCCAAAATTTCCAAGTGTAAGTACAAAAAAATAAAATAACATAAAAATACATTAATTTATACCTCAAGTGAAATTTAATTCCTTCCTGTGGTCTTACCATGGTTATCTGCCATCTTGAGCTGAGCAGCCGCATTTCTTGGAATACTGACCAGAAATGTGTTTCCCGCTCCACTGGACCGGAAGTGCGTTTCCGAACGTCTCAGTTGCGCTGCTGGGTTTTTATTTAATTACCAACTGCAAAAAAACGAGTGTTAAATCCCTCCTTCTGGGAATTACAACTACGCAATCGTGAGAGCAAAATAAATGAAGCCTAGGCTTTCTATTATAAAAGTTGCTGTAATGATTTTGAGGTTCTTCAATCCCGAGTACATCCATACATTTATCTCTATAGCAAACCAGCCGTGAACTGCTACTAAGCCCTAGTTCGCGGGAAAAAATACAGGGAAATGTATGGAAAGTTCAAAACATGACTGGACGCTTTCTGGCACAGCTTACATCCCTCCAATTTTTTCCTAAAATCCTTTTCCTAGTACCAAAAGTTTCCAATTCATGAATATTTCAGAAGCGATGTTTTATGAAATTATTTGGCATCAGATTTCCATACAAACATTGTTATTTCAAGCCTGTTTGCCTACTCGTCAAAATGGCGTCGAAAACCGTGTTAAGGCCTATTTTACAGGGAGGCTGATGAATTTTGTTAAAAATAGGAATCGACACTCGGGATTGAAGAACTTCAAAATCATTACAGCAACTTTCATAGTAGAAAGCCTTGGCTTCATTTCTTTTGCTCTCACGATCGCGTGGTTGTAGTTCCGAGAAGGAGGGATTTAACACTCGTTTCTTTTGCTAGTTGGTAATTAAATAAAAACCCAGCAGTGCAACTGAGACGTTCGGAAACGCGCTTCCGGTCCAGTGGAGCAGGAAACACAGTTCCGGTCAGTATTCCAAGAAACGCGGCTGCTCAGCTCAAGATGGCAGATAACCATGGTAGGACCACAGGAAGGAATTAAATTTCACTCGAGGTATGAAATAATGTATTTTTTGCTATTTTATTTTTTTGTACTTATACTTGGAAATTTTGTGGGTCTTCGTTTTCGAGTTTTCGGGGTCTTAGGGTCTTACGGTCTTAGGGTCTTCGTTTTAGAGGTCTTTGTTTTCGAGACACCCCAAATCAACAACAACATTTTGAGTGCCAATCCTTTGCTATAAGTTCTTGGTTTAATTCACACAAAGGAAATTCATAGTGTAGACTTGGCATCAGCATTAGTCACAAATAACTAAAAGTGAAATTCACAATTTTTTAACAAATTATGTTATCTGGCAGTATATTGCCTTTAGGATATTGTGATTAAACTAAAAATCAGTTTATAGGTTCTTTGGGCCAAGCAATACAAGCAACATTTTCTTGCAGCTTGTTGGCAACAAATTTCGTTACAATTAAGTTATGATTTGTTTGTTGCCTGTATAATTTACCACACTCTTTATTATTTAATATTCATTTGCAGAAAGTACAATAGATATTGTTTCTACTTTTTGCAACACAAAAATGTATTGTGCTATGATGAGAAGGTAATACAGGCAAGAAACAATTGCAACTTGCAATGCAACTTTTGTTAACCGATAAGTTGCAAGAAAATGTTGTTTGTACGTATCAGTTAACCTTTAAAGTGCATATAGAGTGAAAAATAGTTTTCCTGTATGCCTTTTTGAAAGGCCTTTCAAAGAGAACGAGAATGGCTCCAATATTTCCGGAGATGTTCTTGATTTTGTTTATCTTTGCACTGAGGCGATTAGATAATAACAATAAAAATAGATCAAAATATATTAAAATGTATAAAAAGCCCATCTACATACATGTACCTTCTCTATTATTTTTACAAGATCTCAAAGACATACTTAAATACCAGTCTATTAACAAATGATAGTTTGAAACGTCCATTTTTTTACCTTAGGTACATAAAAGTATTTCTCCTCAAGGAGTAGTTTGTGTGCTTCCATTCGGTAAAATTCCTTGTAACAGAGAGTTCTTACAAGAGGCCTTTCTATAAACCTGACTGTCCCTTTTTTCAAGTAGTTCCCTGATATCTACTTTCTTTAAAGACACTGGCGTTTTAAGTGCTCAGCAGTCTGAAAAACATTGAATACTATTCAAAGCAGCAGTAGATGCTCCCTATACCTCATAAGAACTTTATTTATAATTAATTTTCTGTGGCTTTTTTTTTTTTCAGGACAATATTTCAACTTGTTCAAAGATCAGTAGAAATCTTTGTAAAAACCAAGTCTAAAATGAACCCCAATCACCAGTTTGCCATCTTGGTTTTGGATGACAAAGCATCATGGGTAAGCGAATATGACCGCCGTTAATTGTTGCAGTGTCACCAATTTTCTGTGAGCCTTTGAATAGTGAAAAAAACTTACAGTATCGATGAAAATCACTTTTAAAATAATGGCTCAGTAAATGTTAGCAATTATTATTACCCTATGAGTATACATAAGCTAGTATTAAAGCAATTTATTGTTCCTTTTTTTTTCCGGGGATGGCTTGGATGGAAACTTTGTTACAACTTGAAAAACTTTGCCAATCTTTTCAAGTTCTTACATGTTATTTGGAGATCTGAAATGATTACGGTATTGCTAAAAACTGATTTATAGTTTGTTCTTTGTGAGAGAAATAGTTAATATTTTCCTTCCGGTGCTCTCTAAACAATTTCATGTTAGGGGATCCAAAGATCCTATGTTAAATATTTGACTTGCTTTGATCAAAATACGGCAACATCTCCATGACAGTGCCCCTTTATTTAAGTCCTGATTCAAACATCAGTGAGATTTCTGTTCTACATTAAACATCGCAGACAAAATTCGAGATTTTCTGTCCCCCTAAGCCTTTAGTTAATTCTTTGAGAAAAGGAAGGTCCAAACTCCCTGGTACCCCTCCCTGTATCTCTATCTCTGCACTGCATTTCCACACAGGTGCATCTATATCATTATTATTCTCTTAGTACAAGCATTTTACAAGTGATGTGGAAGTTATCTGCAGTACTCTGGATCGCCTTAGTCCTGAGGAAAAACTTCTATCACAAGATGAATTCCATATCCTTTGAGATATTCATTACCCATTTCTCCTAATTTTCTTGCTTTCCTAGTTAGCTTAGAACTGCCTTTGCACTTCCTCCTGATACAAAATTATGTTAATATTATGCAAATTTGTGAAATTAATTCTCATCTTATTTCTCCTACTTGTAAACTGCCTTCTTACAGAAGCCAGGATATTAATAATTATTTATCTTACAATCCTGGTCAAATTGTTTGGAACAAAGGCCTTGCTGGGGCTGATCTAGGCATGGTTCCAGACATGGATCTAGACATGGTTTACTGTAGGTGTTAAGTTATCATATTGTAATTTAGGGTATTGGTGTCAGTAAATGTAAGATACATGTACATGTTGATTACACCTTGACTTTGATCTTAGAAATGTGCGACCTTTTTGAGGCAGTGTAAGTGTTTAAAACTTCTTGAATTGTCAAGTAATAGACCTTCTTGAAATTTTTTTTTTTTTTTTTTTTAATTTGCAAAACACAAAAACTGCTTACATTACTTACAATACAGATCTCTTACACCACTAACATTACAATAACTCTACTTTCAAGATACAACTTACATTACTTACATTACAATACTTACTCAACTTAAAATACGGTACAATGCTTATTCTACTTACATTACAGCACATTACATCATTTATTGACAAAATAATTTTTTCATCGGTTTCCACTTACTTAAAATTTTATCGTGATGAGAAAAGTCATGTGCAAATTTTTCAATATTGTAATGAAACGTAACGTAGCTCTGTACGCCAGCGAAATCGGGTTCACGTCCCTCCATTTTGCATTTGTATATGAAAAACTTGACTACTAAAATAATACAATTAATCGCATTCTTATAAGGCATACAGTTTGTATAGCCCAAGAGAACAGATTCAAGAGAAAATTCTATTTCAATGTCTGTTACCGACCAGATCCAATTTGCGAGGGCGATCCAGAGGTGGGATATCCGGTCACAGTACCAAAAAAGGTGCTCTATGGTTTCAGGTTTACTGTCACAAAAAAAGCAATTATCTTGATCCTTAATACCCATTTTCATTAACAATACATTTGTGGCAATAATTCTATGGAATATCCTATATTGAAAGCTTCTCAGCTTACTAGCACTCGTGCATAAGAAAGGGATACTGTAATAGGTAGACCAATCCTCGACAGGAGATGGTAGATATTTATTCCATTTACGCTGCACCTTAGTTGGCTGTATGGCAACCGATTTTCGCAAAGCGTCATAAGTAAAGCTGGTCACCTTTTTTGTCTTAAATAACCTATCTATATTTTGGGATTTGACCACAGGTAACCGTTTACCAAACTCTCTAATCTTTGACTTCCATGAACTTGGAATTGCGCACATAATACCATAAGCTTGTAAAAAGGTACAAGTTAGGCTAAACTTATTAATCAATTTGGTTGGTGACATAAAAATGCCGGATTCGTCTACAAGATCATTGACGTAACGTAAATCTTTTTTGTACCACGACTTATAAAACACACTCAGGTTTATTTTCTATCTTAATAAAGACATTATTCCATAGTGGCTGTGACAGAAGGTCACCGGCTTCTACAGTTTCCTGAACATAATCTGCCCATGATTCAACTACATTCCTCCAGAAAGTATTTGTCCCAAAAGAGCAAGCCAGGCGTGATAATGATCTTTTGTTTAGTAACCAGACATCATTCCAGTAAAGGTGATCGGAAAGCAGGAGCCTTTTCCAGTCTGCCTGATAATTTACGTCCCACACTTTCTTAACCCAGGAGATCTTCAGAGCCTTGGCAAATGATCGAATATCGGTCATCTTCAATCCCCCATCATCTACATCATTAATGATTGTTTTCCTTGCTATTTTATCACTCTTTCCATCCCAGATAAAGGAGAAGAAGAGTGTTTCTAATTCTTTAAGAAAAAAGGCTTTTGGAGTAGGAAGTGTTGTTAAGAGATGAACAAATTTAGATACTGCGAGAGACTTAATTACCTGTATTTTGCCTATGATACTCAAAAGTCTCCAGGACCACGAGTCTAAAAGTTTTCTGACCTCCTGTAGCTTTATTTTGTAATTGTACTCCACTATTTGCTGGGTTTTAACAAAAAATGTTATCCCTAGGATGTCAAAAGGTTCATTAAATACCCATGCTAAATTTTTCTCCGGAAGTAATATGACCTTCGAGAATCTCTTACTACCCAGCCATACCGCCTTAGTTTTTTCTACATTCACCTTCAGACCTGAGCACTCTCCAAAGAGCTCCAAGGTGTCTAGGCATTGGGAGAGTGAAGTTTCAGTTCCATCTAAAAGGAAAAAAGTGTCATCCGCATACTGTCCAAGTAAAAATTCTTCATTATTAACAGTGATGCCCTTAATTTGACCGTTTTGTTTTATTGCATCTGCGAGAAGTTCAGCACAAATAATAAAAAGGTATGGTGACAGGGGGTCTCCCAGTCTAACACCTCTTGAGACCGAAAAAGAATTGGAGCAATGACCATTGTATAAAATGGAGCTATTAATATTTTTGTAAAAGGTTTTAACCCACCGCCTTATAGACTCTCCAAAATTAAAAAACTTTAAGGCTCCGTCAAGAAAGTTCCATTCTACCGAATCGAATGCTTTTTCAAAATCAATTAATAACAGTAAGCCCTCTTCGTTGTTAGAATTTAGTTTATCTATAATATCATAAATTAGCCTTGTGTTTTCGGCCATAGACCTGTTTTTTAAAAAGCCTTTTTGGGTGTGTGAAATGATGGATGGGAGAACCTTCTTAATACGATTTGCGACAACAGCTGAAGCTATTTTATAATCAACTCCAAGTAAAGATATCGGCCTCCAATTTTTCAGATAGAACTTTGTCTTATTTGGTTTAGGTAAGGTAGTTATAAGCGCGCTTCTCTGAGTGACCGACATTTCGCCAATGCTATATGAGAAATTAATTGAACGCACTAAATAATGGCTGAGGTCATTCCAAAAAAATTTATAAAATTCCACGGTAAAACCGTCCATCCCAGGACTTTTTCCATCACCCATAGCTTTTAGGGCATCTAAACATTCTTTAGCAGAAATGTTACCCTCACAAGAGTCCTTTTCTTCAGGAGTCAACTTCACCCTTATATTATCTTGATTGAAAAATGTGGCAGAATGATCAGCCCTGAATTCAGTTTTCCTGGAGGTATAAAGCTTTTCATAAAAACGCTCCTGCTCCCTAATTATATCTTTTTGGTCTGTGATTTCGGTAGCATCCTCTAAAACTAGCTTAGGAATTAATTTGTTTGTGTAATGTCTTTTCTCCAGATTCAAGAAGTATTTAGTGCTTTTTTCACCCCTAGTTATCCAATTAGCTTTTGACCTTATAACTATACCACGCATTTTATGCTCTCTCAGTTCTTGTAACTCATTCTGTTTTTGGGCGAGTTTCCTTTTGGTTGTTTCACAGGGAGATTCATTTAAACTCTGCTGAAGAAAATTTATTTCCTTTTCTAGAAAATTTTCAGTCTTATTTTGCTCTTTTTTCTTCCATGCTGCATAAGAAATAGTTTTACCCCGAATTTGAAGCTTAAGTGTTTCAAACAAAAGTTGGTCATTAATGGAAAAAGTATGGGGCTGTGGATTTTCTATGTCACCATTAATTTTGTATTCATCCACAGTCTCATTTATACAATCCTTGACAAGTTTCACATATGCCGGATCTGACAGTAGAGAATTATTGAATTTCCAGAACCCTCTGCCCCTTTCCTGATGTGTAAAAATCATATTCATAACTACTAACGAGTGATCCGTGCGATAGCCGGCATTGGTTTGAATTGACCCCACTAGACCGGTTAAATCAGTAGACAAAAGAAAATAATCGAGTCTTGCTTGTTTTAAATTACTGTACGCACTCCAAGTATAACTACGTCCAGTTGGTTCCTGGTCTCTATAGACATCGCCCAACTCGAAAGTATCGATTAAATCCAGCACAGATTTTTGAGCCTTCGGATTGTTTTCCTTTGAGTAATTTATCGTGTCATTATGGTAATTTAGCACCACGTTCCAGTCCCCGCATAATATAATAGGTTGATTTGACAGTTCCCAATTGATCAGATTTTCTTTCAAGTTTGTAAAAAATTCGGGCGAATCAGTTTTCAGACCATACAGAGTAACCAAAGTGCAACGTTGCTGAAAAATGGAAATATCTAATACGATATATCTGCCTTGTTGATCGCTAATTACATTGTGCAGCACATATTCAAATGTATTGTTAAATAGAATAACAACTCCGCAACTTTTGCCATCTAAACTGCTAAAAAACGCCTCATAGCCCCATTGGGATTTCCACCTTGCTTGTTCTCTTTTGCTATTTTGGATATGCGCTTCCTGTAGACAATATATGTCAAGTTTCTTTTGCCGAAGCCAATTAAAGACGTCTTTTCTTTTTTTTTTCATCTGCTAAACCTTTACAATTCAATGTCCCGATCTTCAATCTGTTAATTTTATCCTCACTGAATTTAAATGTTATGATCTGTTAATCTTGCATACTTATTACAACGCAAAAGGGTAGAATTGATTTGCTGGCACAGAGCAAACGCTACAATAAATATATATATTTGCATATGTAAGACGAAAACAGATTGAGACTTATCAATCCAGAACAAGAACAAACAGACACTAAACAAACACAACAAGTAGCGTCCTGTTAGCGATTGCAGCTTCTGGCTTATACAGGGTGTTTCAAAAGTTCGTGGACACTTTATTTTAATACAAATAAATGATAGTTTTAGAAATCCGATATTAATGAAGGTTTTCCAGTTTTATGTACATTGTTTCCTTTGACCACTGTTGAAACATCAATATCCAGAGTGCCCCCATTGTTCTGTATAACGTTTTTGAGCCGTTGCGGCATGGAACGAGCTAGCTCCCTTAGGCTTGCTAGCGGTATGTTCTGCCAGGCATTCCGTAACCTTGATTCTAGTTCTCCCATCGTCTTAGGGATCGGATCTCTGTATGCAGCTTCGTCGATGATGCTCCATAGGTTTTCAATGGGGTTAAGGTCAGGTGAATTTGCTGGCCACTCATCTTTTTGGATAAAATTCGGGAGGTTTCTCTTGCACCACTGCTGTGTTGCTTTCGCCGTATGAGCTGGTGCGCCATCTTGAACGAGGGTCGCACTGCTATTGTTTTTGAAAAGCTTTCGTTTTACAGGCTCTTCTGTTGTAGATCTTCGGCTGAAAAGAGGCTTCACTTCTCTCTCAAAGATTTTTGTGATGTAATACTCTGCCGTTACAGTCTGTCCTTGCGGGATGAAATGTAGGGAAGTAAGGCCGCGGCCTGTCATGCCACCCCAAACCATCCATTTGGCGCTTCCTTTAAATTGGTACGATGGCGGAACTTGACTCTCCTGTGAGCCCCATACGCTATCGTTTTTAGGGTTCGGAAAATGAAAAAGGCCTTTTTAAGGTACTCATTGCTAAAGAGAATTTTCCCGTTCATCTGCTGTAAATTTATGATATTTATAAGCGAATACTAAGCGAGCTTTCCTCTGGTTGTTGCTCAGAAGTGGAAGCTCTTTTTCGTCTCAAAGGTTTATCCTTTTCTTGACATATACCTCCACACTGTTGGTGCAGATCCAGGCAGACCTTTGTTCTTCAGTTGTTTGCTGATTTTTCTTGTAGAATTTCCTCTTTTATACTTTGCTTTTTTCTATAACTTTCTTTGCCGTTCTGTCAAGGACTGATGGTCGACCACTTCTTGGCTTGTCGTAAAACTCTTGTAAACCTTTAATACCACTTCGCTACCCAGCTCTTGCTTTTTTGCAGTATTTTAGCCGTTTCTCAAACAGATACTCCAGATGATCCTAGAATTGCTGCCTGTGCTCTTAAATAGACTGCATTTTTAGGGTTCATAATTAAAAATTATACCAAGACGTGGAAAATCTACAGTATGTAGTTGCTACTGAAAACAGACAAAAATGGCAGGAAAGTACAGAAACACACACGTTACAGATTTGCACCTTTTGGCGGGAAAATATTTATTTCAACGGGGATTTTTATCTGACTCAAACAAAAGTTCTGAAAATCGATAAACAATAAGATTTGTTAATATCTGCAAGAAAATGGACAGAAATATAAGAAATCTGGATGAAGTATAGACTTTTTAAAATGTCCACGAACTGTTGAAACACCCTGTAGTAATGATGTCCTGTGCTGCGACTCGCGCGTACTAGAAGTACTTAAACAAAAAGTTAATAGCGACATAATTATTAGATATGCTATTCTTGAAATTAGCTTTTACTCAGTAAGACAGGCAATAACTTAGCTTTTTCCATAGTTCAACCCGATTCTTGAACCTGACCAGCCACGACTAGTTGAATGAATGGGGCCTTCTGTAGATACTTTAATTTCGCCTCCTTTTGTTGCTGAAAGGGAAGCTCCCATTTCTTCTTGAGAAGTCGGCCTCTAAGCTTCGAGAGCTCTGGTGGTAGATCGACCATCACTCCATAACCTGATCCTTTTGGGAGCTTCTTGGCTAGATTAAGAATGTAATCCCGCTGTTGCAGGTCGACAAACCTGACGATGATCGACTCTTTAGTTGCGTCTCGGCTTCCTCTAATTCTATGGCACGCAGCGAAATTAATATTTTTCACTTCACCTGGATCCATCTTGAGTGTAGTATTGAAGAATTCTTGAATTTTGTGTCTTGTAGCTTCAGAAGTTTCTTTTAACTCCCCGGTTATACCGTGAAAAATGAGATTCCATTTCCTGCCCCAAAGATTCAGGGCAAGAAGTGCGTCGCGTATGGACTTGTCGGGCTTTTCAGCCTCTTTTATTATCCCGGGTATCGTACTTTCCTTCATCTCCAACTGCTCATTTTCGAAGTGTGACATCGCCTTCTCCAATTCCACGACTCGGTCGGTTGTTTCCTTGAGTTTCTCACGAACCAGGCGGAATTCTGCTCCTATATTTGTGTGAAGTTTCGCGAAGCATTTCGAGATGTCCTTTAAGTCTTCGACCCTATAAAGTTCTTCGAATGAACACGTGTCAGATGGAGTTTCCAACATTTTCGCTTGAAAAGCTACCAATTTGCTTCTTTCGGTCTCTCTAACCGACCCAAAGTGCTATTACAATGTTTTTGCGCTATTTATGTGGTGGAATACGCGCGGTCTAGCCAGAACTAAGCGGAGCTCTAAAATCCACGTCTATCCGCCATCGCTGACCGCTGACTCTTTCAGACTTCTTGAAATATGGCAACAGATTTATTATTCTTAAATTCAATATGCGTTAATTATTCCCACTTACCTCATTTTACATGAGCAAGTAAAATTAATGACAAAATTGAACGCTGTTTCGGAGTGGTCATGACACCATTTTCAAGTTCAAAATGACGACTCCGAAACGTCGTCCAATTTTTGCGTTAAGTTTTACTTGCTTATGAATTTAGAAACCTTTATATTTATAAATTTTGCACATACATGTAATTGTAAGACTTATTTTCATGAAATTCAACTGCATAATTTATTGGCTGCAATTTATGAAAAAGATATTAATATTCTTTGGTTTGCTACCTTAAAATTCTGAATGGAAGAACCAACCCCCCCCCCCCTCCCTCCCCAAGATCAAGTGCCCTTAACTCTCCAAAGCAAACACCCTTCTGAAAATAAAGCCTCCAGAATGTAAACCTGAATTGTGTTAGCTCACTATTTTTAAAAGGCTGTTTTGAGCTGAACCAATTTTGAACAGAAATTTCATGGGCTTGGATCCCCTCAAGAAGGCCAAACGCTCCCTCAAAACTTAGCTCTGCAGCTCAATGGCTCACATTCAGAACCTGATTGTATTCTGGCAATTTTTACCATAGTTTTGTTTTTTTCACTTGTTGCAGAAAGGAAAACATAACATTACCAGAAGTTGAAGATATCTTGCTGCCTCCTCCGTTTGTTGTCCGACTTATTTTAGTGTATGGACGCTCACAATGTATGCCTCAAATGTCTCCTGAGGCAAAGCAGGTTTGTTTAATATTTTCTTTCACTCTCTGTGCGTACTTCCAAGACCGAACTTTGTTTTATAATGTATTGAGGAGCAAGAATGAGCAGCTAAATAGCTTTCTGGATTTCATCTACAGGCTCGAAAGTTAGAACCACCTTGCACAGCATAATAAACAGCACCACAAGAAAGTACTGCTCAGTAGCTTTCATTTGAATGGTCTCACTTAAGGATTTCATCCACAGACTCGACCTTATTTCGCATTTTTAATAACATTAACGAATAGAATTGGTTGACCTTTGTGTGCCCCAGCTGAACACAGCCAACTGCCATCACTTTAGTTGCTCACCAGTCATTTCGCTACACTGCCGTTTAATTTGAGCTCAATTCAGTTCTCACACCAGCCTGTGAACAGACTCCCAAGTGGGGTTTTGGGCGGAAAGAAAACTCTGTGAGCAGGGCGAGCGAAGCGCGGTTTGGGGGCCCCCTCTCGGAGCTCGATTTTTGTCTTCACCCAGATTACAAAATGAAAAATTTTGGACATTTTTTTCAACTTCTTCCTGAGTATTTTTGAAAAATTGCAAAAAATTGATTCATAGTTTGTTCTACTTTGAAAAAAATCAGTTTTTATTTTCCTTCCGGTGCTCAGCAAACAATTTTATGTTAGAGAAAAAGCGTCAAAAAAAAAAAAAGGGTTTACTCGGGTTTCAAAACCACTGCACGTGATGTTTTATAGGTGAATGGGCCTATGAATTATTAATGAGGTTTTGAATTTCCTATAATAAAGTAATTCGATTACTGTTGTTTGCAGATACTCTCTTCACTGCTAGAGTCTCCATATTTCTTCCTCGATGTCTTGTATGCCCATGAGCTGCCGTCGGAGCTGAATCTTTGTAAAGTAAGTAAAATGGATTTTAGAGACAATTCCTGGGGAAGAATGAATTTGTACACAGCACTGGGTCGGAGTTGTAACATTTCCAAATTCCACTGTTTTGATAAAGCGCAAGTGGAAATTCCAGCCCCCTAATGTCAAAGAACAAATTCTCCTATCTTGTGCATTTACTTTTCTTCTAAAAGTACTGGAGGAGAAGTTATAATTAAAATATCAAGAAAAATAACCTTGGGTGATCAGATCCTTAATTCTCATTACCTCAGGGATTGAATTAGCATTGATATTACAAGGGGAAATTTGATGCTAATCACTGTTAGGGCTTTAAGGGTTAAAAGCAGCTACTACGGCGACGGCAATGAGAATGTCAAAAACAATGGAATTTAATGTAAAAAAACAACGGCCCTGCACGTGCGCTATAAATTTTGGTTAATTTCTTCGCCGTTCACCATGAAAAAATCAAATTGAAGGTTTTGTGTAGAACGTTCGCGCACGACGGTGAATTTCTTATTCTCTGTCTTGACTTGAACGCCCTTCCTAACAATTCTCTTTCCGAATAGTTCAGCCACATTGTACAAGTTGAACGAGTTAGAATAATTGCGAAGCAGTTCAAGAAATGTGAACTTATATTTTCAAGCGACGTTTTTGTTGGCGTTGTCCTCTGCTAGTGGGGCGTTTTTTTCTGGCAAGACTTTTTTAGCATGTGCGAATTTTTTTTAGCATGTGCGAAGTTGTTGTTGTTTTTTTTTATAAGTTTTTATAAGTTTTATAAGTAGTATTGATGGATTATTACGTATACTTTGCAATGTGAAGTAGTAAGGTGCCTTTTAACACATTGTATAGTAGTATTGATCGATCGTTATGTATATTTTATAACATGAAGTAGTTAGGTGTCCCCAATTAGCCTTCATTCTAGTACGCTAGAAGCATTAAGGACGGTGCGTACTAATGCAGAGGTATTTTTGCGCAGTTTATGACTATGCGGGAAAAGCACATCTTAGCAAGGGCTATTGGAATCAAAAAAGAAAATTGGAGGTAACCACGCATTTTTTGGAGATAATTAAGCAACAGTAATAATAATAGAAATGACAGGCCTGCACGGCTCACTGCGTTATGTGGTGTACATTTTTATGAACGCTGCCTTTATATTTTTGCCCTAACGAGCATGTCCTTAAGAGATTGTCCTCTCTTGTAGGATATAATTGGCGGATTTTTGAATATGTTTCTCAGCAAAGAAACTCGTGCTCATGCTCATGCTCATGCTCGTTAGGGCAAAAATATAAAGGCAGCGTTCATAAAAATGTACACCACATAACACAGTGAGCCGTGCAGGCCTGTCATTTCCATTATTATCACCAAGAGCACTTGCTAAGTTCTGCTTTCTCCGCGTAGTTTCAAACCACTCAAAAATATCCCTGTATTAGTAGGCACCACCCATAGGAAACCCGAGTATCTCGAGATGCGCTGATCGTATGTGCAGTAACAAAAGTAGGCACCGTCCTTAATGAAGTTTTCATTTCATTTTATTGTCATTTCTCTGGTATTCATGAAGCGGATTTGGCTTGTTTAGCGTCCCCCTACGAAGCAGACAAGCCAACTACTCGAAATACTGGAGACGCAAACGACTTCGTATGTGCTAAAAGACTTGTCAGAAAGTAGCAGTCTGCTAGCAGGGTATTGGCGTTGCCGTTGGGGTTGGTTAAAGTCCCTATTACTACATTACAAAGGTTTGCCTGTGTTATTAACACGGGCATAAAAGTTGCCAGAAAGTAACCGCATCGGTGAGGATTTGGCAAACTCTATCTTTTACGCTATTTACGGTTACACTTCTCAGTACTAAATCATGTTTGTCCACACGCATCTGTTTTCAAACGTATTAAAAAAATTCTCTTGACACGTAGCGTTATTGAATCGTTTTTGCCCATCCGCACGTATCCGTTCTCTTTTGAAAACACAAAACGTATCCGATTAAAATGGTCATCGAAAACGATGGCCCTTGAATTCAATGTCCTAACGTTTTCGTTTTGGCAAAGTTCTGTTTTCAACAGATACATTGTACGTACAGACGGAGGGCCAATTGATCAGTTCACAAGTAAAAAGTTGCATTTTAAAATGAAAACGGATATGTGCGGCGAAAACTAGATACAGTCAAACCTCCCCTTGCGACCACCTCTCTTGAGCGACCACTTTTCCAAAATACCAAAATTTCCCAGTCAAGTCACTATACATGTAGTTGGAACCTCCCGTAAGCGACTACCTCTCGTGGGCGACCGCAACCACTTTTAGAGATGACAGTTTGCAATTTTATTTTGTCTTTAATCTCCCGTAAGCGACCACTTGTCATATATTACATTCTCATATTTATCCCCTATCGAAAGTTGGACAATTTGCCAGTTTGTAACACCAATGTCAGAATCGGAGGTACCAGGCCGGGTGTCCCAAAATATACTTGTCCCATTCGCCTTACTAGATATTTTATCATTGGCAAACCATCAACTTGGATACTGAAATTCTTTGGGAATATAATTTTGGAAAGTTTAAAGACGTTTTTGTGGCTACTAAATCTCTGGAATCACTTTATGCAAATGAGTTCATAATTTAGACCCCTTGTTGTCTGACCTCTCGTAAGCGACCACCTAGACTTGACATTTTGGGTGGTCGCTTACGGGAGGTTTGACTTCAGCAACCTCTAATATAAGTAACATTTTGTCTAACTTTGAAAGTCACCTGTTTCTGTTACGTCCTTGCCAACTTGTTTTGACCAACGCGAATTTAGTAACCAAAACTTGACATCCCCTATCTGGCTAAGGACGCATAATTTTCTTGATTTGTAGGAAATCTATGATAACTTCTGTGACATGGACGAAGAGGAAGAAGGCTACATGTTGGAGGTGTCACGCAGCACAACTCGTCTGTTTGATCACATGGCTGCGTTACTTGCTCATCCGTTACAGAGACCCAGACAGCGTGACACGTTCTACAAACTAACACCAAGAGGAGATGAAGAGTCGATCTTGTAGCATCTGTGCAATGCAGTCTCTTGCGCAGTCGTTAAGTGGGTTGTCACGCAATATTTTTCTCAATTTGTCATAAAATGCTCTTCTCCACTGACATACACAGAGGACGCAAACAGCGACACAAAGGACTCTAGCTACAGAGGTCCAACGAGTGTATCTCTTCTCAAAACATTAACACCATCAGATGAAGAATCTATTTCGTAGGAACATTACATGAAATTTCCTTCACATTTGTTATTATGTCTGTTGTCACGCTTCTTCTTCATCCTGTTATCACACAACGCTCGTCCCCACCGACCTGGACAGACGCATTGCGTGACTATCCAAGGAGTGTTGCATGTCCTTAAATTTAACACCATGAGTTACAAAAGCTATCTTGTCGCAGGTTCTACCATAATATAACTAATATAAGTATGATATAATCTAGGTAACTTAGCTTAATTGGGGAGGCGTAATCATGCATAAGCTATAATAGTAATAATAATAATAATAATAATAATAATAATAATAATAATAACAATAACAATAATACAGTCAACTCTCTCAAAGTGACCTCTTCTCATAAGCGACCACCTCCTATAAGTGACCACTTCGTAAACAGCCGTTTTGTTTTTCAGTTAAATACTGTTTCAAGAGCTCTCTCATAAAAGCCTGCGTCGCAGACAGTTTATACAATCCCTGGTATAGTCGAGTTCTCTATAGGTCTTGAGTGACAAGTCCGGCTGCAATGCAGGCTATCTCATAAGCGACCACCACTCAAATTTCTTAAGGGACCGCGACCACTTTTTAGGCCAGAAATTACACATACAGTCAACTCTCTCGTAAGCCACCACCCTTGGTGCACGACAAAGTGGTCACTTACGTGGTCACTCACTTATAAGTGTAATTTTTACCTTAGCAGCTAAATTAGGCAAATAGAAACTAATTTATTTGATTTTTTCACATTTATTCATTCTTCTGATGAAACTTTGTATGGCATTTAGGAAGAGATCTGTCCCGTTTACGTAGAGATCTAATTATATAGCCATCTTCTCTGTCTGTAAACTGTTATTATCTGTCAGCAGTCCGGGGTAGCGTCATTATAAATTGAACTTGTGTCACTTCTAAGTAATGATTTACTAACATTCATACGTGATTATGTTGGGTGGTTGCTTACCTGAAACAGAAAACAAAAGAATATGTATAATTTCTGGCCTAAAAAGTGGTCGCGGTCTCTGTAGAAATTGAGTGGTGGTCGCTTACAAGAGAGCTCTTGAAACAGTATTTAACTGAGAAACAAAACGGTTGTTTACGAAGTGGTCGCTTACGGGAGGTGATCGCTTACAAGAAGTGGTCGCTATGAGAGAGTTGACTGTATTCTTCCGGTAAGCGACCACCCAACATAATCACGTATGAAGTTAATAAATCATCACTCAGAAGTGACAATAGTTCAATTTTAATGAGGCTACCCCAGACTGCTGACAGATAATACCAGTTTACAGACAGAGAAGATGGCTATAATTATGTCTGTAGGTAAACGGGAATTGTTAAGTGATCTGTTCCAAAATGTTATAAAAAGTTTCATCAGAAGAATGAATAGATGTAAAAAATCAAATAAACTAGTTTCTATTTGCCTAATTTTAGCTGCTGAAGTAATATTTTTTTTGTAATTAATTAATCAATGGAGTACTAGGCTTATTTTGTTGATCTTTCCGGTAAGTGACCACCTCCCGTAAGCAACGACTTTGTCGTGCCCAAGGGTGGTCGCTTACGAGAGAGTTGACTGTAACAATAATGTTATCGGGGGGTCCAACTCACCAAGGCGGTTTTCAGTGGAGCCCTCAGAACGCCCTTAGGAATAAAAGCTTTTTTCGATCTACCCCGCCACTTTATTATTATTATTATTATTATTATTATTATTATTATTATTATTATTATTATTATTATTATTAACATTGTGTATATATATACATGTATTTTCTTTCTTCATTGTAACTTAATTTGTATTACCCTAGTGTCTGTTATTGTGATTTTTGTTTTCTTTATGTGGCAAATGAAATAAAATTGAAAAAAAATTGAGTGCCTGATAATCTGATCTAGTTGGGGTGATATTCAGATTAATTCTGTTTGAATAGTGTCATGTAGTCTTAGGAGAGAGTCATAATGCCCATTCAGTTGAGTGAAAAGTATGGCCATACAGAATAAGAAAGAAAATAATGAATCAAAGATGAGTTTTCTTTAGATAGAGAAATGTTTTCAGCATTAAAAATCATATTAAACAATAAGTGTGCAATTTTTGGCCTCGCAATAAGATTACTTTAATAAGGACATGCGTTTCAGGTAAATATATATATTTAGGCTAGCCTTAAAGTAGAGCTCCACAATTCATTCATTTATTTGCCATTAAGCAGAAATACAACAACAGTATACAGAAATACATTAAAGATAACATACAATATTCCTACTAAATTATTTACAAGAAAGGCAAGGAAGCCTATATAGAAGCCGGGGACTTATAAACTATAGGCTTTCTGGAACTATAGGATAAACGGTACAAGTTAAGGGTACTGAATGAAAATTCCAATTAATTGTATCATTGCATTGCATTGTATCATTGTTATGCACAGGTGAGCATTTCTGTATGAAGCCCATGCACTACAATATGAAACCAGCAATAGCAATTTGCTTAGAATATATTAATCAAGAGATTGTTAGTTTTTAATAAAAATTATTATTATTATTATTATTATTATTATTATTATTATTATTATTATTATTATTATTATTATCAGTGGAGCTCCGGCGGCGCGCGCGAGCGGAGCCCCATAGCTAAGAGATTTTGGTAAACCCATCAGTGCGAGAAATTTTAGTTTGGTTATGACGTCACTTCCGTCCGACCGACCGTACATACGTTCGGTACTCCATGTATGCCACCTTTAAATGAGACACTTAAACCCTGTGCTGTAGCCCCCTTTTTTACGGCGGGAAGTTGCATCACCAACTGCGTTTTAGAAAAAAAAAAAAATGATAATTTTGACACAATACAAAGTCAATTTTTGTGACCAACGGAGGGAGAAAGAGCAATACGACTGGCGGCAAGAGAAACAAATTGGCCGGCACATCATCAGAATCTTGAAGTGAAATCATTTTACTCCGATCCGGCGCGACAAAACGTTGGATTTTTCCTCTTGAAGTGAAACGTTTCGCTCACTTAACGTTGTAAAAGGAACTAAAAAAGGTTGGAAATGGAATAAAAGGACTGGTTATTCTGAGAAGAGGTGAGCATTTTGTTGACAAAACTTTGCTGGATTGCTATCGTGCACGATCTTGTTTTCTTGCAGTGTTGACACGCCGTTTAATTTAAACTTAAGCTTAATATTGCTTAACTCAGAGCAGTCTTTTGAGCTCACTTTTTTTCGGTCCATGTTCATTATTTCCCTTGGAGTTTTATTTCCTAATCTCCTCCAAATTTTACCTTCCAACAGCGGGAGAAAGAGTAAGACGACTCGTGGCGGGAATTTACATAAAGGGGGACATTGATCATAAACAGCAGGCGCCGTGAGTAGAAAGTGGAACGGTGGAAAGGCAGAAAATCACCCCAAATCCTAGAACACGGAACGGGTGAGGGTTAGGTTCAAGGTTATAGTTTATTTGGGGTGATTTCCGACGTTCCAGGTTTTAGGATTTGGAGTGATTTTCCACCATTCCGCCCTTCCACCGTTCCGGCTTTTAGCGTCTCCGATCTTGAAATCTTGAAGTGAAGCATTTTACTCCGATCCGGCGCAACGAGACGTTGGATTTTTCCTCTTGAAGTGAAACGTTTCGCTCACTTAACGCTGTAAAAAGAACGAAAAAATCAGCAATGGAATAAAAGGACTGGTTATTTTCAGAAGAGGCAAGTACATGTATATTCATGTGATTTTGTAGACAAAACTTTGCTGGTTTTCGGCTGTTTTGCAATAAGCTTAAATTGATTTCTTACGTGCTAAGTTCAGAGTAGTCCTTTGAGCTCATTTTTTTCGGTTCCTGTTCATTATTTCGATCCCTTGGCATTTTATTTTCTAATCTGGTCCAATTTTGCCTTCCAACAGCGGGAAAAAGAGCAAGGCGAATAGCCGCGGAAAAAGACTCTTTTAGAGGCGGCACATATCATAAACAGCGGATCTGAAACAGAAATCATTTTACTCTGATCGATCCGCGAAGAAACGTTGGATTTTTCCTCTTGAAGTGAAACTTTTTGCTCACTTAGCGTTGTAAAACGAACGAAAAAATCAGCAATGGAATAAAAGGACTGGTTATTTCCAAAGAGGCGAGTATATTTAAGCTTAAGTCTTATATTTGATTTTGTTGACAAAACTTTGCTGACTTTTGCAAGATATTTTTTTGCAGTGTTTACACTGCAACTTGTTTAACTTAAGCTACTGCTAACTTCAGAAAAGTCTCTCGAGCTCATTTTTTCGGTCCATGTTCGTTATTTCCCTTGGAGGGTTATTTTCTAATCTCATTCCTTTTTGCTTCATGTAAGAAAATTTGGTTCTCAGGTATAATTTTTAGTCAGTGAAACAGACGTCCGGTAACACTTTTTTATCGACTTAGCTAGCATAAGCTAAGTACTGACAAGTTTTTCTCGCATATATTTCTAATTTTTGCATTTATTTCTGACAATCTTCACAGAGAACAAACACAAATACTGGGATATTTCTTTTCAAAAAACGTTGAAAGCGAATGTAAAATTAGTCAATAGTGTGACCTCATTTTCATCATAACATCAAGCGTACGCAAAATTTGTTCGCTTGTTTGTACAAATTTTTGAAGATCGTCGTTTAGTTTATCTCTGCAGGGCCGTACATAGCGCGGGGGCAGAGGGGGCAGCTGCCCCCGCCAGAAAAACTCAATTCCGTTTCTAACATCATACTGATCACAAGAAAATCGACTAATTGACTGAAAAAATATTCCTTCAATGTGAATTCCAAATAATTATTTTGGAAAATCTTTTGAGGTACCGGTTTCCTTGTGAAAATAATGATTTTTTTCAATTTGGGCTGCCTATGGTTTAGAATTTGGTGTGTAAATAAAGACTGACAAGCATACGCCACTTTCTGGCGCGTGTTTTAGCCTTTTTAAATCTAGCTTATACAAGTACTTTTTTTCCGAGATAAATTGGTCTTAAAAGCCTGCGCTGCTCACAAGTATTTGTAGCGGGTTTGGATTTAACCATCATATGTTCATCATCCGACAGGTCATTTGCCCCTAATGATTTTTGAGTTTCCTCTTTTGAATTCTCTTCGTTTTCAATATGACCTCTTATATTCTGTGTGTTCAACGACGGTGTTTTTATGCCACATAGGATTTCAGCTGGGTTTGGCTTGGCTCTTTTTAGTGCTTGATAGTTTTAACTGCCTTTTGGCAATATAAGGACAGAAATGAATCACTGCTTGTATCATGCAATGAGCTTCATTCTGTAATTGTTGCAATGCCGGGCCCGGCTAGTGTTTGTCACAAGGAGTTGTATTTCTTGGCACGGCTATTTGGATTTTTGGTTCTCTAGTAATCGTTGTAGATAGTGCGTCATGACAATTTAAAACTAAAAGTATCGGTGTGTTTTTTTTTTCTCTAAACGTCGTAGAGGCAACTTTCTGTGTAGGAGTGAAAACAAAATTAAGGTCCAACTAGAAACCCTGTCTGCATACGGTAGACCCCTTTGAGGGGTGTGCGGAGTTTGCCCCCACAGACAAAAAATCCTAGGTACGGCCCTGCTCTGTTCTGATTGTTATGAATTATCACAGTTTTTTTTTTCCATTTATTACTCCAGGATACATGTATATTTTAAGTCTGTTTCATGGTTATTGTAGCCTTTTTCTCTTAGGTTTATGTACGGCTTTTTGTTGATAAACAACATTTGCCAGACAGTGACAGTTCGCCTCGATCATCTTTAAAACTAAAAAGAATAATAACAACAACAAAAATACTTTGAACGTGAAGAAAACTATCAAAACTCGATAAATAGCCAATCCCGTCCTGAATATTTACCTACAGTTTACATAATATTTTGATATTTTTTTTGTACCCCCCACTCACATCCATGTAGCTTAGAATGTCAGTTCTGCTGAAATGGGTTTTTGGGTTTCAAGAGGATACCTTATTACCTTTATGTACCTTGTTGTATAGCAGATAGTATTTTTATTTGCATAAGGCCGAGTAGAGTTAAGGTTTAATTTTCAAGCGTCAGGGGTATTTTGCAGAATACCGAACATTGAATCTATGGAAGTCCTTTAATGCAGTGGCTGCCATAACAACAAATTAAAGCTAACCGTCTGTATAATCAGTGCTTAGCCCTAAACAGAAAAGAAAAGTGCTTAGACCTTGATAACTTTGTTCATTTCTTTCCATTCTTTATCTTCGTAATTTCATAGTGAGCTAGTCACAGTCGTCTTCTAAATTTCTTTGTCTGATTTGTCATGAAATCTGAAAACATTCCATTTTATAGATCTAGAACTGCCATCAGAAATGGCATCTCAGCCACTGAACTGCAGGATAAGTCCTTTCCAGCTAGCTTTCCCCCAGCCACTGCTTTCGTGTGCTCGATGAATCCTGATGCGGTAATCAGACTTGCATATTCTGGACAATTCAGCATCTCAGAACCTGACCTCATCAAACAATAGCATTATCCAAAACGTGAACTAATAGGGAAAAATTTAAAAATCATCATAGGCCCCATCTGCATAAATTATGAACCTTAACTCAGGAGTGTTTTAAGATTTGCCACTGCCTGGGCACAAAAGCCATGCACAGAGGGTGTAACCTTTACTAGTGGGTTTAGATCTTGTGTTTTAATAGCTGTAGCAAAAAATAATTGATGTACAGTTGTAAGCTTTTTATTTATCATCACAGATCATGACAGATGTGATGAAAACACAGTATGGCTCATGAATCACTTTGTTAATGGAAGTTCTTGTTGAGGCAATTCATAAACTTGTAAATTATCCATTCTTGTGTGAAAGCTTCTGACTGTGCACTTTTCCCATCAAGGGATAGATCCAGTTGTGTATTAAATTTTTTACCTTTTGGTAAATGTTGATGTGATGGCAGGAGCCAAATTGAATGGGCACTCGCTGAGCATATAAAATTTTTCTTCAGCAGTAAAGATTTTAATTAGTTGGCCTGATGTAGGGCTATTGCTCTAGCATGTTGTGTACAACAGAGATTGGCCACTGGATGTCTGGGCCTACAATAGCTGTGTTTATAAGCAACAGTCAGCACTGTCACTCAATCATTCTTATAACTATTGAATTGATAGAGGCTACAGAAATATGCTGAACAAGGGGCATTCCCTGTATACTTTACAGTGCAACGAACTCAACTGGGGCCACCCAACATTGATCAGCCAATCACAGGTCACGTTCACAACAAAGGAGTCTGGCTTTGGTAGTTGGTAAACCAATCAAAAACGAGAGAATTTCTTTAAATTTCAAAGAGTCAGTCTTATCGGTGGCCCCGGTTGAGTTTGTTGCACTGTACATGTAAGACAAAACCTCGCCTTACCTTTAGTTATATATATATTTTTTACAAAGCCTGAATATCAGCTGTTTCCCATCTCTCACCAATCATTTAGAGAGATTAGAGACTGATATTCAGGCCATGTTTAATGCAACCAGACCCTTTTGATAACTGTGATTTAACAGACAAAAGGTGAAACGTCTTATCAGCCATCTCTTTTAATTGAAAGAAAAATTTAAAACTTGGTAGTGGGTAATGAATTATGAAATATGTACAGTTATTTATTTTTACAGTGCAATCTCAGTTATTTGAACTATTAATGTTTTTCAGCACTCCCAATTCTTTGAACAGATAGTTGTTAATTCTCTTGGATTTGCTTCAGTCAGTTTTTTGCCTCCTATTTTTTGAACAAAATTTATTTTCCCTAAGAAGTTAAAAAAAAATTGGTACTTTCACTGCAGCGATTGCCACATTACATTATTATGAAAATGTTAATATGCCAAGTAAATTGTTTTCTTTTACTTTGTTTTGATTATCCAATAATAACTGTTACTTTTCATGGGTTTTGTGACATCAGTAACCAGTGCTACAGTTTTGTACACCTTATCACATAGTCTGGTATAACTTTTTCAGTAACATAAGGAAAAACACTAAATAATATTATTTTCCTTTTCCATTCTGTACAGTGTTTATGTAAAATCTTTATTTATATAGAAATAGTTTAATCCACTGATTGTTTTGGAGAAAAAAGTGATAAAATGCTTTTAATTTGAAATATTTCAAGCAAAGTATAATGTTGTACATCATTTTGTGAATTCAGAAGAGGACTATTGCTATACATCAACTCTCTTTAGGCACTCTTGTTCCTTCTATTTTTTTCTCTCGGAAAAACAGGATGATGAAAATTAAAGTAAGGAATATTTTTTAGAAAATGCTTATTAAAATTAATGATACATGGTTGGTATTTTGCTGTGTAAAAATGAATGGGACTTCTCAGATGAGGTGCTAAATTCCATAAACTGGAGTGATGAGGCTGCAGGAGTGTAGTGTTTAGCAGTCTAATGACTTCTTAAATTGGGATTTTCCTTGTAAGGACAGAAAGGTTAATGAGTTGGAGCAAGGCCTGTTCCTTAATTGAGAAACCAGATAAATAAAACCTGCAGTGTAAATTTTTGTGGTGGAAGGAAACTGCTTAGTTTTCTTTTCAGTACCACCTCAGTTAGGAAATGTGGTCCATGAAAGGTAAAGAAAAACTCTTTGACCTTGGCAGGATTAAAACCTATGACCCCAGGATTTTGTTGATCACTGATGGACCAAAATTAATCTCTTCACTAGGGTAATGCAAAATTTAAGTGGTTTCCTTCCCAAACAGAAATTTACACTCCAAGGATAATTTTCTGATTTCTCAGTTGTATAGTCAGTACTGCACAGCACAAAATTTCATTATCCCTTAATTGTTGTGTTATATCCAACTTTACTCCAAGTTAACTCTCATGTAGCAAAGTGTAGAAAAACTGCTGGGGATAACCGGCTCCCATAACTGCGCGCCTGATGGATTTTTTTTGGTAAAGATTTTGACAGGGACAGTTGAGGATTTGTACACAATTGTTAATTGATTCTATGTCAAACAATTTACTAACTTAATTTAAAACCAGGTACAAATGACTAGGGACTGAATTTTTTTTTCCGTTGAATAATTAGACTTATGACATTTATTGCATTCAACATAGAAAGAACGCACTCCTTTCACAGATTGGAGTTGAGATTGTATGGGAGAACCAAAGTTGATTGAAAGGATATTGAGAAGTATATCTGGCACCCCCAGTAGATAAATTTTTGCAGGGGCAGATGACATCATCACCCCAGCCGGACCACCACTCAGGGTCTTTAAATAACTGAGGAGAAAGTGCTGCCTTTGCTCTGACATCTGCAAATGGTTAGACTTTCTAGTCTTCTCGGATAAGGACGATAAACCGTAGGCCCCATCTCACAATCCTTGTTTGTAAATAACTCTGTGGGACGTTAAAGAGCCCACTCACTGTTCGCAAAGAGTAGGGGACGTAGTTCCCGGTGTTGTGGTCTGGTCTTTGTGCGTATATTATCATGGTTGGGTGGGAAAATGCTCGGAGATATTAGCTGCATTAAGCTACTCTACAATCCGAGGGTAAATAAAGATTGATGATGATGATGATGATCACCAAATTGGCAAAGGAGAGAACCTACGCTGGGATCAAGGTCATCAAATGTACTCTCTGATCCAGTTTTGATAATTACTAGTTTCCATATATACTAAGTAGCAAAAGGCATTCACAAGTAATTGTTGTTTTGACTTTACAATATCAAGAATAAGAGGCAGCTAATTACTGCAATGGTTTCTCTGAACAAAACAGTATCACTTTACACTCTCAAAACAAAGGAACTGATGTGATTGACAGGAAGTTATGAAAGGTTCATGTTTTCCTATCCCTACCGAAACAAATGGGAAAAATTATATACTGCATTCTTAGATTAAGTTAAGAGCAAGAAAAACATCTTGACTCTCTTGTAAATCAATATCAGTTGCATGGAACTGAGCACTTAGTTTGAGTTTATCCAAAAACCAAAATAAACAACTTTAAGTGTACAAGAATAGCTATCAACCTAGGAATAAATTTTTAAAAATGAGCTTTTCAATCTTATTTATTGAATTAATGCGCCGATCAACTCGAAACTTCAACATCCCCCCCCCCCCCGGGCAAACCCCGGGCATTTGATCTTTTGAAGATTGGATCGTTCAAATTCCCGCCCCCTCGGGCTAAAATGGTGTTCAAATGCCCCACCTTATCGTCGGATTTGTCTGTCAAATGTCCCTCCTAAAGAACAATCGTTGTCGGCTCCTGTCATGAGTTACTACAAAAACCACAACTCTGACAACTTTAACATTGAAACTAATGATTAGAAATTGAATTTATTAAGTTAAAATGAGTTACCCGCTACGTAGACTGTTCGAGTGGCAGGGTATTCTGCAGTTTAAGCCAAAGAGGCGGTTTTTCATTCAATGTTCACTGCTGTTAAGTCTTTTATGGCTATTCTAAAAACCTCTGCAGACACAAATGCGGGAGAAAGGCGCAGCTTGACTCATTGCATAAAAAACTACATCGTTTAAAGAACTAGAAATACATATTTTAAAATTAGTTGGCCGGCTACGTAGAATGTTGTTCGAGTGGCAGGGTATTCTGCAATTTAAGCCAAAGCGGTTTTTCATTTGACAGTGTTTATTTCTTTCACTATTCACTGCGGGACAAAGCCGCAGCTTGACTCATTGTATAAAAAATCTACATCGTTTATATACAATCTATAAAAATAATTAATATTTAAGCACTCTCACTTTTGAAGACCTTTTTTGTAAGCTTTTTTTTGTAATGCTGTATCTCTTCCTTTAAAACTCTTCCATCTCGTCCAAACACGTGTTTATAGCTGTTAGTGACTTCGGCGCCCCCCCCCAAAAAAGCGATTTGAAACCTGACACTTCCGGTTCAATTTTCCCCACCCCACCCAGGCAAGGTCAAATTCCCCACCCCCGGGAAGGCCTTACCCGTCAAATTCCCCACTCCCGGGCACAGAAAATAGTCAAATGCCCGGGGTTTGCCCGGGGGGGGGGGGGGATGTTGAAGTTTCGATTTGATCGGCGCATAATGAGCTACAAGTGCAGTTAGAAAATATAAAAATGGCACAAAGCTAATTTGACTTGAAGAAATATCTCTCCTGTAAGCAAACATCTCCAATGTGCATCTCCCTCAAACAGAACCTAAACATAAAAAAAATCACTCAATTTGACTAGAAAAACTAAAAGATGAAATTTTAAATATTTTGTAAATCCCTATAACTTATAATGACTCGTTTTTCAATTGTTCCACGGTGTACTAGTTTGCGATGATCTCCTAGTATTAGTAGACCACATGAATTGATATAACAACACTGGCCTACTATTGTCCGTATTAGCTTGCAATTTTAATATTATCTTGGTTAAAGATTGCTTTTAAGAAATTGCTCCCTCGTCAGAAAAAAAACACTACAAACAGTTTAAAGGTGTGTATGCATACATAAATATTTGAAGTTATCTTACCTCCTTAATTGACAGACCTGTCGGACCTTTCACCTTCCACCGACACAACAAAATTCCTTCTAGTTTTGACATTTATCACACTAAAAGTTTTCCTTCAAATCTGCTGTTAAAGGGAACATTTCCACACAGTCGCGCAGGAAAAATAACACGAGGCGTAGGAAAAATTCG
Organism: Pavona decussata; assembly: GCF_977016875.1. NCBI lineage: Eukaryota > Metazoa > Cnidaria > Anthozoa > Scleractinia > Agariciidae > Pavona > Pavona decussata. Next base: position 913,521 of record NW_028145664.1, on the reverse strand, counting down.
ATCGCTTCCAAACCTGAAAACTTATGCAAAAATTAAAAAGATCCTTTCTTTTTTTATCCACCATCCTAATACAGGAAGATATCTGAACACTGCTTTTTTTATCCTGTTTTATCCAAATCTCTAGAACGAAGCAAACACAACTAAAATTCGCCTCTTCGCTCTTCTCAGGTAGGTACTTCATATATGGTAATTATTAATAATTGTCATATATGAAGTACCTACCATACCAGCGCCCATTTCGCTGGATAAGGGAAATGCGGGCTCGGAGAACGAGATTGCCGCCATTTTTTTTTAAATGATGGATCTGGGTACTAGGAGTCTAGGATCAGGAATCGGAAGACCTTAAATCTCGCTCCTCCACAGAGGCTCCATCAGTGGAGAAACGTAGAAAAAAGGAGGGGAAAGGAAGGAAAACGGGGGAAATATTTCTCTCCTCCAGGCTCTACTCGTTTAATTTCCCTCTCCCCAGGCTTTCTAAGAAGCCTCTGCGGAGGAGAGAGACCTTAAATAACATAGTCTCCTTCGCAGCCAGTGTCGTCACGCTACGCTCCGTTGGGAGGATCGTTGCGTGACGACCCTAATAACGGCTGCGAAGGAGACTAGCTATAGATAACAAGGACTGGAACCAGATTTCAGAGCCCAGTGCTTTTCGCGAAAACGTGGGTTTGGTGGGGGTGCCTATTCTCGCGGGCTCACAAACCTGGTTCCAGTACTTGTTATTTAAGGATTTTCCTAGGAATCTCATTCCCATTCAAAAACGCGCGTGGGCTCTGAGAACGAGATTGGAGTACATTAGCGCAAAGATCAACCAATCACCAACCCTTGCTCGGTGAAAGGAAAATTAAGAAAAAATGCCCTCTGTTACAACAAATCAGGAGCCGATGATCATGGGCTCCTGGTATTACATTGTTGATGGGGAGTTTGCTGCATATGCATTAAAATATATATATAGCTTTAGAAAGGATGAGGAACTACGTCCATACGATAAGCAGATTTCTATAAATGCTAGCAAAAAAATTGGAGCTCCGCTTTTAGGCTTGGCTAAATATATATATTATTGTTCTTTGAACCAATAAAGCTTCATGTATGTTTGTAGCGGTTTAACATAATCATTAGGAGAATTTGGATGGTATGCAATCGACAAGAAGGTCGTGTCTGAAACAGGTTAGGAAAAATCAAATATTTTGGTCTGAAATTAGGCAAGAGTTTCAAGAGACGCACTACCCCCTGAGCTGTGGCAAGTTGTAGGTGTAGCCATTATTAATTGTCAGTAAAAGACGCCTGACTGTCACTGTGTCTTAAGCATAATCGAACTGTCATTTAAAACAAAATACTAACTTTGGCTAGTTTGGCGCTACAAAACCCTTTTCTATTTTACCTAAAGGTTGGTGTTGAAACAGGGATTTTGCGCGGAATGAAAGGAGAAAATACGATGGATAATCGCCTGAGGGTGCTCCTTGTTTATTTGTGTATTCTTGTCTTGCGGTCCAAAGTCATTAAGCTATTAAAATCGTTGTGCCACGGGTGCAGATAGTCAGGCACCAGAAACAATCATTAAATACAAAAATAATTTATTGTGAAGGTAGAGAAGCATGTGTGGCGCAGTATTATGCTACATGCCCTCCGGGGAATGAGGGCTTAGGTTCAAATCTACCTTGGAACCGAATCTCAAAGCGAAACAAACATTTTGGTAGAGCTTTGAATTCCTTATTGTTTCCTCATCGTTTGTCAGTTATTATCTTAAGCTTGGCACTTTCAAATAAAAAGCGGCTATGAACAATGGCCAATTTTTTTCTTCTCAAAGCGAAGCGAGTTTGCATTATGCTATTAAGGTTTTTTGAAGCGCTCAAGTAAGCAAGCTCGGCTTGTGGCAATCAGATTCCATCTGATCTAATATTCCTTACAGTCTCAGAGAGGAGTCATAAACCTATTTACGTGAGTACCAACGTAACATAAAATTACATTTAAGCAATGGAGGACTTTTTCCTTTCTTTACATAGCCTCATCTAAACACGAGGGGGTTGGGAGAATTCGAGACAGATATGCAAACCCAAGACGCAATCGAGGGTTTGCATAACTTTCGAGAATTCTGCCAACTCCCCGAGTGTTTAGATGAGGCTATGTAAACATGGGAAAAAAGTCCTATTGCTTTTGTAAAATATTTCTAAAAAAAAAAATGATTCGACAAATGAAGGGAAATTTTATTTATTTATTTCTTGATTGAAATAGATGTTCACAGTACATGCCCTGGACAATCATATTTGCTACCAGCCAATGAAAACGCGCATCTGACAACACATGAACCAATCAAAATTTGCGTTATAAAAGTCAACATCAAGTTGAAATTTGTGGCAAGCATCAGCGAGCCCCGTGTGGATGACGGCGATTTCAGCTTTGAATTCTCGTAAATCTTTCAGAAAAATACCGAACATTCGGTGAAAGCTAGAAGAAATGTTCAAAATATGCGATTATGTAAGGAAAGAACTTCAAGATGAGGAGTTTATTGAAGCTTAAAATGAATGTCACTGTGCATGATCGCTCTTGAAAGTTACGTGAACTAGTCCGATGTGGCAGCCTGAGATGGCTGAGAAGTCGAATTCTTCATCGTGCCTTGTGAAGTTTTGCTGTTTAGGAATCATAGCACAAGCAGCGGATCTAGACTGTGAAGTTGATGCTGGTAATAGTAATCGTAACAGTAGATTATTACGGTGAAAAAGTCTCGGAGAAAATACATTTTATACAAATTTGACAGCCAAAACACGGCAACCGGCCGTGCAAAGTTTGATTTGAAACATTTATAGTCTGTAGCATAAAGTTTTGTGTTCGTTTTCGTGTACATTTTTTGAAAAAAGAATGTCTTTTGGAGAATTAAATTGTGGTTCTCCGATGCAAAAATTACCTTGAAACACGTTTACTGCGTATTTGTTGCATATTTTGTCGTCTTCAAATGAGCTCTCTCGACGAGGTTGTCTAGCGAGGCAGGCAAAGCGCTGTGGTTCTTCTTTCCTTTGCTTTTTTCCCTCGGGATCAGGAGAAAGGAGATAGGCAAACCCGATCAAAATTTTGGGAAATTTTCTCCATTTCCTTAACAGTTGTACTTAAAATTACTTTGCAAGTCTTGCGAAAGCTTTGAAATGTTTTTAAATTGTGCCGGGAGACACAGCAAACGTGACATCACAACCGTATTTACATACTCTCATCAGGAGCCCATTACCCGGAGCGTACAACTTTCATACCGAGTCTGTGAAACGGCGTTTTCACAAGTAGAGTTATTTTTATACTAGCCTTTCCCGTAAATTAGTTTTGGGTAACCAATCACAAGCGATTGTGTAAGAGACTGTTATTACGTAACTAGAATGACTCGTCCACATGTTGACGGGCCAACGCGACTATAATAAAGCCTTCAACGGTACCTTAAATCTGCTTAGTGATGACGTTTATCTTGATCATAAAGGGAAAAACTCAAATATACTGAATGGAGGTTTTCTGAGCCATAAGGAGAAGTTTTTCATATGCCATTGGGTATGCTAGCTCTGTCGCATTTTTTTAGGTTTACCGGCTCGGACTTTAAACTGCAAGATATCAGACGGCGCATTAATAAATGCTATGAAGACATGGGATCCGTGGATTTCGTAACTCGTGATTTCATGCTTATCTGCAGTGAGATTGCAGGATGTTCGTTTATCACGTATATGAGTCCAATAAATCCGCGTCTTTAGGAGACAGCGCTAAATATATGTCATCTACGTGGAATTCGTTGCTCGTGATTTCATGCTCGTGCTATCTATCTACATTGAGATCGCAGGGTGTTCGTTTATCACGTATATAAGAGTCTAATAGCTCCACGTCTTTACAAAGTTGATCATTGTTGTCTCTCGCTTTCGAGAGGTTTGGCCTCCTGCAGTTTTTCTTTTCAGCTCCGTTGCCTCCTGACTGAACGACAAGTATAATGTTTTATCTCCATTGTTTTGTGGGTAAGCTCGCATCCAGTAGATATTAAAAGCAAAGACAGTCGGCAACTGTAATGCGAGTCTCTAAGATGCTTCAGAGATTTCTTCCGACAAATGTTTAGTGTTTGTTTTTGCAAAACGATGCAAAACATTCTGGCAATCTGAATGTTCCACTTTTGATTTCACCGGCGGTATTCCGGCGTAAATCGGACTATCCAGTCGCCACTCGCCGTCTGGAAAAATTATAAGGCGAACAGCCTGAGCCAGTACTAGAATCGAACATAAGGGTCTTCGAGCGGTAATGAAAAGAGCCAACATCGGTTCATTTGTCGCGGGTCATTGTTCCACAAGAGATTCAAGGAAGGGGGACAAATCTGACACGAGAGATCGCACCTCGCAAAAAATAACCCGCACTGCTTACAACTTGACTCCATTCCCGCAGCCGTTCATCTCTTTCCATAATTTTCTTCAGTGAAGATTCTTTCGATGCCGCCTGCAGAAATTTAAGTTCTTGTCTGAGCTCTAGGTTTAGTCGTAAGGCTTTCTTTACTGAAGTGCTCTTGTCGACTAAAGAATTGTTGTGACCCTCCCGACCTTCCTCGGCCGTCGGATACGAACACGTAGCTGACTCTTCAACTTCTAAACGGGGTCATTTGTTTTAAAAGGATTTTCTACATCCTGATCGGACCTCTTCATTGTTTTTGCAATACTATTTAAGGCCTATTTGACCATTGTGAAAACCGTCAGAGTAATATATCGAAGGGAGACTCGCGTATATTCGCACTCAGAGATAAGCTTATTGAAAGGTAGGCCGAAACTTCACATGTTGAAAGTGAAAATAAAACGCATGGTATTGTGGGAAGGCCATCTGATGGAAGGGTGGATTGGAATGATGGAAAACGACAAGTGGAGCACACCTATCGACCAATGAGAGCGCGCGTACTATCTCAAATATTTTATAATGTACTGTATTGTGAAACTATGTCAGTGTTTTCTTTGTCTTGGAGAGCGTTTTTCAAGTCATACTTTCTTGTGAGGTTCATGCAAAGGTTTAGGCTACTAATTTACATAATTGAGAAATGGTAGTATTTGGAAGTCTTAAAACCATTGACATATTGGGAATATTATGATAGACATTTCGTATTCAAATTAGAAACTGATACTAGAAAAGGAAAAATGTTTGTTTGCCAATAAACACGATTTCATTTAAGATTTCCGTCTTATTAATGATGCAAGATTTTTATCGCAGAAAGGACAGCCCCTTGCAATTGTAGTTTACTTGTATAACCTTCGGTACTAAAGAAAAGCAAGGTTTAAGGTGAATAATTTAGCTTGCTGCTGATTATTGGCATATCGTGAATATTAACTGACATTTTGTATCCAAATTTGAAACTGATATACAGAAAAGGGAAAAACTGTTTTCTTTTTCAAGGAGCAACATGATTTCGTTTAAGATTCTCGTATCATTTATGGTGTAGAGTTTTTAATGGAAAAAGACTGAGCACTATAAAAGGAAAACAAGTTTGAGGGAGAATATAATTTGCGTAGCATGTGCTCGATGACTTATAGGGAATATTGTTGGACATTTTTTGTCAAATTAAAAACGATGCTAATTATTTCTTTTCAGAGAGAATCATGCTTACGGTTTGAATACGCCTTTGATAAAATTGTGGGATAAAGTCAATTTTTAAATTAATAAATAGTTAAAACTATTTTGACGACTTGAACAAAAAGCCAAGCCTTTGTGGAAGTATCTTCAACTGCAGGAAAAAGGAACTATAAAATTTCATAAGATTATTAATTTAACGCGGCCATTGTCATCCTTTGTACCATACATGGAAAGTTTTAATATCTTCTTTTTAATTCGCCACGTGCGGTCCTTTTTCATTACGAACGCATTAAGAATTTTAATATAAAAGCGGTGAGTTATTGAGATCAAATGACCGAAATGTTGTCCAAACCACGACAAGTCCTGAGGCCATCTAGACCTAAAAAGCTAAATATTCATACCATTTGGCTAAACACACTTATAGCAAAAACGCTCCTATAGCTTATGTAGGAGAGTCGAATTTTGAAGTCCTACCCCTCCCCCTAGATCAACTGGCTAGCTTCCTTCGTAATATTGCTTTTTTGATATTTCATAATGGCAAGAAACGTCTCTCAGAAATCGTCGCGTTTGACAATCTTTTAAGCTTAATATCTCCGATTCAGCGCTTTTATATTAAAATTAATTGCTAATACGTAATACGTTCGTAATGAAAAACGAGCCCTCATGGTGAATTGGAAAAAAAAGATATTGAAAACTTTCCATGCATGACGCACACAAGAACGTCTTCTTTAGATTTGTGATTAACAAAGATAAGTCTTGTTTAACTTTAAGAGCGGTTTTGACCGCGGCAGCCTCCTTAGTTTGAAGAAGAACATAGATTTTGATCACTTTTAGCTGAATAGAGTGAGGCTGGTCTGGAATTGGTTATAGTTGTCACGAGTAAAGTGGAGTTGAAAGCCCTAGCGAAGTCCTACTCACATGTTCGACATATTCATATCGGTTGCTGAACCAATTTGGCTTCTTGTATGTTTGTAGCGGGTTAACATGATCATTTGGAGAATTTGGATGGTATGCTATCGACAGGATGGTTGTGTATAAAATAGTTTAGGAAAAAAAATTTGATCTGAAATTAGGCAAGAGTTTTAAGAAGCGCGATACCCCCGGTGGCAAGACGCAGTTGTAGTCATTATTATTTGTCAGTAAAAGACGCTTTACTGTCTCTGTGTCTTAACCATAAGCAAACTGTAAGGCTCTATGTCAAATCAATTAGGGCGAATTATCGAAGCAACCAATTGCAGCAAGTGAAAGGAGTTACATGCAAAATGCAGGTGCAGCCTTAATTTGCAAGTAAAAGAAGCATTAGTGTTCCGGTGTCTTAACCATAAGCGAACTGTCAGCTACGGGTTAAACACATTCTGTATTTTGGATTGTTCGAAGCTACACAAACGGTGTCCATCCTAGCAAAGGTACGTTTTGAAATCAGTTATTGACGGCCGAGTTTAAATAATGAGTTAAGGGTTTCCAGTAACAAGAGAAATGTTAATGTATGTAGTACGGTAAAGGTCATGGCGGTTCAGTACCAAAAAACAAGAAGAAAAAAGGTTCAGCGAGAATAATTTTCCACTCAATTCGCTATTGACTTATTGAGAATATCATAACACGAGGTGTGAGGTGAGGTGTGATTATCAAAGTATCTTATCAGAATATGCTTAAAGGCAAGGAAAACAAAAAGGCCGGGGGAGAATGATTTGAATCTGCTCATTGACATATTGGAAATATTATAATAGACATTTCGTATTCAAACTAGAAACTGATACTAGAAAAGGAAAAATGTTTTCTTTCTCAAAAAAACAGGATTTCGTTTAAGATTTCCGTTTTATTAATGATGCAAGATCTTTATCGCAAAAAAAGACATCTACTTGTAATTGTAGTTTACTTGTATAACCTTCTACAAAAAGAAAGCGAGGTTTAGGGTGAATAATTTAGCTTGCTGCTGATCATTGGCATATTGGGAATATTAACTGACATTTTGTATCCAAATTTGAAACTAACATTCAGAAAAGGGAAAAACTGTTTTCTTTACCAAAGAGCAAAGTGATTTCCTTTAAGATTCTTGTCTCGTTTATGGTTTAGAGATTTTAACGGAAAAAGATAGCACTATAAAAGGAAAACAAGTTTGAGAGAGAATATATTTGCCTAGCATCTGCTTGTTGACATATAGGGAATATTGTTGGACATTTTGTGTCAAATAAAAAACGATGCTAATTATTTCTTTTCAGAGAGCATCATGCTTACGGTTTAAAGACACCTTTAATAAAAATGTAAAATAAAATCAACTGAACTATTTTGACGACCTGCATCAAAATCTAATTCTTCAACTGGAGGTAAAAGGCACTATATATTTTAATAAGAGTATTACTTTTTATCACAAATTTAACGTGGCCATTGTTATCCTTTGCACCATATATGGAAAGTTTTAATATCTTCTTTTTAATTCGCCACGTGCCGTCCTTTTTCATTACGAACGAATTAAGAATTTTAATATAAAAGCGCTGAGTTATTGAGATCAAATGAACGAAATGTTGTCCAAAACACGACAATTCCTGAAGCCATCTAGACCTAAAAAGCTAAATATCCATACACTTTGGCTAAACACACTTATAGCAAAATCACTCCTATAGCTTATGTAGGAGAGTCGAATTTTGAAGTCCTCCGCTCCCCCCCCCCCCCCCCCCAGCTCAACTGGCTTCTTTCCTTCGTAATATTGCTTTTTTTAATATTCCATAATGGCAAGAAACATCCCTCAGAAATCGTCATGTTTAACAATCCTTTAAGCTTAAAATCTCCGAGTCACCGCTTTTGTATTAAAATTAATTGCGAATACGTAATACGTTCGTAATGAAAAACGAGCCCTCATAGTGAGTTGGAAAAAAAAGATATTAAAACTTTCCATGCATGACGCAAAAAATAGCAACGTCTTCTATAAATTTGTGATTAACAAGGATAAGTCTTGTTTAACTTTAAGGGCGGTTTTGACCGCGGCAGCCTCCTTAGTTTGAAGAAGAGCATAGAATCTGACCACATTTGGCTGAATAGGGTGAGGCTGCTCTGGAATTGATTATAGTTGTCACGAGTAAAATGAAGTTGAAGGCCCTAGCAAAGTCCTGCTGACATGTTTGACATATCCATATCGGTCGTTGAACCAATTTAGCTTCTTGTATGTTTGTAGCGGGTTAACATGATCATTTGGAGAATTTGGACGGTATGCAATCGACAAGAAGGTCGTGTCTGAAATAGGTTAGGAAAAATTTTGGTCTGAAATTTGGCAAGAGTTTCCAGAAGCGCGCTACTCCTTGGTGGCAAGATGCAGTTGTAGCCATTATTATTTGTCAGTTAAAGACGCCTGACTGTCTCTGTGTGTTAACCATAAGCAAACTGTAAGGCTCTATAATAAAGCAATTAGAGCGAATTAACAAAGAAACCAATTGGAGCAAGTGAAAAGAGTTACCTGTGAAATGCAGGTGCAGCCTTAATTTGCAAGTAAAAAAAGCATTAGTGTTTTGGTGTCTTAACCATAAGCGAACTGTTAGCTACGGGTTAAACACATTCTGTATTTTGGATTGTTCGAAGCTACACAAACGGTGTCTATTCTAGCAAAGGAACGTTTTGAAATCAGCTATTGACGGCCGAGTTTAAATAATGAATTGAGGATTTCTAGTAACAAACAAAATATCCCTGTATGTAGTACGGTAAAATACGTGGCTGCTCAGTACCAGAAAAACAAGAAAGAAAAAGGTTAAGGTGGCCGAACACAGTTTTTCCAGTACACAGGTGTTGGTAAACATTATTTGAAAGCTACGTACTTCTGAGTACCCGAAATTACCATGGTGCAAGATTAACAAAGAAGGAATAAATTTTGATACTTCTTGTTGAACAAGGTGCCGTTGCCATGGCAACGTAGCAAGCTATTAAGCGTCCACAAATAATAGTTTTTCTTAATTTTTAGAAAATGCACTCGTTAGATTTTTTCCATATTTTGTATCCAGAAAAACTCACAAAATACTGACATAGTGACGCTGCTTTCATGTAATTTTAACAGACAGATCTCCTGTAAATGTTGGTTTTGCACTTTAATGTTTTTTGAAGATACCCTCTGTTAGATTTTGTTTTTGGTTTGTAGGCAAGTTACGCTTTTAGAAAACTACTGTTTTGTCAAATTTCACGAAATTCTAACGAGCAGTTCCTTAGAAAACAGTTCATTTCCATTAAAATAACCAGTCACAATTTTTTGCTCAAATGCGCATGCGTGGCTTTTAATTAGGGTTTCTCAGAAAGATGAAAAGCGTACAAAAAAGCTTAGCTCATTGTGAACTCACTTTCTTTGTTAGGCGATAAATGAAGAAGGATTCACAAACGAGAAACTAAGTTATTTTAAGAGCAAAACTTACATTTGTGATCCATTTGGTATAAAATCGAGGGATCGATAGTATTTGCTTACCACAACCCTAGCGCGCGCTTAATAGCATGACTAACAGAATCTTTACAGCGCGCAAGCTGTGTTCGGCCACCTTAAGCGAGGATAACTTCCCACACATTTAGTCATTGACTTATCATAACACGAGGTGTGATATTAAAATATCAGAGTACCTTATCAGAGTATGCTTAAAGGCAAGGAAAACAAAAAGGCCGGGGGAGAATGATTTGAATCTGCTCATTGACATATTGGAAATTTTATAATAGACATTTCGTAATAAAATTAGAAACTGATAATAGAAAAGAAAACAAAATGTTTTCTTTGCCAAAAAACACGATTTCATTTAATATTTCAGTCTAATTATTGGTGCAAGATCTTTATCGCAGCAATGACAGCTACTTGTAATTGTATTTTACTTATATAACCGTCTACAAAAAAGAACTATGGGGAAACTAAACATTTTTCAGAGAAAATAAAGCTCCAAATTGGATAAAAATGCCATACATTACCTTGTATTTTACTGTCTTTTAGAATAACCGTTGCTTAATTATCTGTAAAAATTGCGTGGTTACACCCAATTTAATTTTTGGATATCAAAAACCCTTGCTAGGATCTGATTTCCCCGCATAGTCATAAACCGCACAAAAATACTTTTTTTATTAATAGGCACCGTTCTCAGGGTATTTGCCTGTTCTTCTTTGCAGGTTTTCCTTTCTTTGCCAAGTAATACCAATGTTGTGATAATCAGTGTTTATCAAGGATGGACGAATGGTTTCTTAAAGCCCTTATTTTACACGTTTCCTTACTGTGGATAAGAGGAGGTGAGTGTCAAGCCGATTTTTCTCATGGGATAAAATTAGAGCATACATGATATTACCATTAAATTATTGTAAGTAAATTAATAAACACAGAGAATACGCAGATTTGTTAGACTACTGCGGATAGTACAAAAAAATGAAACCCAGAGAGAGAAGGATGGGTAAAGCTAACAAAGAGAGACCGCAGCTCACCTTTGAGCAACACTGTCACACTAAATAACCAAACGAAGAAACTTGACAAGATAAAAACCACGCAAGGGGGGTTGTGTCCCTTAATAATTGTTTTGACAAAGTGAATCCCATAAATTAAAAGAAGCAGATTTCCAGACAGTACCACCTGAGACGCTTCGAGGGATATGGAGCAATTCCAGTACCCAAGGAGAAATCAAACGTTTTCTTGGCCAGACCAGATCACTTGCATGTACTCCAAACCAGTGGCCTAGCAAGAGCCGCCGTACATTCAGAGTCTGGAGAAACAACCATCCCATTTGGTACGGCGAGTTTTAAGATATAGCCGTTGAAAAGAGGTGACAGAAAACAGCGCAACAACGTTTTTGCTATAGATGCCACGGAGAGACCCACCACGGAATATCGTTCCCACAGTCCCGATTTTGTGGTTTCAAGGGACGCACAACAGGGCGTGCTACATTGAAAAGAAAGGAGAGGCCAGGGATTGCAAGAAAGGGCAATATGAGTGAAACCTACAATCGTCAGCCCCAAAACGTCCATCGTGATGAAACTAGAGTAGCTCCAGTTAGAGATACCACGGAGGCGGAGACCACACAGGTCTTACCGGAGATATCGCACACAACAGCAATGCAGATGAAAGAAACTAGAGGTGAATATCTCGCACTGAAGTAAGCAACAGCAGTAATCAAAAATGGCGCAAGACGAGTGGTCGTTAATGCGCTACTGGACGACGCCAGTAGTAAGACATACATCAACAGTTGAATTAGAACTTCAAGGGGAGAACCGTAGAGTAACTGCTAAAGTTCTAAATTTCACACAGACAGCCTCGAGACAAGAATCCTCGAGCTAAATCTTGAAAGCTTAGATGGAAAGATGTATGTAAAGATAGCAGCTTTCACTGCAGAACTCGTTTCAGGGAACATTGGAGTAATCAACTGGGCTAAATACGCGAAGAAGTGGGAGTATCTTACCTTTACCTTGGAGCACGCCCAATCATCGCCGTTTTCGTGAGTATCAACTAGAGAGGGATGTTGGAGGAAAGCCAGTAAAAACAGTTTCACGGCTAACGACCCTCCGATAGACATGTATCGGTGATGCAAATAGTACTCATCAGGGAAGCTATCGAACAAGTTTGGCTCACACTTATTTTATACGTGCTGACGATAAGAGCAGCAACTAAATTGCAAACTCCAAACGTTCTTGCAGATAGAGGTGCTTAGTCACAGCATTGAGACTTCGAATGAGAAATACCGCACTCGAACAACTTAAGCGATCAATCAAATTTGCGAGCACGAGGTTCGAAGTCGAATTGCTTTGGAAAGACGACCGGTCAGTGTTACCAGACAACTACGAGACAGCCCTGGGACGGTTGAGAAGTACAGAGAAAAGAATTCTTAAAGAGCTAGAAGAAAGGTTGCGTAAGGAAGATCCCAAAAACAGAGAAAAAGCCCCTTGAGTCTTATTACCTACCGCCAGACAAAGCAACGACGAGGACGAGCATTGTGTCTGACGCGGCAGCCAAGTGCGAGGGGATCTCCTTGAGCGATGTCATACACCAGGGACCTAGGTTGCAGCCAGAGCTTTTCAGCGTTTGATACGGTTCCCGGGCAACCAATAGATTTAGTCTGTGGCATAGCAGACATGTATCTCCGCACAAGTCTTAAACCAGAAGATAGCCGGTATAATGGACTTTTATGGAGAGTGCTCGACCAAACCAAGGTACCAGATGAATATGAACTTTTAAATGAGTGGCATTCGGAATAAATTCATCGCAATTTCAACCACAGTTCGTCGTACAAGAACATGTGAAGAAGTATCAATAAAATTTTCCACTGGTTACTGTGACAATACTATCTCTGGCAATATTATCTCTAACTATCTCTCAACATATATGTACGATAGCACGAATTCAGCTCCAGACGATAAGACAGCCATAGACTTGTATAATATACTTTCGACGCTGTGGAAGAATGCTCACGCACGTAAATGGCTGTCTAATTCAGAAGAATTGTTGTGGGAGATATACCAGCAGCGGAGAGTAGATCTAGATAATGGGGAAGCTGTCCTCTGTTAAGACACTTGGAGTACCATGGCTAGAGAGGAAAAAAATGTTCATCTTCCGATTGCATCCACCTCGAGATGTGTACAAATGTAAGAACTAATAAAGCGCAGTTTCCTGAGAAGAATAGCCACATTTTTCGAACCTTTGGGATTTTGGACGCCATATACCTTTCGAGTAAAGGCTTTGTTTCAAGAAATCTGGACCACGGGCATCGACTAGTGAGGAATCGCTTCAGTTGTAACAGGAAAAGAAGGCTAGGTGGTGAAGTAAAGTCTCACACAAGTCCTCAACAGTGGAGATATTTTTAACTGAAGAAAACTCAGCTGATCGTCTAACAAGAGGCTTATCAGTAGAGGAGTTAGCGAGTAAGGACACGTGGTGGGAAGGACCTTTGTATTTGGAGGGGAAAAAATCTGAATGGGCAGTAGATCATATCATGAAACAGCAACTAAAGAGGTCAGGAAACAAGCACGCCTACAAGCAGACTGCAGCAATAGAGGGACAACTGTGTTAGCTATCAAAAACAATGCTACGCAGCGGCTTAAAGCGAAAAACTGCGAAGATCTTTCTTCTCTTTCATCTTCCACCCGCAGTTCAAATATATGTCTTATGTATTTATATTAATATTTTTCTACAAAAATGTCGGTCGCTCCCTCGGGTCACAAATGTTTGGAAGTCTTCAACAGATTCTCGGAAAGGTGCCGTTGATCTATAATTAAATACAGGCAGTTTTCTGACAGGTATCATGGATAAGTTTGCAAGTACACCACCTTGAAAAACTGGTTTACAAGATGTCTCTATTTATTGTGTTTCTTAATTGATTCTTAACAGCTACTTTGACTCCACGGACAAACCCACCAACCACAAAGAGATTAGCGTCTCAGACACCGATTCCGGCAACAGGTAATATATGACTTGTATTTTTTCAAAGGCCCATGTTCACCCAAGAGACATTGCGCGCCGAGCTGAATTTCGCACAGTCGAAAATTCAGAAAATTACCAGCGAGCGCTAAATAGCGAAAGTAATCCACATTCATCGAGCTCATTTCCTGGAATATCACTATTTTTCGTGTCACTAAGCTTTGTATAATATCCTCTCGCTTTATTTATGTGGATGTTTTCAAGAACAGTCTTCGTGTGGAAAGGAAAATTGGAAAATCGTCGGTCGCTTCTAAGTAACATCTCGCCGTTGACAATGTAGTTGTACAGTTGTTATTCCGAAGGAATGTATTCGTCTCGCTTTTATTCTGAAACAAAGAAGCGGGAGGATTTGTTGTCTCCATGCATGCATCTGTTGTAGCGATGTTCCTGATTTCTACGGATGTCTGACCTTAACACGTAAGTTTTTTTAGCTCCATTCGATTTTATTCTCCCGATTCAACCGGCAGCGTTGCGAAGAGACGTAATAAACTGTATGGTTTTCTAGGTGGCGTTCCTTCGTTTTTTCTTATCGGCACAGGCAAATAAATTAAAATACCCATTTGCTTAGTAAGCTGCAGATTCGTTCGTAGCATCGTTGCTTTATCATCAAAGGTAGAAATAATTTCATGATAGTAAGATAGACCAGATCGGCGCAGCTCGCTATAATTTTGGAAGCGATGTTAACTGAGCTAACGAGTCCAGCACTGTTAATTTCATTTCATGTCAGCTTTTATAATAATCGAAAGGACACTTTAAGATTACTGTCTAACTTATACAACAATAGAATGAAAATCTTGGCACAAAATTATTTAATGTTGAGGGCTGCCGGCTTTAACTGTTCGACTGTTTCGCCGCGTCGCTCAAAGGAATGAATGCAGAAAAACGAACCACACCTCGAATTTCGTTCGCCGAGAATTTTACACAAAGGAGTACAAAGAACTCGAGTGCTTTGGAGAGTACATATTTGTAATAGGTTTAGAGATTAAAATAAATCGGAGCGACTGAAACGAAATCAACCAGTCCGATTTGCGTGGTCTGATTTATTTTGAATGCGCCAGGACTTTCATCCCAGCGGGAATATTCTGGTAAACCAATCAGATCGCAAGACTAAACAATAGAAGCGATTTTAAACAATAACAAACGGCCGCAAAGCCGAATGGGTGAAACTGGGCCTTTAAGTATATATTACTAAATTTCGGTTTTCAAAATGTAATGTTACATTTGCCGACAACTTTCACATGGAAACTGAGCGACGATGAATAATTTGAAATTTTAAGGAATTTTAAGAGAGCAAGCCATTACAGTTCAGTTCTAAAAAAGTACCATTTCGATTAAAAACAATTTCTCCATTAATGTAGTTTCTATTAATATGCTGAAAGGAGATTTTCTTATCATTATGAGCCATTTGAATTAGCTTCTCTATTCCATTTTGTACGCATGCGCTGTGGCATTTGCTAATTGCTTTATCGGCTTGGATTTTTCGTCGGTGACCCTTGTAGATTTAAAAAATTCGACTTGATCCTTTGTCAGCGACATCAAAGGCGAAATTACGACAGCTATGGATTGAAAGTTCTACCGTTTCACGACATCAAAAACCATTGGTGCAGCTGGGAAAATTAGAGACTTTCCCAATCGTGTCAGTAAAATAATATAACGAATGCATCTTGCATGTTAGCCAACTTTTTCAACAATTTCTATTGCACAGCTTTAAGATTTTGAATCTTAAACTTCTCAATAACACGATCGAATACTATCCACTTAATTCGCCATAACCCTCTTAAAGCTAATTTATGTAATTTAAGTTGCCTGGTCGATTCAGGCAAACACGTTTCTCATAGGTTGAAATAATATTAACAATGCCAAGGTGACGCGTCCAACTGTCTCTTCGGGGATGAGCGTGCACTCATTTCGCGAACAGCAGCTAGTAATCGATCCTAAGCTCACAAATGTTTAAAGAACTTTAACAGATTCTCAGAAAGTGAGCGTTCTTCTTTTAAAATAAATGGAACTACTTGAAAATATAATAAAAATTTGCCGGTTATTGAGAGGCCCTCTATGACATTTAGATACATGTAGAGAAAATACCTAGCCAATGTTTGACTGATCGCCGCTGATTGTTCCTGATACTGAGGATTATAAAACATCTGTTTGTATTTGTCAAAAACTACCACATTTAAATTTCCCGTCAATCTGCAATAGAAAACCAGGCGGTTTTCTGACAAGCATCGTGGATAAGTTTGCAAGTGCACCACTTTGACAAACTGGTTTACAAGATTTCTCTATTTATTTCGTTTTTAATTTGATTCTTAATAGCCAATGTGACTCCGTGGACAACCACACCAACCACAAACAGAGCAGCGTCTCCGACACCGAGTCCAGCAACAGGTAATATATGACTTGCATGTTTGAGGTATATATTACTGAAACAAGGTTTACAATTTAACATTACACTTGTCGACAACTTTAGCATACAAATTGCGCGACGGTGAGGAATTGAAGATTTAAGAGAGCTTACCATCACCAGTTACTTTAAAAATGGACCAATTCAGTGAAAAGCTGGTTTGCCTAGGTATCCATTAATGCATTTTATAACACACTTCTTAACAAGAAACATTATAATGCCTGCTTAGACAAACCACCGACAACACAAAGACCACAATTCATCATCTTCTTACTACTGTGTTGGCTACTTGGTGACTGTGTTTCTTTTTCTTCTCTTAGTATATATTGCTAATATATATTTTTTAAATTTAATGTAATTACCAACGTCTTCATGTCTGTGGAACAAAGTATTTTAATCGGAGCGACGTATTGAGTCGATACTGGTTTAAACTTGGTGGAGAAGGAAGGTTCCAAAAGCTGGTTTCTCACTCTACTCGGTTGCGGTGATGAGAATTTTATTGCACTTTTTCACTCTCCAAAGATTAATTCTGCTAGCCAAGTACATGAATTTGTTTCGTGAAACTTTGATAACATCTTTGATAACATCATGTAAATAGAGGATACCAATTTAAGGAGTCTTGCTTCAATACTTTACCCATATCTAGACCGAGGAGTAGTTGGGAGTGCTGATTGTTGCCACGGCCACTTTTAACCTAGATAACTTTAAAATATTTGAGCCAACTATCTCAAACTTTAGGATTGTTTCAGAAATTTATCTAGAAAAAAAAAATTAATGTGGTTGTTAGTGTTCGTAGGCTTGCGTAGATGTTACCGTGGCAACCATTTTTTACAGGCATTTTTTTGGGGGGGAAATAGAAAACCTTTTTTAAAATGAAGAAACAACACTTCTTCCCGTATTTTTAAATATGTTTAGCTCATAACGTTGTTTGTGTATTGGTTTTGATAACTTTTCGTTCAATTTCGCGGCTCTCCTGAAGGTTTTTTGAAAATCCAGAAATCCAAGATGGCCGCCATTTGGCAATTATGACCTTTTTTACCACATGAAATGATGTTATCACTTCGCGCTGTGAACCTCAAAGGAGACGTCTTTAAACGTACTATCATATACTCCAACTGTTATAGAGGGGGGACAATCACCCTTCCCCGTAATCTAGACCTTCCCACAGAAGACAAAAAATAAAAGAGGCCCGGTCTAGACAAGGTTAATTTAAGATTTTCCAATATACATTAAACGAGTCTTCCGAATGACTTGTGTTACTAAAAACACATGTAATGTGTAATTTGTCTTTACTCCAAATTTCCAGATTGTCAAAACTATGTATTCTTACCTCAAATGATACTAACAACATGCCAAGCTCACCTAATTAAAGTGCACCTAACCACCCAAATTTTTCTACAAAAATCCTTACATTTTGGCGAAAATCTGCGAATCATCCAGACTAAGTGTCGTATATTGTGCTTCCCAGAGATGTGAAGAATTACACGTCGGACAGAGAAAGGCTCGAGAGCGCGCCAAGAGATAAGCAGCTAAGGGTTTTTAGTTAAGAGCTAGCCATTGGGGCGGAGAGGGAAGGAGAAGGTCGAAGAAGAATTTGCTTAAGAAATTAAGAGAGCTTGAGAGTCGGTACCGAAAAGATAAACAGGCATAACAGATCGCCAAGGAAAACGTCAAAGAAAACCAGTTAGCTCTGGAGACAGATATCAGCAAGGAACTCGGCCTAGAAGCAGAATTATACGACAAGAAGACTCGGAAAACACCACCAGGTACCGACCTCAGCCAGAGGGTCCACTAAGCAAAGCATCAGCGCCCAGAATTTTTCAAGCCCGTATTGACAAAGCAACTGCGGTTCCCGAACACAAGCTACTGTAGCTCAGACAGTACTTATTGGGCAAAGGGTTAAGGGTTTTTGAGAATTAGGATCATTCAACGTCTGCTTATGAAGCTGCTAAGAGCAGATTAGAAAGTATGGAGGAAGAAGAGGACAGATCGCATTCTACTTGGAAGCTTATCCTTGCCGGTAACGTCAAAGATATAGAGAAGTTCGCTGTTATCCTAGACATCGCAGTTATCAACCTTTAAGAGGCTGGCCGACAGTAGGAGTTAGGAAATGGATCGCTCTATGACAAGCTACAGGGGAAGATGATAGAGTAAATGCTGGCACAGTACCATCGATGGATTTTTGAACACAAGAAACAGCAGCTTGTTGAAAGATTAGGACAATAAGCTATACAAGAATCAGAATTCCAGATAGTACCAGCTGAGACGCTTCGAAAGATATGGGGCAATTGCAGTACCCCGAAGAGAAATCTGGCCTACTAAGAGCCGCCGCACATGCAAAGTTTGTGGAAATAACCACCCCATTAATGCGACGAGTTTTAAGTTATAACCGTTGAAAAGAGGTGGCTGAAAGCGGCGCAACGAGGTTTTTGCTACAGATGCCTGGGAGAGACCCACCGCGGAATATAGTTCCCACAGTCCCGATTTTGTGGTTTGAACGGACGCACAACAGGCGCGCCACATTGTAAAGCAAAGGGGAGGCCGGAGATTGCAAGAAACGGCAATAGGAGTCAGCCCTAAAAAGTCCATCAAGATGAAACAAAAGAGGCTCCACCTAGAGATACCACAAAGGGGAGTCCACACAGATCTTGCCGGAGTAGATTGCACATAACAGCAATGCACATGAAAAAAAAAAAAAAAACGAGAGGCGAATATGCTGCACTGAGGAAAGTAACACTAGTATTCAAAAATGGCACAAGAATAGTGGTCGTTAGACGACGCTAGTAGTAAGACATACATCAACAGTGATGTAGCAGCTGAATTAGGATTTCAAGGGAAGAACCGTAGAGTAACCGTTAACGTTCTAAATGGTCGGACAGACAGCTTCGAGACAAAAATCTTCGAACTAAAACTTCAAAGCGTTGATGGAAAGATAATGTAAAGATAGCAGTTTTCATCGCAGAACGCGTTACAGGGAACATTGGAGTAATCAACTGGGCTAAATACGAGAAGAAGTAGGAGCATCTAAAAGGTATTACTTTACCTTGGACCACGCCCAATCGTCGGCATTTTTATCGGTATCAATCAGTGAGGGATGCTAGAGGGAAGCCAGGAAAAACAGTTCCACGGTTAACGGCCCTCGGATGGACATGTATCGGCGATGCAAATAGTACTGATCAGGGAGGCTATCAAACACGTTTCGGTCACACTTATTTTATACGCGCGGACGATAAGAGCAGCAAATAGATCATAAACTCCAAAGTTTCTTGGAGATAGAACTACTGAGTCATAGCGATCAATCTAATATGAGAGTGGTCGTTACGAGGTCGTTATCCCTTGGATAGACGATCCCAAAAACATAGAAAAAAACAATTGGGTCCTGCTACTTACCACACTTTCCTGTTATAAGGCCGAAAATGCAACGACGGAGACGTTGAGGAGTCGCTAAAGCTGGAATAGGAAAAGAAGGTTAGGCGGTGTTTGAATGAATTAGAGTAATTAGAGAACATAAAGATCGCGATGTCCTCAGCTGGTAGACAGGGATGTGAAGTTCTGCACGCATTCGTAGATGCCTCATTGAATATGCGTATGGAACTGTAGCGTATTACAGATATGAGCACAGACTAAGTGTATCGATATCGAAAGCATTGAAGATTGCAACTCGCGAAACCACGTTTTGGTCGGATAGTATGAACGTGTTATAGTAGATTTATCGCCGAAAAAAGACATTTAAGCCGTTCGTTGTTAACAAAATTGGAGAAATACAGTCTCACACAAGTCTTCAACAGTGGCGGCATTCTTTTAACTGAATAGAACTCAGCTGATCGTCTAACAAGAGGCTTATCAGTAGACGGGAGTTAGCTAGTGAGGACACGTGATGGAAAAGACTTTTGTATTTGGAGAGTAAAAAAATCTGAATGGGCAGTAGAACATATCATGAAACAGCAACGAAAGAGCTCAGGAAACAAGCACGCCCACAAGCTTACTACAGCATTAAAGGGACAACGATGTTATCTATCAAAAACAATGCTACGTAGCGGCTTGAAACAATAAAGCGTGAGGATCTTTCTTCTGTTTAATCTTTCACCCGCAGTTCAAATATATGTTTCATATATATAGATATTAATATATTTCTACAAAAATGTAGGTCGCTCCCTCGGGTCACAAATGTTTGGAAGTCTTCAACAGATTCTCAGAAAGTTGCAGTTAATCCGCAATTAAATACAGGCGGTTTTCTGCAGGTAACATGGATAAGTCTGGAAGTAGATCACCTTGAAAAACTGGTTTACAAGATGTCTCTGTTTATTGTGTTTCTTAATTGATTCTTAACAGCTACTTTGACTCCACGGACAAACCCACCAACCACAAACAGACCAGCGTCCCCGACACAGAGTCAAGCAACAGGTAATATATGACTTCTATTATTTGAAGTGTATATTACTAGATTAAGGTTTTCAAACTGTAACGTTACATTTGTCGACGACTTTCACATACAAACTGCGTGACGATGAGTAATTGAAGATTTAAGGGAGCCAGCCATTACAGTTCAGTTTAAAAAATGTACCATTTCGATGAAAAACAGGTTCTCCATTATGTAGTTTAAAAGACACTTCTTAAGAAGAAACATTACAATTCTTCCTTGGACAAACCAGCAGACAACACAAAGAACACGATTCAATATTTTCTTACAACGAAATTGACTAGTAGTTCTTTTTCTTCTTTGTTTTTTTTTTCTTTCCTCCCTAAGAAGAGACGGCGGGACCCGTGCGCGACCGACCATGTCTGTGACGTAAATTTAAAATTAAATTTATGCAGCTCAACTGGTCACCTTAAATGACATCCGACGGCAATCCCATGCTATATTAGCTCAACAAAAATGAGCCATAGAGGGACTAAAACTCTGAATATTGAAAGTATAATTTCGGGCGATTACTGAGATAGTTTCTTCTAGCCCGACAGGTGTTGAAACGCCTATGAAGACACGGGTTCTACCCTCTCCGGGTGTCTGCTTTGTGGTACAGAGAAAATTCAGTAATCGTCGAAAGAGAACTAGTTAAAAAGGCAAATTTAAAGATGTCGCTAAAAGGGTAGCCAATGCTTTGGATTTCCAGCTTAATAGCGTCGACGTCGAACGATTCTTGAGCAACGATCGATCGTTGCCAAAAAAACTTTCTTAAAAAATGCCCAGAGGAGGCGAGCGTAGTGAAGAATGAAATCAAGAGTACTTTCGATTCGGCAAACCTGTTTAAATATGGCATGAGGTGTGATTCTTATATTTCACCACGCAATGTTGTACCAACCAAGACCAATTGTCAGTTAACAAACGCGAGACCAAAGATGCCCGTTAAATGTTACAACTACTTATAAAGAACATGAGCAGCATGTAAAAACGTAGCGGATAGACCTACGCGACTCACGCTGTGTCCATTGTATTGATAAAACGTTTAAATTTTGGTTTTACAAGCATGTCTTCAAGAGTTTTATCCCTACCATTTTGAGCCATTTGGATTAGCTTTTCTATCCCATTGCGTACGCTAGCACTGTGGCATTTGCTAATTGGTTTATCGGCCCGGATTATTCGGCTGTGACCTCTGTAGATTTCAAAAATTCGACTTGATCCTGTGTCAGCGACATCAAGGGCAAAATAAACCACAGCTATGGATTAAAAGTTCGACCGTTTCACGGCATCAAAAACCATCGGCGCAGCTTGGAAAATTAGAGACTTTCCCAATCGAGTCCTTTCAATAACGAATACATCTTGCATGATAACCAACTTTTTCAACGATCCCCGTTGCACAGCTTTGAGATTTTAAATCTTAAACTTCTCAATAACACGATCGCAAACTATCCACTTCACCATAACTCTCTCAAAGCAAATTTACGTAATTTATGTTGCCTGAGAGATTTAGGCAGACACGTTTCTCATTGGTGGGAATTAACAGTGCCAAAGTTACGTGTCCAACTATCTCTTCGGAGATGAGCGTGTGCTCATTTCACGAACAGCGGGTTTTTATCGAATGCTAAGCTCACAAATGATTGCAGAACTTCAGCAGATTCTCAGAAAGTGCGTATTCTCCTCTGAAAACAAATGGAACTACTTGAAAATATAAAAATTTGCTGGTTGTTGAGAGGCCCTCCATGACCTTTGAATGCATGTAGAGAAAATTACTAGCCAAGGTTTGACTGATCTCCCCCAATTGTTCCTGATGCTGAGAATTATAAAACATTCGTTTGTACTTGTCAAAAACTGCCACATTCTAATTTCCCATCCATCCGCAATTAAATACCAGGCGGTTTTCTCACAAGCATCGTAGATAAGTCTGCAAGTGCATCACCTTGACAAACTGGTTTACAAGATGTCTCTATTATGAAAGGTGTTTGTCATCGTGGTTTAAAATGATAGATGAGTTAATCGTTTGTCTCACGATTGAGTCACAAAGATGTGGATCGCGACGTTTCGACCGCTATACTGCTGGTCTTCATCAGGCGATGGTGTCGACTGATTGCGTGACAGTATAAGTAGCACCTTGGTTTGTGTTGATTGGTGCGTTTCGATCCTCTCTTAGGCTGTTGTTGATTGGAGGATTTCGATCCTCGTCGTTCAGAGTAGAAATTGTTCCCTCGGCCGTCCGCCTTGGTACTGATCGGTTGCTGTGTAGTTTGATCGTGGGCATCCACGCTTCCGGAATTTCAATTCCATTATCCCTATTGATGTTGTCAGGGTGAAGTCTTATGTGAATAGCCTCTTTAACCCTACGGGTGTACCAATGTGGGTCTCGGTCAATAAACTTAACCTCATCCCAGAGCGGATAGTGGCCCGTCGCATTGCTGTGTTCTGAAACGGCGGAGGATTGGGTTCGAGCAAGCCGTATGTCTCTATCGTGTTCCTTAATCCTTTCATGCATAGATCTTCCCGTCTCTCCAATATAGACCTTGCCACACTCACAGGGAATCTTGTAGACTACTCCGTCTTGTTTTGCAGGGTCGACAGTGTCCTTAGGTCGCACTAGGTGTGATCTAAGTGTTGTGTCAGATCTGAAAACTGTCCGTATGCCTTGCTGTTGTAGGCAACGGCGAAGAGCCTCTGATAACCCTTTGACGTATGGTAGCACCGCAGTAGATTTAATTTCAGGCGCTGGTTCTTTTGTGGCTGTTTGTTTCTTTGTTTTCGTAATGTTTTTCACAAACGAAAACGGATAACCGTTAGAAACAAGAACTGATGAGAGGTGTTTCTTTTCTTGCGAGATAACTGATGGTTTAGTTATGAGGTGTTTCGATCTATCGTACAGGCACTTGACAATACCGCGTTTTACAGATTGCGGGTGGTGTGAATCATACGCTAGGTATTGGTCAGTGTGTGTAGGCTTTCTGTAAACACTGGTAGAGAGGTAGCCATCCGAATCTCTAGTTACCAACGTGTCAAGAAAGGGTATGGTGTTGTTGGTCTCAGTTTCCATAGTGAAGCGGATCGTTGGTTGTTGACTATTGAGGTGTTGCAGGAAAGTGTCAACTTTGTCTCGACTCAAGATGGTAAAGGTGTCATCCACATAGCGTTTCCAAATCTTAGGCATACAAGGCGTAGAAGTCAAAGCTTGTTCTTCAAAATCCTCCATGTAGAGGTTAGCTATGACAGCGGATACTGGGCTCCCCATGGCTGCTCCCTCTTGTTGCTCGTAAATTAATCCATCATACTGGAAGTATGTGGATCTTAGAACGAAATCCAAGAGGTCCGCAATCTGTGCAGGTGTTAAAGTCGTGCGGTTAGCAAGACACGGGTCAGCTTCTAGTTTCCGTAACGCGGCCTGTACGGCGCCTTCGATAGGTACGTTTGTGAACAGTGATTCTACGTCAAAAGACACCATGATCTCGCTCTCTAGTACCCTCTCACCGTTGATAGTGGACACGAAATGAGCTGAGTTGTTAACTGTATACTCTGATTTCCCTGTTAAGGGAGATAACACATCGGCTAGGTAGGAAGACAGATCATAAGCAAAGGTTTGGTTTATTGGTTTATTGGTTTATTGGTTTCGTTGGTTTATTGACCGAGACCCACATTGGTACACCCGTAGGGTTAAAGAGGCTATTCACATAAGACTTCACCCTGACAACATCAATAGGGATAATGGAATTGAAATTCCGGAAGCGTGGATGCCCACGATCAAACTACACAGCAACCGATCAGTACCAAGGCGGACGGCCGAGGGAACAATTTCTACTCTGAACGACGAGGATCGAAATCCTCCAATCAACAACAGCCTAAGAGAGGATCGAAACGCACCAATCAACACAAACCAAGGTGCTACTTATACTGTCACGCAATCAGTCGACACCATCGCCTGATGAAGACCAGCAGTATAGCGGTCGAAACGTCGCGATCCACATCTTTGTGACTCAATCGTGAGACAAACGATTAACTCATCTATCAAGATGTCTCTATTTACGTCGCCTTTAATTTCATTCTCAACAGTCAATGTGACTCCGTCGATAAACCCATCAACCACAAACAGACCAGCGTCCGCGACACCAAGTCCAGCACAAGGTAATAAATGACTTGTGTTTTTGAAGTATATATTACTGGAATAAGGTTTTCAATCATACGTTAGACTTGTCGACAACTTTAGCATACAAATTGTTCATCCATGACCGCGTAAGAGAACATCCCAATAACGATAACTCCTCCGTTAAAAAACTCATCTCTTCCTGCCAGAACAACGACCATAAATGCATTAACATCAAAATTATTATGAGCGAAAACGATCCCGCTAATCTACGCCTCTACGAAGCATTTTACATCAGAAAATACAAACCGACACTCAATTCCCGAGAGGAATGTACTGAATTCGCGGAACTGCTATTTTAATATTTCATTTTAGAGACTACAATCCATCATTAGAACGTTGTATAACGCTCACAGTTTATTTCTATAGCTTTCACACATACGCCACATTTTTTACACATTTCACCCTTCACCCTACACTCTCTTTGCATATATATACAGCGCGCGCGGAATATTTTCTCATCCCTGATGATGCCGTTGATCGGCGAAAGCTTGGATTTTAGTTTTTACTTTTAAACAGCAGTTTAATGCCTCAATTGAACAGTTTTATATATTTTTAACCATGCTGCTGAAGGACAACATGAACAGATTAATGTTAATAGTGCTCAGTATTGTAAATCTCATGTCATGTATGCAAATAAAATTTGTTAAAAAAAAGACGAAGTTATTAACCTTAAAGAGGCTGGCCGATATAAGGAGTTGGGCAACGGATCGCTCTATGATAAGCTACAGAAGAAGATGACATAGTAAATGCTAGCGCAGTACCATCGACGGATTTTTGAACACAAGAAACCACAGTGCGTAGAAGCATTACGACATTGGGTTATACAAGAAGCAGAATTCCAGACAGTACAGCCTGAGACGCTTCGAGGGATATGGGGCAATTGCAGTACCCCAAGGAGAAATCAAACGTTTTCCTGGCCAGATCAGTTCACTCGCGGGAAATCCAGACCAATGGCCTAGGAAGAGCCGTCGAACATGTAAAGTTTGTGGAAATAACCACCCATTTGGTGTGACGAGTCTTAAGGTATAACCGTTGAAAAGAGGTGGCGGAAAGCAGCCCAACAACGTTGTTGCTATAGATGCCAAGGAGAGACCCAACACGGAATATCGTTCCCACGGTCCTGATTTTTTGGCTTGTAGGGACGCACAACAGTCGTACTACATTGTAAAGAAAGGAGAGGCCGGAGATTGCAAGAAACGGCAATAGGAGTGACAGCTACAATCTTCAGCCCTTAAACGTCCATTGGGATGAAACTAAAGTAGCTCCAGTAGGAGATATTACGGAAGGGGAGTCCACACTGGTCTGACCGGAGACATCGAACACAACAGCAATGCACATGAAAGAAACTAGACGCAAATATGTTGCAATAAGGAATGTAACAGCAGTAATGAAAAATGATGAAAGACGAGTGGTCGTTAATGCGCTATTGGACGATGCTAGCAGTAAGACATACATCAACAGTTGAATTAGGACTTTAATGGGAGAACCGTAGAGTAACTGTTTACGTTCTAAATGGTCGAACCGACAGCTTCGAGACAAAAATCTTCCTACTAAATCTTGAAAGCTTAAATGGAAAGATAGATGTAAAGATAGCAGCTTTCACTGCAGAACGCATTTCAGGGAACATTGGAGCAATCAACTGGGCAAAATACGCGAACACGTTGGAGCATCTAAAGGGTATTACTTTACCTTGGACCACGCCCAATCATCGACATTTTTGTCGGTATCAATCAGAGAGGGGTGTTATAAGAAAACCAGTAAAAACAGTTGCACGGTTAATGGCCTTCGGATGGACACGATCGGCGATCCAAAAAGTACTGATGAGGGACGCTATCGAACAAGTTTCGCTCACACTTATTTTATACGTGTCGACGATAAGAGCAGCAACTAAATTGCAAACTCCAAAAGGTCTTGGAGATAGAATTGCTAAGTCACAGCTTTGAGACTCCAAATGAGAAATTCGCGCTCGAGAAACTTAAGCGGTCTATAAGATTTGAGAGCGGGCGGTACGAAGTCCTAGTTCCTTGGAAAGACGACCGGTCAGTGTTACCGGACAACTACAAGACAGCCCTAAGATGTTTGAGAAGAACAGAGAAACGCATTCTCAAGGAGCCAGAAGAAAGGTTGCGTAAGGAAGATCCCAAAAACAGAGAAAAGCCCATTAAGTCCTGTTGCCTACCACACTTATCTGTTATGAGGCCGGACGAGGCAACGACGGAGAAGAACATTGTGTCTGACGCGTCAGCCAAGTGCAAGGGGATCTTTTAGCGATGTCGTACAACAGGGACCTAAGTTGAAACGAGAGCTTTTCAGCGTTTTGATACTGTTCCACAAGCAAGCGATAGCGTTAGTCTGTGGCATAGCAGAAATGTATCTCCGCATATCTCTCTGGCAGTATTATCTTTAACTTTCTGTCAACATATATGGACAATAGCATGGATTCAGTTTCAGACGATAAGACAGCCATAGATTTTTACAAAAAACTTTTAAGGCTGTGGAAGAATGCTGGTATGCACGCACGTAAATGGCTGTTTAATTCAGAACAATTGTTGTGGGAGATACCAGCAGCGAAAAGTGGACCTAGATAAGGGTAAGCTGCCCTCTGTTCAGAAGTTCGGAGTACTATGGAAGAGAAGGAAAACATGTTCATCTTCCGAGTCCATCCACCACGAGATGTGTACAGATGTTACACCTACTAAAGCGCAATTTCCTGAGAAGAAGAACAACATTTTTCGCGCCTTTGGGATTTCGGACGCCATATACCATTCGTGTAAAGGCTTTGTTCCAAGAAATCTGGACCACGGGCAACGACTAGTGAGCAGTCGCTTCAGTTGTAACAAGAAAAGAGGGCTATTCGGTGATTCAACAATGAACTAGAGCATTTAGTAAAAAATTAAGATCGTGTTGTCTATAGCCGGTAGACAGGGATGTGAAGTCCGCGAGTCTACACACATTCGTGGATGCCTCATCGAATGTGTATGGAGCAGTTGTGTATTACAGACATGAGCACATTGATGGAACTGTTTCGCTCCATCTAGTGGCTTCTAAATCAAGAGTTGCACCACTTACAGCCACAAGTATCCTTCGTTTAGAGCTGATGGGCGCAATTCTAGGATTCAGACTAAGTGCATCGATATCGTAAGCATTGAAGATGGCAACTAGCGAAATCCCGTCTTGATTGGATAACATGAACGTGTTATGGTAGATAAATCGCCTAACCAACCAGGACATTTAAGGCGTTTGTTGTAAACAGAATTGGAGAAATACAGTCTCACACAAGTCCTCGACGGTGGATGCATTTTTCCACTGACGATAATTCAGCTGATTGTCTCACAAGAGTCTTAACAGTCGAGGAGTTAGCTAGCAAGGACACCCGGTGGGACGGACCTTTTTGTCTTTACAGAGGAAAAATATCTAAATGGGCAATAGATCGAATCATGAAACAGCAACGAAAGAGGTCAGAAAACAGGCACGCCTACAGACTGACTGCAGCATTAAAGGGACAACGATTTTGGCTATCCAAAACCATGCGACGTAGCGGCTTGAAACGAGATGCTTTTCTACCTGGATTAGTCTCATCAGAACACTGGCCTGGGTTTATCGCCTCGTACACAATTGTCTGAGTTTACGTGGAGAGAAACGCATTAAAAGTGGGCTGACTACCAACGACATCGAAGACGCACGCATTCAAGTAATGAAGTCAGCACAAGCGGAATCATTTGGAGAAGAGTACTCATAATTGACAAGGGATAAAACACTTCCAGGTGGTAACAAGTTACTCGCCCTAAAACCAAGAATTGATGAAGATGGATTTATGAGATCTGGTGCTCGTCTAGAGAATGCTTAGTATTTACCACATGACGTTAAGTACCTTATCATATCATCTTACCATGAAAGACGAGAGAACTGAATAACCAAGCTGATCATGGGACATTATCATGGAAAAAGGGAATCACACCTCAAACATTGCTAATGTTGTCCTCTCTCGTTTCTGGTTAAAGTGCCCATATCGGAATTTTTTTTATTTTCTTATCTGAATCTAAACATCATCCTAAGAACTTCAGTGAAAAAAATTTTCGATTTGCATAAAACGCGAATTTTTTATGAATTTTATAAGACGTTCAAATTTGCCGCCATTTTGGCCCACCATTCGCATTAGTCTCCTCTCGGTTTAGCAAGAGCTGTGACGTAGATTCAGGAACACGTGACTTCAGCCTTTCTCTGGATCTCACTGAAAACAAGTCGCGGTATTTCTGCACGTTTCTCGAAAATGCCGGAAAGATGTGTTGCAGCGAGATGTGGAAACATCAAAGAGGAAGCGAATGGAATAAGCATGCACAGGATTCCTTTCTTTGGCACCACATGCCCGCAAAGACTGAGGAGGCGAAAGAAATGGATCGATTTTATGCTGAAGCGGAGGAAGATGTGGACGCCCGCCTGGAAAGACCTCGTCCTTGTACTCGATGGACTTCAATGACGAGGATTTCACAAGGCTGATGAATTCAGGTTTAAACTTAAAACGTGAACTGAAGTAGGATGACATCGCGTTTGTGTTTATCCTTTAAAACAGCTAAGCGAAAGGAAGACGAAGACCAAGAGCCACCTTCGAAGAGGAGCAGGGAAAAGCGAATGGTAAGCTTTCGATGCTGAATATTCACACCCGCTTGTGACATTCTAAGCGTTGTAGCCTTCTGAGGTTTATAGGTTGACCTCACTGTTAACTCAGTCGCAAGTTTTATAAAATATGGCGTAATTGTTTCGGTATATATTCTCATAGATCGTGAGATCCGCGAAGTTTCGTTGAGACCAAGCTCTCAAAAAATACTAGCACAAATGCTACCACTGAGGTAAATAGATCGATGCGAGAACAGTCGCACTCGGCGAACACAGAAAACATTGTAAACCACGATGTAGATAGGGTAGATAAACTGCAGCAAGAATTCTACGAGCTTAAACAAATATTGTACACACATGTGTTGCAGAATTCTGCAAACAATAAAAATGTTGAAAAGTATAACAGCGTTATCTCTGAAAACCTAACTATCACAACGGGGGTTCAAAATAAAAACAGGGCACAAAACAAATAACAAGCGCAAAGAGCGCAGAAAAAAATTGGCGAAAAAACGGATTGAGACACAAAGAGAAAAACACGAGAAATTCATGAAGAATTTTTCAAACAAACAACTTAGCGACAGCCTGTTAGCGTTATTTCTAAAGGGCTCAAATTTGTCCCGACACCGGTGACAGACACGGATTACATTAGACGCCAACTCTTGTTAGACTTCGAACATTTCGCAAGACGTATGCGCCTAAAAGATACAATGGATTTCGTAAACTGTGGGACAGTGACAAAAAGGAAATTAACCTGTTCATTGGACAAGATAACAACTTCCATCCTACAATTAAATTTACGGCCGAAATTTCAGAGAACGAGACAAGCTATTATTATCACAGTTCAACACGTGTCCTTCCTGTAGTTCCGCGAGAACAATGTCGCTAGTCAGCGCTTCCCAATTGCCTTCGAGTTCCTTGCAGCAGTAGCATTCGCTGATATTTGCTAGCAGATCACGGCTACAGTTACCACAAGTACATCTACATGGAAAATAATTCGTTCGAATGTATGTGAGTACTTGGCCATAGTTTTGACAGATGATAATGAAGAGCGCGTATGCAAAATGCAAGGTGAGAACTTTACCATCCACTAACACGCACTCT
Organism: Pavona decussata; assembly: GCF_977016875.1. Lineage (NCBI taxonomy): Eukaryota > Metazoa > Cnidaria > Anthozoa > Scleractinia > Agariciidae > Pavona > Pavona decussata. The sequence continues at coordinate 882,881 of NW_028145664.1, read as the reverse complement.
ATTCTCCAAGCGTTTCGTTAAATCTTCCTCGAGTCGTCGCTTCTCCTCTTGTTCCTTGCGATGTCTTTTTAGCCATTCTTCGTCTGCTATCGGCTCGTCCGCGTACGGTTCGAGTCTATCACCATCTTCACATGTATTACTTGTTTCGTGGACGCCATCTATCGCCTCGACTTCAACGCTTTCAAATTCGTCCTAGCTGCTTTCTTCAGCGGTTTGCTCCCTTTCCGTGTCAGACAAGTTTTCTGCCATGGAATATACTTATTTGGAGCTAAGTTTTTCCTTCCTACCGGTGAATCTGACGATTTTCTTTCTGCCGCGAATGCACTTTACTGAAGGTCAAGTGAGTGCATGGACTCGAGAGTTCCTGAATGTACGTCATAGACCATGTCACGTGGCTCTATTGTGAGCCCGTCGGCATTCTCATCAGCGGGGCGGGTGGACCGCAATAAAATAGGATTTTAAAGATTTGTAAAATTCATAAAAAATTCGCGTTTCATGCAAATCGAAAAATTTTTTCTCGGACGTTCTTCGCGTAATGCAAAGATTCAGATGAGAAAATAAAAAAATTCCGTTATGGGCACTTTAATGTAGAGACAAGAAGAAATCCGAGATTGTGAAGCTTAGTGCTATGAATACCGTAAGAGAAAAGCCAAATTGTCGCAACAAATCACAGCGGCTCACCCAAGAATTTGGCTTTAGACTCCACTTCTTGAGTTCGGTCGTATGCTTGTAGATTTTGAAGGGCCTTTCATAACATTCCAAGCAGAGGACAACTAATAGCTAAGGCATAACTTTGTCTGTTTACATGTATAACCACCAGAGCGGTACATTTCAAAATGGCAATTGCACTGGACAACGATTCCTTCCTTAACCTATTTTAGGGTTAGCGAATTGCAGAGGATTGCCGAAAGAAATGAATTCAGACAATGGGACTCATTTCGGGGGAGCAAATTGACAACTGGAAGAACTTGTTGTAGACAAGCTAGACGAAAACAAGATTAGAGTAACTACAGCCGACAAAGAAGTACAATGGCATTTCAATCCCCATTTGACTCCACACTTTGGCGTTGCACACGGGTCTAAGATAAAGGGGTCCAAACGAGCTTTATATGGGATGATGTGACGGACGAAGAACTGATAACGGCCTTCACTGGTGCAGAAGCCCTGATAAACTCACAACTTTTAACACATCAGTCAGCGAATCCTGCAGATGATGTTCCGTTAATACCAAATAATTTTCTACATGGGAAAGTCGGTGGACAGTTCGCGCCTCAATCTGTAGTCGGAATTTAAAAGTCCTAAAAGGCAATGGAGACGCGTTCAACAGTTAGGCCGACACTTTTTTATACTTTTATTTATGAGGTGTGCAATACAAAACGACACTAAAAGACTTTAACACTAGTTGACAATAAGCTTACTTACAATATTACATAACGATACTGACGTATATGTAAGCAGTAATATTACTTAATATGATTTATAGTATTACTTAAATAGAAGAAATATCCTCGCAGTTATTTAAGCAACCTATGCAGTTGCGAAAAGAACTCCAGAAAGAATTCATGCTTGAACAGGATTTGAACCCATGACCACTGCGATGCTCTACCAACTGAGCTATCAAGCCAACCGGGAGCTGGTCAAATTGTGATTTCGTGATATACCCGTGAAGCGTGAAGAAATTAATAGGAATATATGAAACATAGATATTTTTTTTTCGCAACTGCTTAGGTTGTGTTAAAACTGCGAGTATCTTCGTTTATTGAACATTTAACCCGAAGTTCACATATATGTTTCATATATTTTATATAAATATAATCCTACAAAAATGTAGCCTTGAATTCCGTCGACCCCTCGGGTCACAAATGTTTGGAAGTCTTCAACAGATTCTCAGAAAGTTGTTATTGCTCCGTGATTAAATACAGGCGGTTTTCTGACAAGTGTCATGGATAAGTTTGGAAGTACACCACCTTGACAAACTGGTTTACAAGATGTCTCAGTTTATTGTGTTTCTAAATTGATTCTTAACAGCTACTTTGACTCCGTGGACAAACCCACCAACTACAAACAGACCAGCGTCCCCGACACCGAGTCCAGCAATAGGTAAGATATCACTTGTGTTTTTTGAAGTATATATAACTAGATTTAGGTTTTGAAACTGTAACGTTACATTTTTCGACAACTTTCACATACAAACTGCTCGACAATAAGTAATTGAAGATTTAAGGACGGTGCCTACTATTGTTACTGCGCATACGTTCTGCGCATCGCGAGATACTCGGGTTTCCTATGGGTGGTGCCTTCTAACACAGGAATATTTTGCCCGGTTTAAAACTATACGGAGAAAGTAGAACTTACCAAATGCTTTTGGTACGTCAAAAGAAAATTGGGGGTAACCATGCATTTTTCAGAGATAATTAAGCTTCAATTTAGGAAAAAATCCCATACATTGCTTTATATTTTGGCGTTTTTCAGAGATATTACTGCTAAAATATCTCCGAAAAATGCGTGGCTACCCCCAATTTTCATTTTGAATTCCAATAGGCCTTGCTAAGATCTGCTTTTCCCGCATAGTCATAAACCGCACAAAAATATTTCGGTATTAGTAGGCACCGTCCTTAAGGGAGCCAGCCATTACAGTTCAGTTTAAAAAAATACGATTTCGCTGAAAAACAGGTTTTGCATTAATGTAGTTTGAAGCACGTTTCTTAACAAGAAACATTACAATACTTCCTTGGACAAACCCACAGACAACACAAAGACCGCCACTCATTATTTTCTCCTACTAAACTGACTACTAGGTGACTGTATTTTTTTTCTTCTCTTAATTCTTAATTCTTTCCTCCCCGAGAAGAGACGGCGGGACACGTGCGCGGCCGACCATGTTTGTAACGTAAATTCAAAATGAAATTTATGCGGCTCAACTGGTCATCTTAAATAACATCCGACGGCAATCCCATGCTAAATTAGATCAACAAACAGAAGCGAGAAGGCGACCAAAACTCTGAAGATTGAAAGTATAATTGCGGACGATTGCTGAGTCAGGTTTCTTCTAGCCCGACAGGTGATGGAACTGCTATGAACACTGCGGGTTCTACCCTCTCCGGGTTTCTCCTCTGCTCTGTCTGCTGCTGAAGCCAACTGTTTCACCCTCATGTTTTTTTTTTTTTTTTTGTTTTTCATTAGCCGCCGCATGCAACTTTGACAGCTCAATGTGTGGCTTTACACAGGACAAAAATGACAAGTTTGACTGGACTCGAAAAAAAGGAAGTACATCGTCTTTTTTAACAGGACCCTCTTCTGACCATACTTCTGGTAGCGGTAGGTTAACAAAACATAAAACTTTAGAATCATTATTTTGAAATCTGAGGGCTTGTCTTGTGATTTGAAAATAAATTTTTCGTTGTTAGTTAACAATAAACATACAGAACTGAGGATAGTTCTAATGCTCACTGATGCTGCTGCTGCTGCTGATGATGTTTAATAACGATGGAAGTTGCTTGCCTTATTCAACCTGTGAGAGGTAGGGGAGGGGGGGGGGGGGTTAAAAAGTGCCCGCAACCACTTAACTCTAAGATCCAAAATGGCGCCTGGCAGCTGTTCAGAACAGACGACGTAATTTCCACGTCATATGACGTCCTAATTCTGTTTAGCAGACATCTAGAGAAACAGCTTAGTAATTTCTGCATTTCAAGTATCAATATTGTAGTTTTAATGCTCTCGGTGTTTGCAAGGAATGTGATGGCCAGAAAAGCCCCCTATAACTTTGTTGGAAGAGTTCGAAAAAGTATATCACTTTTATGTTTCCACAGGATATTACATGTACATAGAAACATCTCGTCCTCGAAGACAGGGAGATTATGCGATACTAATCAGCCCCATGCAGAGGTTCAGCGGAATCATGTGCCTTAAATTCTCCTACCACATGTATGGTGCAACGATTGGGATACTAGATGTGACAATCAATAGCAGAAGAGTGTTCTCCAAAAGTGGTAACCAAGGCAACAAGTGGTTTGATGCAAGCATTACTATATATGTCTCAGGATTGTACTCGGTAAGAAAAATTTTCATCGTTGCTGTAAACACTTTCTGTTGTAATTTTGTATGTTTTTGGTCATTTGCGAACCTTTATTTTCTAAACGCCAATAATCTACTATGCACTTTGCTCATTGCGCAAAGTTCTCTTATAATATAGGCATAACAATTCTTCAACCGAAAGGCAATCACACGCATTCATTTTAGTTTGAAAATGCAAAAGGTTTTTTTTCCGTTTTTGCCTGCCATCCACACGTATCCGATGAAAATGGTTACCTAAAACGGAACCAGTTTCGAAAACGATGTCCATTGAATTCGACCTCGTGACGTCATCGTCAATGGATAGTTCCTTTTTCAGTTGACCACACACTCTGGGAGCGTGTCACCATTTTCATCAGATAACGGTGGACGGAACGCCAATTCGTTAAGGATAAGTTCTGTTTCAAGCAAAAACGGATAAGCGTGGCTAACGCTAACGCTAGAAACGTCAGCTCTCGAATCTCTCTTGTGTGGCCAAACTCCCTTGTTAACTTAGTTGATACAACAAAATATAGTGGAAGCTCCTGGAAGCGGACACCATCGGGACGCGAAAAAGGTGTCCGTAACATAAGCTGGCTGCTTACGAGAATTGTTATCCCAAGCGGCCACTAGGGGTGTAGGGGAGAGATTGCCGCTTACGGGAGCTTGCCCAGCTAACAAAAATAAAAGTAATAAACAATGAGAATCCAAAATAATAATAATAAAATAAAAATAGCATGGTATTAAATGATTTTTTGTTTCTTTTGTTTTATTGACTGATGCAAGTCCGCGATAATGGCGGGAGCTGTAATTAATATGTTGTAATATCATTGTGACGAACAGTAAAGTTCAGAGACTAGTGGAATTTCCTTTCGCGTGTCCGCAAAGAGGAGCTTAAAAACAAAAGAAAAGTTTAAATCGCAACCTCTAAAAGTGCTCGCAGCCGCCCATACGGATATGTGTAAATACAGTGTTTGTATAGGAGATCAAACAGGGTTTTGTGAAGGCGGTCGTAAGTAGAGCCGTCCGCTTACGACAGTGTCCGTTAAAAGAGCTTCAACTCGGTATTTTTTTCCATTTTAACACTGACACATCACAACAATTTCTTGAAACGCTAACCACCTTATGATAGAGAAAAAACTCAATCTTGACAGTTATACACTAACTTATTCAGCCTCTGTGAAATAGGAGCCAGGGTCCATAGGCCGTCTCGTTGCTCTTCAAATGGGCAATTATTAGTCATGAAAATTATGATGTAATTTGAGAATTTGCGTCTCGGTCAGTATTTGAAACTTACGGCTTTTACACGTACCTAAATAACGGCAAAAAATTGTTTTCTCGTTTCTTTTTGGGTTCGCTTCTTATTATAGTAAAATTCCAAGGTGATTAGGTAAAGCGAACCAAATGGCAGATGAAATTGGTTGTTTCCACTTTGAATAGCCTATCGGCATACATTTCGCTGCACTTGATTAAAAAAGAGGTTGTCAGTTAAACAGTATAAACCATGAAGGATAGGACCCAACAGCTTTCTGTGAAACGGTTGTTTTCTTCTTGTTAGAAAATAAAAGCACGGGCAGTTTTTATGCCTTAAAATTTAAACATTTCTCGCGGAAAAAGACGAAAGCACGAAATATGCAGTTGGTAGTTAGATCCCCCCATAACTCCATCAGGATCGCATCTTTTACGATTTACACTTTGCACGAGACAATTTTTTTCAATCGAGTGTATATATTCACAGACGGTAAGCACCTAAACTTATTCATTCTTCCATCTACCTCAGGTAAAATTTAGAGGAGAAGCAGAAAGTAGCTTCACTGGCGATATCGCAATCGATGACTTTTCTTTGCAGTCGGGATCTTGTTCTTCAAGTAAGTGCTTCAGAATTACAATAACAACACCGTTTAGAAGGTAAAGCAAAATAAGCAACTTCTTGAAATACACGGTTAGCAATCAGCAGTGTCAAGCAGGCAAGTATGGAAATATACAACGCATGAACTGTAACAAAAGAATCAATTTTGCGTTCGCTGTTGTAGGTCATTAATAACTCGCAGAAATATGGCAGCTAGCGAGAAGCGAACTCTAAGTTAGTCTTTTCCAACGAATAATGGTAATATACAATTAATGAATGTATATATGAACCCTAAATTACAAAACAAATGGAACTATAATCTCCACAGCTCTGATAAACATGATGAAGTTTAAATTAAAGGGTGTTGATATATTCTTAGGCAATTCCTTCTTAAAAAGTCTTGTAGTCAAGCAGTTACCTGTCCACAACAAAGTCGTTCATTCTTGTTTTTGTACTGATTTCGTTATTATTTCTCATTCCAGTTACAACGCCTCGACCTCCAACACCATCCCCACCCGGTAAGTACACACCTCAGCTTAGTCTCCACATTTCCTACCGAAGTAAGTCTGTCTAGAGCCAAAATCTATGACAACAATATTTGCCCTCAATGCTAAACTACACTCATTAGATCACATGTTCTTATACTGCTCCTCTGCTATAGCCTTTTGGAAGACCTTTTAGAGCAGGTGGGCCAACAAAACGAAACAATCTCTCACATTATCAAATAGTATACATATTTATGGGGTTTTTAACAATACAGAGCACAGATATTCATTAAACTACACACTTCTTATTGCGAAATTCTCAATATACTGCAGCTGTCCTTTGATAGTTTTCTTACACTTCTGCGCGAAAAACTGAATATTCACAAACAAATATCTATCGGAAATAAGACTTTTACTACCTTCCAAAATACCTTAAAGGCAACCCAAAAATTCCAATCAGCGAGTGCTTGTATGCCAGTTGTTTTCTCATGCTCCTAACTAAAAGTTGTCCTATTTGGAAATTGCGAAAAATTGGAGGATTACCCAAATCACTGTTTGGCTGAGTTCAATTAGACAGTTGGACCGTAAGAAGATTTTTGTAATGCAGCTCTCTCCAAACTGAACAACCTTGTAGTATCATTTTTTATATAATTATTACAATGTGCAGGCAGTACACAAAATCCAAAAACAGTATAATTTTAGAAATGATCCAATAGCTGCCTAAGTAGATTTCAGCATGACAAATAATAACTGGTTTTAACCCCCGGCCCTTGTGCATAGTCAGGTAGGTTTTAATGTTTGTGACCACAGGTAGCCCAAAATAAAGACCTTTGTTCGACCTTTGTAATTTGAGTGTCACGATGAGTGTTACGCTACGGCGTAAATTATAAAGGTTTGTTTGGGAATTTACGAACGTGTTTTGGAATCGAAAATAAAGGGGATGAATTAAAATAAAATGGCTTACCTTGGTAAGCCATTGATTGAGGGTTGTGCAATTTGGGGGTGACAATAAATAGTCTCATATTATCATTGCATTCATTACATATATTTGCACTTAACGTTTTTCTTTTATGGGCCATAATTAGTTTTACTATTTTTTGTCATTTAATGGGACAGAAGAGAGGTACTCTGGGGAGATATCAGACAGAGATGTTGTATGAATGCAATCATTTTAGATTTATCAAAATTCTATGGCCCTTTCATTGTGGCCATTATTTCAATTCAATTTCCTGTCGGAAGGCACCATGAAACAAGCATACGGTCTTATTAAATAACGGATCATCTATTTTGGTATTTACAGACTTAACAATAACAGTAGTGTTCGTTTCGTGCCGTTTGGTGAAGAAACAGTCCACGTCTCTAGAGACAGTCGAGGCTCTCTCACAACTGCAAATGCATCTTTTCCACGAACATATTCCTGTGCAATTCACATATCGCCTTAAAGCATTCAGTTATTTAACGTCTTACCACTGTTTGATCAAAAATCTCAAATCACCAAAAGCCCCATTAATAGAAAACCACAAAAAAAAAAAAAAAAAAGAAAAAAGTACCCAAAAATGTGACTGCTAAGTCGTGCTCATGTTACATCGATAAAAATGATCGCAAATTATGCGTGTTGTTAGCAGCTTTATGACACAGGTGTTAAAATCGGCAGATAGTATTACCAATTCAGATTCTATAGTCGAAGTGTGCAGTCGATTATCTGCCGTTCAGGTGGCAAATATCATCGAGAAGAACACCTTGAAACACACAGCGAGGAATCCAATATGGCGGATATTTCAGAGTTGGTGCCCACTTTCCATCCCACAATACACTTCAACCCAACCAGAAACTGAAACTCTTGATGCTAGTATTACCGCTTTTCCAGCAATTTATACTTCTGTAATAGCAGAACGACCCTCGAGTGATCGACAATCTTACAGTTCACAACAGCGCTAGCAATAACGTTTGCAAATTTTTTGTAACCAAACGACTCCACAATTTTTACACTTGCATCTGAAGCACAGTAACGTTATGTAAGCGGATAAATGATTTAAGAAATACAAACGCTTTAGCGCGAGAAGAAAGCATGCCAACAGATGGAAAATATCAATAAGCACGACAAAAGCATTCGTGGAAATTAATGTAAACAATCGCGAATCTTGACATTCCTTGAGTTCTACATTGTCCTGTACTTGGTCCTTTAGAATACGGCCTTCACTTTTCCTTGGTATCTCGCTGTCCTTTGTGCGTCCGCCAGTGGGTCGTCAGCACAAACGATAGCTTCGTTATCGCTAGCCTCACTCGAGGTTTGGGGTTATCTGTGGTGATAAACCGGATAATGCGATGATGTGAATGACATTGTGAATCAGTTTCGGTGGAATTCTAAAGGCTAAGGAGAGACCGAATCGAACAAATTTTGCTACAGAAAGCTTGGAAAGTTCGAAATAAAGGTAACTGATTGAAAATCGTTCGAGCGTCGTTCTCGATTTGACGTCACAACTTGACTTTACCCAGATCCCCTTGGCGGTGTCGTGAACAATTCGGAACTCGACTTAAAGGGGGCCAAAAAGTCGAAAATTTAACCAAAACAACAAAAACACCAAACACCAAAGGATAAAAAATTATTTTATTATTTACTAACGTTTGACTCATAGTTCTTGGGAGAAAAAATGATGAACTGTACCAAAACAAGCATTCCTCTGTAAAACGGTCTATTCTTGATTTATAATTATAGTAATTATACAGAACAAAAAACGCATAACATAGCTAAGCATTTAATTAAGCAGCGACACCGTGCAAGACTATACACTTATTAATTTATACCGTTACTTTGTGGTGATTTTTGTAGAGTTTAATATCTATTAAATTGAACTTGTAGTGAATATTTTTGGAATGTACTGAAAAAGGAGAGTAATCATGTTTAATTAAAAGGTCCTTTTTATGTTCTCTTTTTCAGTTTTTCTTCCCTTAAACCTTTCTATAATGGTTTTTTAAAAATATTTTTTTTTTGTAAAAAAGTAAACGCTAAAAATAACGACGTCTCGACCTCTCCAAGGTCATTTTCAAGTGCGTGTAAAATACAAAACTTAGCATAAATATATTACAAACAGTTTAAATCGGTAAGAATGCCTTGAACGCTAAAATGTGATAAAATGGGTCAATGTTAAGGACATAAAACAATGAAATAATAAAACAACAATAAGCCTTGTTATGAACTGATCTAAACTAATAATTTCGCGCGGATCAAATCCCACTGTTTGTTTAGTGATGGTTTCAGTTTTTTGGTAAAAAGCATTTCGAAAATGAGGCAGTAAAGTTTGTTCTGACACTTTCTTAAAATTTTGAAACATCCTCAACCTTGCATTTAAGCTCTCATCTACGTGGAAGCTCTTTGATCAGGAATGAGAAAGCCTCAAAGAGACCTTTTCATGACTGCGCTATCCAGACAAACTTGTACAGTCTACCATCCGTCAATTCATTGATTCAAAAGTGTGTGAGGATTCACGTACCCAACAGCAAGTACCTGAGAAGCTAAAAGCCCCAATCAGAACCTTGCTGCCTTTCAAAGACCAGATATCTGCAAACGGAGAGCGCTACAGCTTGGAGACCTCAGTCGAAAGATCAATGAGGATATCAGCCAGGTGTACACAAGTCGAAAGATCAAGGACGAAAATGATCAAAGTGAGGAATGGAAAGCCACTCCTTGTGAATCAACAGTGCGTTGTCTATTATCTGATTTTCAATGTAGCCCGGGCGATGCAGGTTATGTCGGTTACGCGTACCGACGTCTTCACCTGCGAATTGAAAAACACAGGGATCGGCAATCGGAAACCACAATATAGCCCCAAATGGCACTGTGTGAAGTTATAAAATTTTAAGAAAATGTCAGAACAAACTTGACTGCCTCATTTTCGTGCCCCCTTTTTTTTTATCAAAGAACTTAAACCAACATTTAATAAACAGTGTGATTCCGTCCGCGTAAAATTATTTGCTTAGATCAGTTCTTATGGTTTCATTGTTTTATGTCCTTTTTTTTAACTTTATAAAACAGATAATTAACTCGTTTTTATCACATTTTAGCGTTCATGACATTCTTACCGATTTTAACTGTGTGTAATATATTTATGCTAAACTTTGTTTTTTTAACTCGAACTTGAAATTGACCTCGGAGAGGTCGAAACGTCGTGATTTTTTAGCGTTAACTTTTATCACAAACTGATCTATCTCTAAGAAATTACTCATTAAAACTAAATGTCTACTTAATCCAACAGGATGTGGTGCCGTTGTCAACAACGTACTGAAAAGTCCCGGATATCCAAAGAACTATCCAAACAACATGGACTGTGTTTATCGGGTTGATATTCCAAATGGCCTGGCGATAAACATTTACTTTTCCCATATTAACCTGGAGTATTCTTGGGGATTTTGCAGGTACAAAACTATCGAATCAGTGTTTAGAGTATACATTACATAACCTCCATTGAATGATAACGGTGGTTGCGATTGTTTCTTTGTTTTGTCTGTATTTACTTGAACCTTGTTTTTTTTTTTTTTTTAACATCAGTGCTAAGTATTAGTCTTTCTGTTTTTGGCCCTTTCCCCGTTATTTTAATACCTTTATTCTTTTAATGTATATTGTGGAGATGCCTAGAGAAGAATAAAAGACAAAAAAAAAAAGAAAAAAATGGTATATACACTACTCGAAAAAAAGTGTTTTTGAGACATCGTAAAGAACAAAGTTACTTGTTAGTCTGATTACTGTAAAAGTACCCTTTTTTATCTTTAGACTCATTTGCCTGTTTCTTTGCTTCTTTTTCTGTTTTTGTTTGCTTTTTGTTGTTATTGTTGTTGTTTTGATCTGAGGCTAAGAATAAAATCAATAACTAGTCTGCCTTGTCATTTATTGTCATCTCCACATGTGATAAACAAGTTTTGCATGTATGTGATCTGATTTTCTACTCTTCGCGCCTGTCTGTAATTCATGCTGGCCTGATTAAGGGTTGTTTTGGAACCTTTGCTTTTTCTTTCCTGGACAAATTGATAGGTAAGCTGTTTATAAAGTTTGTTTCTCTGTGTGGTTGTATTTGCATTATTTATCATAAGGCCATGGATTACTTTAGCATTTTTTTTATCGATTACCTTGTCCTACTTTAGTGTATATATGTACTCTTATTGGTTAGTAATTGGCCGTGCTCCTTTAACTCAGTAAACATTTAAAAATGCGTGTAATTTTGCCACATATTATATTGTCAAGTTGTGTAAGCTAATGTCATTTAAGTTTATGTTATCTCATCATAAATAATCTAAACAAATACGTCTTTGTTGTTCGCAGGTATGACTACTTGAGGATTGCCAATGATAACAACTATATCGTAGGTACATACTGTGGGGTGAAGTCTGGATTGAGTATCAGTTTCACTGGACACTATGCTGTGCTAACCTTTCACTCAGACGGCATTGTCACGCACAGAGGATACAAGTTAGATTTCTCCTTTGTTTTTCCCGGTAAGTAGAAAGAGTCGGACGAAATACTCTCCAAAGTAAATGTCAATTTGCTATTCAGGGATTGTTTATTATGATAAATTATTCATCGATTATAATATAAGCGTTACTATTGCACAAAAAAAATCGTCAAGTGGTACTAGATTAAGCGCGCGGTTATTTAGCAAATACACCCCTCAGGCGGTTACCGTATCAGACAAACCCTTAGAGATAAGTATAGGTCCGTTCCAGTTGATTTGGGAACCACCCCCGTGAAAGATGCAAATTACTGGCTTACAAGATTCATATTGGAAGTTCTGAGAGGTGATGGCAAGCCGTACCCGTACCCGTGCTCTGTTTACTCATTAGTATGCTCTACATAGATCATACTAATTAGAAGAAATTTTACCCCATAATTTTCCTGTGCTTCAAAGCCCTCGCCTCTTTACATAATTTAAGTATAGTGGACCGAAAAAATTGTTGAAATCGGCGGATCGTGCAGTGCACGTGGTAATAAAACACTTATAGTGAAAGAGAATGCACGGTTTGTCTCGAAGCTACTTTGAGAAGATTTTGTTGTTTACCACAAGCAAGACGCAGGAAAAATAAAAACGTGTGCTTCGGCGAACTTGAGAAACACAACTTTTCTGAATTGCACTAAACACTGAACGCAACTATCACTATGCTAGAATTTAAAAACAACGTGGTAAACGTGGTAAACGTGGCAAACGGGGTAAACGTGAAATTGAATGGAATTTTAAGAGGTTTGAAGAAGAGCCGGATAAAAGAAAGAAAATGATTTTTAAAACACCAACAGACAGTTGATTACCACGCAAGAGCACCACAAGTTTCTAGTGGACTAACTTGGTATCCGTCTATTAATTATTAGCTAAAAACTCTAATTTTAAAACTTCACTAAATCCTCAAAATTTCTTATTTCTCTTAATTTTACCAATCCCTCTTGAAAAACTATCTCCTCCCAAATATACCCAAAATTCACTTAAAAATTCACAAAACACCTAACAACATAGATTTATGGGATAAGCAGAGAGTTTTTGGATTGCTTGAAACGTGAACGAGATATTTCCATTAATTATAAACCGTTTTTAAGCGGCATGGAAACGACTTCCCTTAACCTCTCTAAGATCTGACACTGCCGGGCAACCCATAAATTCAACGCCACAGTCATTAAAGCTAAAAAAAAATTTACCCTACCCAAAGATTTCATGTCCCTTTCCATTTCTTAAGGCAAATGTTGAAAACATTTTAGTGAGCGTTTCGCCCAGAACAACAAGAAAATGAAACGAAATATTGCATTGTTTGTGGATTAAACTTTCGATGCTGAGCTCACTGGCAACGGGTAATCCCGAGCGGGAAAGATCGCTCCATCTTGACCGCTCGGGAAGCCAATCACAGCGCATGATTTGACTCTTTTATTCTACTAGCTTTTTATAACTCTACTCTTATTGTTTGTAGGTAAATATTTTAGCGCTCTTGTGCAATTTGGCAAATTAGATATTCAAGGACATTCACAATTGTATACATATCACTTGGACCAGAGTGGTGCCAAAATAATTTAAAATGGCCAAGTCTGGCTAAAAATGGGCTTCATGCCAGCTGTCCTGTCATTCACTTAAGATAATTAAGTTTTGAAGAAAAGTTAACATAATTCAATGTTTCTTGGGATATGATACAGCGGTCATGAGCCATTAAAGCATGCCCGAAAAAAGCCACCTTTAATTTATATCCTGGTTGTTCTTGCAAAGCAAAATCATCAAGATCTAGCAATATCTATCGATTGTTTTTTAATAAAACAATTATTCCACTCGCGCGTTTTGGATATGAAACGATTATATCCTATCATCTTATCTCAAACGCGCGCTTATGGAATAATTGTTAAATATATCCAGTTTAGTATAATTACTCAGGCGATTATAGAGATTCTGTTCATCTGATTGGTCGAGGATTGCGTCATATCCTTCTATAATCATCTCGCGCGAGATAATTGAAGTGGCAGCACTAATTTTTAAAATGCCCGTTTAGCGAATTTGTTGACGTTTCTGAGAAAGAAGTGAAAAGGATAATAGAAAATGTAATTCCGAAAGGCACTAAAGATGCAACTAAGTCCGGAGTGACACTTTTCTAAAACGGTATTCTTTTATCTTTGCCTCATACTTTTTCAGATAAACCGAAAATAACGATTCCAGCGGTGCAAACAGTTCCAGGTTACGTGGTAAAGTGTTCGGCTGAAGGAACTCGTCCCATGAATATGTCGCTAATTCAGAATTCCACCATTTTGCGTCAGGGAACAGATACTGTAGTTGTAAAAGTTACAAAGGAGGGAAACGTCACTTGTACGGCTACCAACCAAGCAGGAACAGATTCAAAAACGTTTTCGGTTACAGGTTTGCCTTTTCTTTTGTTTTCCTTTGTGTTTGTTTTTTCCTTTGGTAACTAACTTTTAGATTTTCTAATACATATGACTAATACATATTTAATTCACATTACATTTTCACCTTCATTCTTTAAACAATAATATCCATATGAAGATTCTTGTGACAACTGTCGCATACTAATTCTCCCTCCACCGCTTCTTTTAAAAGAAAGCTTCAAGATTTTCTTCTCTCTAGGTATTAACTTCTGTAGGGCTGTATTTCTCAACTAACTTACTTAATATGTGTGTGCGTGTGTGTGTGTGTGTACGTGTGCGCGGTCAAAGTTAATTATCATAAGTCCATATTGTAATTCTAATATAAGATAGCTATTTTTTAAAAGTGAGGAAGCCTGACTTTATAAGCCTCGTGGTTTCTTTCAGGTTTTCTCGCCATTTATTTTCTTTCGTCAATTTTCATCATTTTTTTTCCATCTGTAATTGTTGTATGTGGCAAAATAAATATTGTATTGTATTGTAATTGTGCGACGATAAGGAATTGGAAATTAGGGAGCTTACCATTACCGGTCAGTTAAAAAATGCACCAATTCAGTTATAAACAGGTTCACCTAGGTCTTCATTGATGTAGTTTACAACGCACTCTTTAACAGAACACACTATAACTCCTCTTTTGACAAACCCATCAACAACACAAAGACCACCATTCACTATGTTCTTACTACTGCATTGACTATTAGATGACTGCATTTCTCATTCTTCGTACATTGTTAAAATTTGCCGGTGAAAATTCCATCTTCCAACGCCTTCATGTCTGCAGAGCAAAGCGTTTTAATCGGCGCAATGTATTGAGTGGATTTTTTTTGTAAACTTGGTGAAGAAGTAAGTTTACCAAAGCTGGTTTGTTATTGTATTTGTTCACGGTAATCAGCATTTGATTGTCACTTTCTAAAAATTGATTCTGCTAGCCAAGTACATGCATTTTGTGTAAAACTTTGATAACGTCTTATGTCAATAGAGGATATTAATTTAAGTAATGTTGCTTAAATACTTTAAAGCCAGATTCTCTTGGCAATATTTAACATTAAACGGGGTTTTCGAATGACTTGCTGAAATAAAACACATGGAAGTTATGTGTAATATTTCTTTACTTGCAAGTTTCCACTGACAAAAAGTCTTCTTCAGGCAGCCTCCATTGATACTAACAATACGCTCACTCAATCAAAGTTCACCTAAACCCCTCCATCCCCATTTTTTCTCCCACAAAAAACCCCATAATTTGGTAGGCATCTCTGCAGAAGTATTTTTTTTTTTTTGATTTGGTGAAATCTTCGCTATTTTGTACCCTGTGGAAAAACGGAAAATAGCCTAAAATCACCACCATTTTGGTTCACGACCGAGTGAAGGAGCATGGGTCTAGTGGTTGCTGACGTCACTTTTAGAACACGAGAACACTACACATACTTTACTTGTTTCTTTTATATAGTTAGATTAACCGCATGTAGATTGGTAGGAGGGATTCTGTCCACGGCGACTTTAAACCTGCATAACGTTTTTAATATTTGCGCAAACTCCATGAAACTTAAGGTCGTTTATAGAAATTTAACTGAAAGAATTTTTGGGTGGTCGTTTGGATTTATTGACTTTGATGCTGTCATGGCAACCAAATTTTGACAGGCAGTTTTCTTCACAAAATGAAAAATTCCTTTTCAAAATAAAGAAATAAACTTTTCTTAATATAGCTGTTGCTTTTAGGTAAAATAAGTGTTTCTTTAATTAATTGTTCTGATTGGTTTTTGTTCAATTTCTGTGCCTGAAAGGACACACTTCGAAAAAGATATTCCGAGTGCTCCTATCAGAAGTCGAGCCTAAGACCTTACGTTTACTAGTTGGAATGCTCTGACACTGTCTGGTGAACAAATGACTATGATGTATTATTCAGTAATAACACAGGCAAACTTAGAAAAAGAAATTCCGAGTGTTCCTATCAGGAGTAAGACCTAAGACCTTCCGATTACTAGTTCAGATGCTCTCAGGCTTAAAAAAATTATCACATCACGTTTCCTCTCATTATGCATATGCCACTCATTGCACTCCAATCCTAGTAGTATGCAGGATGTTTGTCCCATAAACCTAGTTTAATGGCTTTAGCTTCCACGAGTCTCCTGTAGCTCAGTGGTAGAGTATCCGAACTAGTAATAGTAGGTTCGACTCCTAATTGCAGTTAGTTGCAGAGGTTGTAGTAAGGTTAGTAATTTGCAAGAAAGAAAAGCGTACTGTACGACACCTTCTTAAGGCGATGAGCGTCTAGAGGCGAAGAAACGAAGAAAAAGATATGTCAACTTTGTTAGACAGAAGCGTGCTCGATGGGAGTCATCGAAGAGTTCAGTAATATGCTCGAAGTATTTTGTAACGGACGATTTTGTATGTAATTGCACATGCACAAAGGATTAATGATCAAAGGATGAAGACTCGGAGCAAATAAACAATAGAGGCACACATTTCGAGAGGTATATAACTCAGTGAGGCCGCTTTCCAGTCGCGTGTAAGGAACGAGTAGAGTTAACAATTTAGTTGCTCGAAGTCTCGGTGGCTCGCCATAATGGCGGTCAGGGTGTAAAGAGCGAGTGAGGTTTATAATTTAGTGGCGCGACGGCTCAGCGGCCGTCCAGAGTGTAAACAACAGGTTAGAGCGAGACAGATTCGGAATCACCGCTTTCCCAGCAATTTATACTTCTGTGATAGCAGAACAACACTCGAGTGATCGACAATCTTACCGTTCACAACAGCGCTAGCAACAACGTTCGCACATGTTTGCAACCAAACGACTCCACAATTTCTACCCTTGCATCTGAAGTACAGTAACGTTATGTAAGCGAATAAATGATTTAAGAAATACAAACGCTTTAGCGTGTAAAGAAAGCATACCAACACATGGAAAATATCAATAAGCATGACAAAACGACGCGTGGAATTAAAGTAAACAATCGCGAATCTTTACATTCCCTGAGTTCTACATTGCTGTTATCGGTCTTTTCGAATACGGCCTTTACTTCCCCTTGGTATTTCGCTGTCCTTTTCTCGTCCGCCAGTGGGTCGTCAGCATAAGCAACAGCTTCGTCATCGCTAGACTCACTCGAGGTTTGGGTTATCTCTGTGGTGATAAACGGGATAAATCCTAATCGGGTTCCATTTCGTATCCAGCAATAAAACTGATTTCTGAGTCGCCTGAGTCAAAGTTCGTCTCCAAATGCGATGACGTAAATGACGTTGTAAAATTTCAGTAGAATTCTGATTACTATAGAGCCCGAATCGTATGGGTTTTGCTACAGAAAGCTTTGACAGTTCAAAAACAACGATAACTGACTGAAAATCGCTTGAGCGTCGTCCTCGATTTTACGTCACAACTTGACTTTACCCAGATCCCCTTTGCGCTGTCGTGAACAATTCGGAACTCGACTTTAAGGGGGATACAAAGGCGAAGATTTAACCAAAACAACAAAAACACCTATCACCAAAGGAAGAAAATTTATTTTATTATTTACTAACGTTTGACTCGTAGTCCATAGGAGAAAAATTCCCAGCATTTCCCTGTAAAACGCTCTATTCTTTATTTTTAATTATAGTAAAGAACAAAAAACGTATCACAAAGCTTAGCTTTTATTTAAGTAGTGACACCGTACAAAGCTATACACTAATTAATTTATACCGTTATTTTGTGCTGATTTTTGTCAGTTTAATATCTAATAAATTGAACTTGTAGTGAATGTTTTTTGGAATGTACTGAAAAAGGAGAGTAATCATGTTTAATTAAAACGTCCTTTTTATGTTCTCTTACTCAGTTTTTCTTCCCTTAAACCTTTCTATAATGGTTATTTAATTTTTTTGTAAAAAAGTAAACGCTCAAAAATCATGACGTTTCCACCTCTCCGAGGTCATTTACAAGTGCGAGTAAAATACAAAACCTAGCATAAATATATTACAAACAGCTTAAAATCGGTAAGAAAGTCATGCACGCTAAAATGTGATAAAATGTGTTAATGTTAAGTATTCATAAATTAGAAAAGGACATAAAACAGTTAAATAATAAAACAGTTATAAGCCTGGTTAAGAACTGATCTAAACAAATAATTTCGCGCGGATGGAATCACACTGTTTGTTCGGCGTTGGTTTTAGTTCTTTGGTAAAAAGCATTTCCAAAATGAAGCAGTAAAGTTTGTTCTGACACTTTCTTAAAATTTTGAAACATCCTCAACCTTGTATTTAAGCTCTCATCTACGTGGAAGCTCATTAATAAGGAATGAGAGACTTTTTCCCGACTGCGCTACCCAGACAAACTTGTGCAGTCTACCATCCGCCAATTCATTGATTGAAAAGTGTCTGAGGATTCACGTATCCAACAGCAAGTACTTGAGAAGCAAAAGCCCCAGTAAGAATCGTACTGCCTTTCAAAGATCAGAAATCTGCAAACGCACTGCGCATACAACTTGGAGACCTCAGTTGGAAGATCAATGAGGATACCAACCCGGTGTACACAAGTCGAAAGATCACGAACGAAAATAATCAAAGTGAGGAAAGACAAGCCACTCCTTGTGAATCAACAGTGCGTTGTCTATTATTTTCAGTGTAGCCTGAGCGATGCAGGCTATGTCGGTAACACGTGCCGACACCTTCACCAGCGAATTGAAGAACTCAAGGGATTGGCAAACGGAAACCGCCTGAAGGAGCAGCACAATATAGCCCCAAATGGCATTGCGCGAAGTTTTAAAATGTTAAGAAAAAGTCGGAACAACTTGACTGCCTCATTTTCAAAATGCTTTTTTTTTTTTAACAAAGAACTTAAACCAACAGGAAATAAACAGTGTGATTCCATCCGCGCAAAATTATTTGTTTAGATCAGCTCTTAGCAAGCCTCGTTATTGTTTTATTGTTTCATTGTTTTATGTCCTTTTTTAACTTTATAAATAATTATAATTGACACGTTTCATCACATTTTAACGTTAATGACATTCTTACCGATTTTAACTGCTTGCAATATATTTATGCTATTAAGCTTTGTTTTATTTTTACCCGCGCTCGAAATTGACCTCGGAGAGGTCGAAATGTCGTGATTTTTTAGCATTAACTTTTATCACAAACTGATCTTTCACTAAGAAATTATTCATTTATACTAAATGTCTATTTAATCCAACAGGATGTGGTGCCGTTGTCAACAACGTACTGAAAAGTCCCGGATATCCAAACAACTATCCAAACAACATGGACTGTGTTTATCGGGTAAAAATTCCACACAACATGGCCATGAGGATTTACTTTTCTAATTTTACCCTGGCGGGTTATTCATCTTGCAGGTACAAAACTATCGAATCAGTGTTTAGAGTATACATTACATAACCTCCATTGCATGATAACGGTGGTTGTGATTGTTTCTTTGTTTTGTCTATATTTGCTTGAACCTTGTTTTTTTTTTTTTCATCATTAGGGCTAAGTATTAGTCGTTCTGTTTTTGGCCCTTTCTCCGTTATTTTAATACCTTTATTCTCTTAATGTATATTGTCGAGATGACTGGAGAAGAATAAAAGACAAAAAAAAAAAAAAAAAGAAAAAAAGAAAAATAAAAAAAAAGGTATATACACTACTCGAAAAAAGGTTATTGAAACATCGCAAAGAACAAAGTTACTTGTTAGTCTCATTACTCTAAAAGTAGCTATTTTTATCTTGAGACTCATTCGCCTCTTTCTTTGCTTTTTGTTGTTATTTTTGTTGTTTTGATCTGCGGCTAAGAATCAAATCAATAACTAGACTGCCTTGTCATTTACTGTCATGGCACACATAAAGTAGCTTTGCACGTATGTGATCCGCTGATTTTCTACTCTTCTCGCCTGTCTGTAATTCATACTGGCCTGATTATGGGTTGTTTTGGAACCTTTGCTTTTTTTCTAGACAAATTGATAGGTAAGCTGTTTATAAGGTTTGTTTGCCTGTGTCGATGTCTTTGCATCATTTATCACTAGGCCATGGATTACTTTAGCATTTTTTATCGGTTACCTTGTCGATTAGTCATTATATAGTTTAAATGTAAGTTATTGTAATGTTTGCCCTACTTTAATGTGTATATGTGCACTTATTTGTTAGGAATTGGCCGTGCTCCTTTAACTCAGTAAACATATAATAATGAGTGTAATTTTTTAACATATTATCCTGTCAAGTTGTGTTAGCTCACGTCGTTTAAGCTTCTGTTATCTCACCATAACTGAACTAAACAACTACGTTGTTGTTGTTTGCAGGTATGACTACTTGAGGATTTCCAATGATAATAACTGTACCACAGGTACATACTGTGGGGTGCAGTCTGGACGGAATATTATTGTCACTGGACGTTCTGCTGTGCTAACCTTTCACTCAGACGTTAGTGTCACGCGCAGAGGATACCAGTTAATTTTCTGCTTTGTTCCGGGTAAGTACAAAGAGTCGGACGAAATTATTGAAATAGTCTCTATAGTAAATATCAATTTGCTATTCAGTTACTAATTTTCGTCCTTTCCTAACAGAGAGATTGTTTGTCAATTATAACTCATCGAGTAATATCTAGGCGTTCTTACTGAACAAAAAGCACGCCATGTGGTGCAAAATCGGATGAGGTTATTTATTACAGTAAACCCATATTAACCTATGGACGATATGGACACTAATTGAGCATGGTAAAGTGCCCGCATTATTGTGATGTCCGTATTAAGGGGAGTCTTAGAATAAACGTTACGAACACACTTTTTTTTTTTTTATCTCAGCAGTATATTTTTTCCTCGATACATGATTTTTAATGTCTTAAGTGTAACATATAATGCTTGCCAAGTGTTTCAAACGCAACTGACAATGTAATCATTTGACTCTATCTAGATCGGGGTTGGGCGGAATATACACAAAACCTAAATAACGTTTTTTAATATTTCAGCAAATGCAATGAAACGTCAGCAATTCATCAAAAATTTATCCGGAAATAATTTGGTGTGGTCGGTTTGTGTTTATTGACTTTGCCATTACCACGAATACAAATTTTTGACTGGCAGTTTTTACGCACTATTTTGGCGCTTTCATGAAGTTTTTAAGGAAATCCAGAAATCTAAGATAGCGCGGTTCGAAGAAAACCGCCTGAAGGGGCCAAAAACCATTGCTCCAACGCGTTTCTTAACTTCTTTAATGTCAAATATCCGATGCGGTAAACGTTACGATAAACGATGCGAAAGCAATATTCGATACGGTTGCTAGAGAAATAAACAAGGAAAATACAAGTTACTACAGCAAAAGGACGAACCAGAACACAAGAATATAGAAATAACAAACTAAGCAGGAATGACGAGCCAAAAATAATACTTACAAACGTTATATGGCCTTTAAAACGGACAAACGAAGCGATGTAGGAAAAAAACGCAAAACCTAAAACTGTATCCTCCAAAGCACAAACGAGAGTGAATAAAAAGCAAAGACGCGAATTTATACTAATGAACTAGGGAACAACAGACAAAGTAATGCAGAAAAAACTAACAGAATAATAATGAAAACGACATGCAAGCGTGACACACAAAAAAATGTTCCAAAACAAAAGAGTTCATTTATGAAGAATGCCGCCGCAACATTTGGCTCCCCTAAGAGTTCAACCGGCAGAAAACTCTTACAAACAAATTATCTAAAAAAGATAGTTCTCCGTTCTCTGAAATTTTTCAGTTCTCTGAAATCAACATGGCTCCTCTGGCTGGGATCCAAACACCCGGTCTATACGTCTTTCTCAAGTATCAGGATAAGCTTGTCAACTGGGCGATCAAGGAAAGTTGCTCCTGTGGTAACCTTGACAGACCGTACATATCCTTCTTCGTCAGGGTAAGTGTGGACAATACGGGCCAAAGGCCAATGGTTCCGTGCTACACGGTCATCAACGATCAGGACCAGGTCTCCCTTTTCAAAGTTTCTCCTGGGACGATTCCATTTTGATCTTTGCTGAAGGCATTGGACGTATTCTCTTCTCCATCTTGACCAAAATACGTTTGCAAGGTACTGGACCCTCTTCCATCTTTTGCGCAGATAAACATCTTCTTTCTGGAAGTTTCCAGGAGGGGGTAGTACGACTTTAGACTTCATCGTCAGGATGTGATCCGGTGTTAGTGGGTTTAGATCTCCTGGATCACTGGAAGGAGTGGTGAGAGGTCTGCTGTTTACAATACACTCTACTTCTGCATCAGAGTTCGAAACGATTCGTCGTCAAGGTTACGACCATGTTCTCGCATTAAGGCGGTGAGGATTGAGCGGACTGAGCGTATTTGTCGTTCCCAGACGCCACCCATATGCGACGCAGACGGTGGGTTTTGCTTCCATTGCACCCAGTCAGCTTTGAATTCCGTGCATAAACTTCTTTGGATTGCGTTGTTGTCCATCTCTGATAACGCTCTTTGCAATTCTTTCTCTGCTCCGGTAATGTTTGTTCCTTGATCGGATCTGATTTCACGTACAGGCCCTCTTCTTGCTATAAAACGTCGCAAGGCATTTAGAAAGGAATCTGTTTCCAGGGAGTTTGCCGTCTCTATATGTACAGCTCGACTAGATAAACAGGTAAATAACGCACCATAACGCTTCAATTCCTTTCTTCCCTCTTTTATGTAGAATGGGCCAAAGTAGTCGACGCCACAGTAAGTAAATGGAGGTGCTGGGGCAATCCTTTCCTTGGGAAGATCGGCCATCCTTTGCTCACCAACTACACCACGAAGCCGCCGACAAGTCACACATTTGGAAATGAAGTGCCTCACAACGGAATTGGCGTTTATGATCCAATATCGACTTCTAAGCGTGCCTAAAGTGATGCCGCGACCAGAATGCGCAACCTTCTCATGTGCATCTCTTATGATCAGATCTACCACGAAACTCTTCTTGGGGAGGATGATGGGATACTTGAAATTATCGGGAAAGACTTGCGATCTGCTGAATCTGCCCCCAACGCGCATCAGGCCGTTCTGGTCAAGGAAAGGATCTAGGCGATATAACGTACTGGTTTTCTTGATTTCCGCTTTCTTGACTCTCGCGAGGTCGCGATTCTTCTGACGCTCTTCTCTTTGAATCTTGCGCAGGGCTTCAGATTCATTAGGAAACGCACATCCTTGTACCAATTTGAGTATGATTTCTTCGGCGCGTTGTAATTCCTCAACTTTCACGGGTTGGCTGCTCAACTTTTCTGCTCTATGTGTTTCCAACGGCGTTTGCACATGAGCTAAAAACTGCTTGAGGCGAAGTATCAGGGCCACGCATCGTTTCATGCGGTTCCAATTGGAGAAACGCGCAAACCTGGTCAAGATTTCCTCCTTTTCATCAGAAACAGTGGCATGTGTTACAACTTTCTTCACTTCAGGATCATCGGCAAAGACTGCGTCTAAATCGCAGGGAAACTTAGGCCATTCACTCTCGGGATGCCACAAAAAATCTGGACCTCTGACCCATCGATGTCGTTTAGTTATCTGATTGCCCTCCAAACCACGTGATGCGTCATCAGCCGGATTATTTTCGGAGTCCACATGTCTCCATTGGATAGGATCTGTCTCATGTCGAATTCTTTGCACTCGATTTGCCACAAACACGTGAAAACGCTTCGTTTCGTTTCGAATGTATTTCAACACGGTGGTACTGTCGGTCCAGTAGATCTCTCCATCAACAGGATCGCTTAATTCTCTGGAAACCATTCCTCCTACTTGAACAGAGGTAGTTGCTGCTGTAAGCTCTAAACGCGGAATCGTCATGGCCTTAACGGGTGCCAAACGAGACTTCCCCATCAGAAACGCACAATGGATGTTACCCTCGTCGTCTACACTTCGTAGATACGTCACCTGACCATAACCAGTGGCACTAGCGTCTGAGAAATGGTGGATTTGCCTTGACACGACAGAACCAAAACCGTCCGGGATGACACAACGGTCCATTGAGAAGCCTTCTAATGCTGATAGTTGGCTTCTCCACTTTTCCCAACGTACACGGAACTCGAGATCAATCTCTTCATCCCAGTCTATCTTCATGCGGCAAAGGTCTTGCAAAATCTTCTTTCTGTTCAATAGAAAAGGCGCTGCTATTCCGAGTGGGTCATACACTGAACAGATGGTGGATAAAATACCACGGCGAGTGAGTGGCTTGTCTTTAAGGATTATCCGGAACCCGAGCGTATCCGATTCAATAGCCCACTGAACACCAAGGGCCCTTTCAACTGGAAGGAAGTGGCAACTTAGGTCCAAAGTCCTTAAATCATGTGCGCGAATGTCGTGTGGCACGCTCATCAATACATTTCTTCTGTTGCTGACAATCTTGGATAGGTTAAATCCTCCAAGAGAACACGCAGAACGAACACCACGTAATCTTTCAATAGCTGTTTCTTCTGAATCCTCTGATCGGAGACAGTCATCTACTTAAAAGATATTTCTCAAAACGTCAGCTGTTTCCGAACCAACATGTTTCTCAGCATCATCTGCGGCTTGTCTTAAAGCGAAGTTGGAACAACTTGGAGAGGATACTGCTCCAAAAAGATGAACATTCATCTGGTATTCTGCAGGGGCCTCATCGAGAAGACCGTCAGGCCACCAAAAGAATCAGAGAAAATCTCTTTGATTGTCGGGTACTCGAACCTGGTGAAACATAGCATCAATGTCTCCCATGAATGCGACTGGCTGGTGGCGAAATCTCGTCAACACGCCG
Organism: Pavona decussata; assembly: GCF_977016875.1. Lineage (NCBI taxonomy): Eukaryota > Metazoa > Cnidaria > Anthozoa > Scleractinia > Agariciidae > Pavona > Pavona decussata. Next base: position 857,926 of record NW_028145664.1, on the reverse strand, counting down.
ACAAGGCGACTCGTCAGGTCCGGTCCTTGCATGAGTTGGTCGTTCAGTGATGTCCCTCCATAACGTGCGCTGCAGTCAAAAACGACTCTGATCTTGTCTGGCTTTTTGGGGTGGTAAACACCGTGATGGGGTATGTACCACACTTGCCCTGGCCTGGCGGGAACGCGATCTGGTGGCACGTTCCTGGCAAATCCTTTTCGGATGATGTCATTCATGAAATTGACGTAATCTTCGTGAAATTTCTTATTTCTTGTCAGTTTTCTCTTCAGCCAGCATGCTCTTTGGAACACTTGCTCCTTGTTGTCAGGAAGGTGTACGTCTTTAGAGCGGAAGGGTAGAGGTACCTCGTAATGGCCATCATCAGTACGCTTAATGCCTTTATTCACAATCTCAAGAAATTTCTTATCTTCTTGCGAGTACTGGTGAGCTCCCTCGTCAGATCTTTCCGGAAAGTCCAATTCAAACATCCAGATTAATGCTTGCGGCGTGACAATTTCTTTGACCTTATCCTCTACGGCGAAGTGATGGTCAAGGGGTTTCTCTGATCCCACCTCTTCAACGGCTATTCTATTGCAGTTAACTGTTTTATGGTCTTTCTTGATCAAATTCAAAGGTCCTACTATCGCCCATCCAGCAAAGGTGTTTATCGCATAAGGGCCACCATTTTCACTGGCAACAATATCTATCGGTTCAAGAGCTTTTGGACAATTCGATCCAATGAGAAGACCAACTTTCGCGCCATGAAGCTGAGAAGGCATACAGTCTGCTATTCTTTCAAGATGTTTCCACTTATGGGCGAGTTCAGGTGCGGGCACATCCACGTCTATCGCAGAAATGTCTTCTTTAGTAAAGGTCTTCGGCAAATTAATGCGGTTTTCACCATTGAGGTCCATAACGATCAAACCGTTCAGTGCCTTAGTATCGTGTAACTGAGTGCCGTTTACTGTCTTCACCATTAGCTTCGTATCGGTACCCTTTGCATCTAAGCAAGCAGCTATGTCTTCAAGCAAGAAAGTACCAGTGCTACAGCTGTCGAGCATGGCATACGTAAGGACTTCTTTCCCGGCTGCTTTTAATCTGACAGGAACAATAGGCAAGGCAGTAATTGGGTTCCCTGTGCCGACAGCGCTGCAAACAGCCTCTTCTGTTTCAACATGGGTAGCAGTGAGGACATCCGTAGATTGTTCTGATGACGGATTCTGTTTCTTGGTTGCTAATTGATTGAGACGGAAGTTATCATCGTGAAGCCCGGTAGGATGACGTCTGGAGCACGTTTTACAGGTTTTCCTCTGAGCACATCCGCTTGACCTATGGCCAGCTTGGTAACATGCAAAGCACAGGTCTTTGTCCTTGAGGAATTCTCTCCTCTCTTGCAAGGTCTTCTTTAAGTACTCTTTACAGTCATCAAGGTCATGAGTCTTTCCGCACATCTTACACGAGTTGGCGAGGCCAAGCCCTTTAGCTTCGGGTGTGGCAGTTATCGCCGTCGCGTGACTGGATACATGAGTTGTCGCGCGTGAACGGTCTCCGATTTTCGGCTTGTGAGTGTTTTTCCCTTTGTTAAAACGACCAGGGCGATCTGAGGTATCTTGGCGATTAAGCGCTTCTCGTGAATACACAGGATCCATTGCAATTCCTGCCTCAGTCTTGACAAATTCCACAAAGGTAGCAAACGTGGGAGTGATATTTCTCGTCGCTCGGAGCTTACTTGCTTCTCTGCGCCATCTGTCTTGGAGCGGCAGCGGAAGCTTTTTAACCATAGTCTGAATGTTGTGGGGATGATCCAGAGTCGAGAGAAACTTAAGTTCGGACATCGCACTCCGACACTGAGTAAGAAACGTTGCGAAGCGGTCTAACGCTTGATCATCTCCTTGTTTAACATAAGGCCAATCTTCAATCTTCTTAATGTAAGCGTTCGAGATTTTGTACGGATCTCCATACTTCTCTACCAAAAGCTTCATAGCCTCGGTATAACCAGTTTGTCCGTCCAGGTGGAGGCATCCTTTAATTAGCTCTTTCTGCTCTCCTTCCACGTACTGCTCCAAATAACGTAGGCGGACATCGTTTGACTTCAGTTTACTCTCAATTTGCGACTCAAAGGTCCTGACAAACGTGAAGAAATCGAGGGGGTTGCCGGCGAACTTGGAAATGGTTAATGTAGGCAGAAGGGTCTGCTGTTGCTGTTCAACCAAGAGCTCTGTTAATCTGTTTTGTTGGCTGAGAACTTCTCGGACGCCTTTGGGAATGTTCTGGTTTTCACCACGCTTCACTTTAAACTCTGGAGCCAACGGGTTCGGCCATGTGTATTGCGCTGCAACTGGTTCTAATTGCACAGGCGAGTGATACGGGTGAGGTACGGGCAGAGGATTCGAGCGAGGAAGTGGATTGACCTGTGGATCCTGCATGGCTGTTGGCGGTGGATGAATGGTTGCCTCAGACAACTTCCTCTCAAAGCTAGAATCACGGTCTTGAAATTCAGCATACGCCCTTTCGCGCGCTTGGGCCACTGCTAGCTGCTCTTCCAAGTGTAAACGCTCAGCTCTTTTCTCTAATTCTTGTCTACGCTCTAACATCGCAAATTTCGCCATGAGTTCGGCAGTCTTGGCTCTTTCTTTCGCCCGACCGGAGGCAATTGATGACTTAGTCGACGATCCTTTTGTGAGGCGAGACGAGCCAGTAAGATTTGAACAATTTGATCGGCTATCCAAGCTGTTTTCTATTTTCTCCTTCGCGGAAGAGATCCACCGTTCTGTTTGTTCGATAAAATCAATCATCTCGGTGCTTTGTTCAACGTACCAGTCACTAGCTGCGTTGACATCTTCATCGTTTTCAAGGTCATCCATAAGGGCTGCGACCACCTTCTTCAACTCTTCGCTGGTGGCGCGAAACGCGGATAACTCGTTTTCAACAGAATTTACATCGTCCGTATTTGCAGTCTTCTCAGTAATTCGCTCAATCAGCTGTTTAATCTTTCGTTGCAGCGAATAACAATCCATCCATCGAAGTCGAGTGACATAGGCCGATCCTTTCTCTAAGCGTCGCTCTGGCCTCGAATTTTGAACTGTACCAGCAGTAATCTCCTTCGACTGATGCTCGACCTCGTAAGTTTGTCCGTAACGGCTCCCGACTTCCATTATAATCAAATTTAACGTTTCAACGAATGAAGGGGCCAAAAACCATTGCTCCAACGCGTTTCTTAACTTCTTTAATGTCAAATATCCGATGCGGTAAACGTTACGATTAACGATGCGAAAGCAATATTCGATACGGTTGCTAGAGAAATAAACAAGGAAAATACAAGTTACTACAGCAAAAGGACGAACCAAAACACAAGAATATAGAAATAACAAACTAAGCAGGAATGACGAGCCAAAAAATAATACTTACAAACGTTATATGGCCTTCAAAACGGACAAACGAAGCGATGTAGGAAAAAAACGCAAAACCTAAAACTGTATCCTCCAAAGCACAAACGAGAGTGAATAAAAAGCAAAGACGCGAATTTATACTAATGAACTAGGGAACAATAGACAAAGTAATGCAGAAAAAACTAACAGAATAATAATGAAAACGACATGCAAGCGTGACACACAAAAAAATGTTCCAAAAAAAAAGAGTTCATTTATGAAGAATGCCGCCGCAACACCGCCATTCGGCAAAATTGACGGAAATACCACGTCATTTGACGTTATAGAGGAGGGGGCGGGTGGCTGGCCCCAGAAGTAAAAAAAAAATAATTAAAAAAAAAATATAATAATAATAATAATAATAATAATAATAATAATAATAATAATAATAATAATAATAATAATAATAATAATAATAATAATAATAATAGTAAATCCAAATAAATTAATGTGAAATAATACCCGTATTAGATAGGGTGAAATTAGACCATTACTTTGCTCTGTACTCATATTTTCAGTCAGACGGCTGAACTCTTATTGGTTGTTTGACAGTATTATCGTTAAAATTAACTTTGAGATACTCGAAACAATTTATCTCACCTAAATTCAGCAGGGTTTCCCTTTGACCTAAGTGCCGGTTTGGCCGTGGCATGATTCAAGTCTAATAAATACAAGCTATTTATGCTAGATTTTATTTAACTATGATTGTATCACAACAGAAAAGACCTAAAACTATGAACTTCGTCCTTTCTTTTTCTTGTCGAAAAAAGGCAACAATTATCGTGAAATAAGCGCCATCCCATTTTGTATCACGTGATGTACTTGGTCTAATGAGAATGCGGCCAAATTAAAGTTACTTATAGGGAAGAAAGGTCGAATTTTTCTTAGATAAATTTTTTTAGATAATTGTTGAAACAAGAAATGGATGCAAAGTTTCGTGAAAACAACAGTTAGAAATCTTAAAAAGAACGCGAGCTATCTGAAAAACAAAGTTTTGTAGGAAAAGCGGTGAGCAAGTGAAGGTGTCATAATCCAATTTATGCGGGACTGTGTTGACATATTACGCGGCAAAATTTACCCTCGATCTCGAATTACCGGCAAATTTGCATATTTTTGCTTACATCGTGTTCATCGCATGTCATGGCGTTGTATGTAACATTTTTACTGTGAAACAGCGTTCCATTTTGGATTCAAGCATTGCGTAAAAGGTTGTTATGAAGAAAGCGAAACTAGAAAAGTCGCCTTGGGTGAAAGTTAAGAAAAAACTTGGGCCAAAGAAGGTCGAAAAATCATTTGACGAAGCCAGAAAACTTCAGCTGGCGGAGAGCGACTAGGGTTCTTGGTACTACCAGTCAGATTTTCTTTCAAACCCATCTTCGTCGAATCGGGGTAGGCCGGATAAAAGTAACTGCCTCGGCAGCAGAGAAATTCGAAGACGAGAAATCGGATAGTGGAGAGTCGAACATCAGTTCCGAGTCCGAAATCGAAGATGCCGGCAACAATCCAGCCACTTTCGCCGTTGTTGACCGGCTGAAAATAAGCAGCGAAGCCTCATGTACTGATAGCGGTGAGAAGTGCGTGTCTCGTGTCAACTCCGCTGGGGCTGCCAGTTTCATGTTTTACGTCTATCTGCCGTTTTCTTCTTTGTTTTGGTTTCGCCGTTCTCGCGCCAGACTTAACTTTTCCCATAAAGAAATCGCCTTACAATATTACAGTAACACTAAATGCTTCCGCGGAGAATTGCGATTGTGTTTTTTTTAATCTGCAGAACTCCCCAGGGAATGCTTTTTTGTGTTTGATTGGCCGGCGGCGTGAGCGCGTTGACAAGTATTTTAATGAGGTGCGAGAACTCTGAAAATGTTTCAAGGCCGAAAACACGGCTTTTGTTTTTGCGCGAATTCCCCATCTTCAAATGAATTAATAGGGTATGTAGATTTGCCAGATTTCAACGAAATTTGGCCAAAATGGTCATCAGATAATAATGCATCAAAGTGTGTCAGGCTTTTACGAAATTCAAAATATTTTTTCCCGTGACGTGTTAACATCTGACGCGACTACAAAAATTTTCCATTGTCCATCTTTAGGAAGGGTTTTCTCACAAGCCAATAGGACTAAAGAGAAAGCCTGACACACATTGTTAGCCTATTATCTCCTGATTGATATTGTGCAGTCTGTTTGGTTGTTTGTCTTTACGTGAGAGTGGGTAATTCAGTTAAGTACACGTCACTAGTATTAAGTTTGCAGGCCTCTGAGCGCTTATGTATCCAACAAAATAAAAAAAAAAAACATTGATATTTTAGCAAACTTCAATTTATCAGCTTTACAGTGATATATAATTTTCCGAGGTTTTATCGAAATCAGCGCGCGTATGCTAGATTTCCCTGAAGGCACTCGCGAAACGTGGCAGTAACCTTAATCGATGGGTTACAAACGAAGATAACGGTCGTGCAATTTCATAAAGTTGCTGATTTTTCTTTTTGAAAAGAAGAAAACAAAACAAAAAAAAGGAAGGACATAACACTTTAAAAGTATTAGCTGTCGTCATGCAATTGTCTGATGGATTGTGGCAATATTGGATAGGAAAATAAAAATTACAGTAATTTTTTCCTTTGTTTGATAATTCATCGGCCAACTGCAACAATGATTGAAAAACTTTAATAGATTCTCGATAATGATCGAGTATGCTCTTTTTGAAAATAATCAGTATAAACTTAGAAAATTAACATTTTCTACTGTTTATCGAGAGGCCTTTTATGACCTTTGGGTACATTTCGAGCATATAACTAGGCAACCTTTGTCTGATCGTCCCTGATTGTTCCTGACTGGTTTACAAAACATTCGTTCATACTTATCAACAGCTGCAACACATAAATTGCTCGTCCATACGCTACTAAATACCAGGAGATTTCCCATTTATTGAGCTGACAAGCATTACCGATTAGTTAAAAAGTTTACCTTGAAAAACTGTTTTACATCATATATCTAGCTATTTTGTTTTTTAATTGATTCTTAACAGGAAACACCACAAGTCTAGCACCAGGTAATAGATTACTTAAATTTCTTTTAAATATACATTACTAGATTTAGATTTTTAATCTAACGTTAGACTTATCAACAGCTTTTACATAGAAACTGTACGACGAGAAGGAATTGAAGATGAGGGAGGTTGCCATTACTGTTGAGTTTAAAAATGTACTATTTCAGTGCAAACAGGGTCACCTAAGTCTCCATTAATCAAGTTTGTAATAAATGCCTTCACACGAAACGTTGCAATGCGTAATTGGACAAACCCACCAACAACACAGGGACCCTCATTTGCTGCCCAGTGTCCATCTCAAGGTAATAGCTGACAGTGTTTCTTGATGCTCTGATAGTATACATTCTCAATAAAATTATTGAAAAATTAACCTTCCTACGCCTTCATGTTTGTGGAACCAATGGGTTTTAATCGGCCCAACGGGGTGAGTGGATGCAAACTTGTTGCATGGAGAATGATTTCAGGCGATAAGCGGCCAGAGGCGAAGTAACGAAGAAAGAGTTGGGTCGACTTTTTTTTTTGGAAAAAAGCGTGCTCAATGGGAGTCACCGAAGAGTTTCCTATTAAGCTCGAACTATTTTTTACCCGTCGATTTTTTATGTTCTTAAACATGTACAAAGGATCAAGAATTTCGAGAGGTATAACTCAGTGAGGCGGCTCGCCAGTTGCGGTCGGGAGTGTAAAGGACGAATAATGTTTACAATTTAAGGACTGTGCAATAATTATCTGAAGGAGGGGGGGGGGGGGGGGGTTCTAAAATTAGCAAAGTAGGCCTTAAAATAAAGTTGCACCCCCGATGAATTAAGGTTAAAATAACTTCTTGCCCACCCCCGTCTAGAGGGGAGATTACTTTCAACCTCCCCCCCCCCCTCCCTAACCTCCGATCCTCCCTACATCCCTCTTTACTTTTACACTACTTCTGGCATGTCTGCATCATTAATAATTAAAACTTGGAAGCTGCGCCTCACATAATGGTCACCTGATGAACCACCTTCATACTCGGTTGACTCCTCCTCAGAATCACTTGAGGTATCATCATGAGAACTGGAGAGCATGTTTTCATCATCATCTTCGATGTCTTCATCAAATGTTCTTGCTACTACAGAACCATCTGCATGCTTAAGTATTCGCTCAACTAATTGTGCCCTGTTTCCAGATACCATTAGACCTTCTTGCCTTAGATAGAGCCGAAGTTGCTTGTTAGTCAGTCTTTCAACATCGTCTCTACTCTCCCAACAAATATCTTTTGGAATGGTGTTTCTTTCCAGATTTCTTTTGTCTGCTTTTAGAGCCAAGAATTCAAGGTGCTGAAGATATCTTCTGCAAGAACGTTCGTCGATGTTAAGCTTTAAGCATGCTTACCGTATGGCCTGGTTATCAGAAGAGATCACTTTCTTTTCAACAAACATTTTCTTCACTTGTACTTAACATTAGGAAGGATACTGTCAACCTCGCTTGGAGCCAAACGAAGTTTAACTTTTAACCCCCTTACAAATGTTTAAGAAATTACATCTTACCCCCCCCCCCCCCCCCACCCTGCGCTTTGGTTTAAGTTCAGGCCCCCCCTATTAATCTTAGACCCCCCTTCTCCAGATAATTATTGTACAGTCCCTTAGTGTCTCGAAGGCTCAGTGGCTCGCCATTAGCGGTCAGGGTGTAAAGAACAAGTAAGGAATAAAATTAGGGGTTCGGTGTCTCGCCAGTCTCGGTCGGAGTTCAAAGAACGAGTTCGAGCGAGACAGATTCTGAATTGACCACTTTCCCAACAATTTATACTTCTGTGATAGCAGGCGACGAACTTACAGTTCAGAACAACGCTAGCGATAACATTCGCACATTAACTTTTGTAACGAAGCGACGCCACAATTTCTACACTTGCATCTGAAGTACAGTAACGTTATGTTAGCGGATAAATAATTTAAGAAATACAAACGCTTTATCGTGAGAAGAAAACATGCCAACACATTGAAAATATCAATATACATGACGAAAGCACGCGCGAATCTTTTCCATTCCTTGAGTTGTACATTGTCCTGTTATTGGTCTTTTAGAATACGGCCTTCACTTCCCCCTTGGTATATCGCTGTCTTTTTTGCGTCCGCCAGTGGGTCGTCAGCATAAGCAACAGCTTCGTCATCGCTAGACTCACTCGAGGTTTGGTGTTATCTCAATGGTGATAAACGGGACAAATCCTGATCGGTTCGGCTTCGTATCCAGCGATAAAACTAATTCTGATCTGAGTTGCCTGAGTCAAAGTTCGTCTCCAAATGCGATAACGTGGATGACGTTGTAAAATTTCAGTAGAATTCTGATGGCTTTGGATCCAGAATTGAAAGAATTTTGCTACAGAAAGCGTTGACAGTTCAAAAATAAGGATAATTGACTGAAAATCGCTTGAGCGTCGTCCTGAATTTCACGTCACAACTTGACTTTACCCAGATCCCCTTTGCGCTGTCGTTAACAATTCTGAATTCGAGTTTAAGGGGAATAAAAAGGCGAAGATTTAACCAAAACAACAAAAACACCAAACACCAAAGGATGTAAATTTATTTTGGAGAAAAAAAGTTAAGAGTTCGGAGCACTTTTTTGTTAAATAGGCGGAGATCAAAATATTATTTACTAACGTTTGACGTGTAACAAGGGGAGCACAACTGGTTTGTGACTCACCTGACAGAGTCGCAGACGAAAGCAACTACTTAGACAACGTTTTCAACAAGAACAACTATAACAAGGACTTTGTTAGACATAACACTTACAAGAACACTGAACCTAACGTCACAAACAACGACGCGACTCCCGTAACTACTGTAACTATACCTTACGTAAGGGGCACCTCTGAGACTATCGCACGGATTCTACAACCCTACAATATCCGTGTAGCTCACAAACCTATAACCACTTTACGACAACTATTGACGAAAGTAAAGGACAAAGACGAACCTAACCGCAGACAGGGAGCAGTTTACAAGATCAAATGCTGCGACTGCCAGGCCACTTATATTGGTGAGACCGGCAGAAATTTAAACGTACGACTGACTGAACACAAACGAGCAACTAGAAATGGTGATATCAACAATCACATTGCTGAGCACCATTTACAAACGAACCACAGAATCGACTGGGACTCTGCCAAGTGCATTACCTACTGTACAAATTACTATCAACGACTCACTCTGGAAAGCTGGTTTACTAACTTAGAACTAACGCCACTCAACCGTTGCCTACAACTACCTGCACCATACAATCGACTTATTGACAACAACAACGAAACAGACAAACAATAGACATTTTACTAACGATAGACCCACAGACTTTTTGACTAACAAAAGACGGATCGAAACGCACCAATCACTTTTTACGGTCTTCACAGCCAATAACATCACGGCTTACTGACAAACGACCAATAACATCTGGACTTCGTTGACCAATCAGGTTAACAACCAGAGACGTATATACCACCTACTGACGTTCCACAATTCACTTGACTCTAAAGATGACTTCCGCTCAGGTTGTCGAAACGTCAGTCAAAGTCAAAGTCAAATGATCATAATTTACGTACTTATGACATGACTCCTGGGTTCAAACCATTTACAATTTTAAAATACAAAACTTAGCATAAATATATTGCAAACAGTTAAAATCGGTAAGAAAGTCATGAACGCTAAAATGTGATAAAATATGTCAATGTTAAGTATTTATAAAGTAAAAAAAGAACATAAAACAATAATAAGCCTTGTTAATAATTTCGCGCGGATGGAATCACACTGTTTGTTCAGTGTTGGTTTCAGTTCTTCGGTAAAAAGCGTTTAGAAAATGAGACAGTAAAGTTTGTTCTGACACTTTCTTAAAATTTTGAAACATCTCAACCTTGCATTTAAGTTCTCATCTACGTGGAAGCTCTATAATCAGGAATGAGAACGCCTCAAAGAGACTTTTTCCCGACTGCACTACCCAGACAAAATTGTGCAGTTTACCATCCGCCAATTCATTGATTCAAAAGTGTCTGAGAATTGAAATACCCAACAGCAATTACCTGAGAAGCAAAAAGCCCCAATCAGAATCTTGCTGCCTTTCAAAGATCAGAAATCTGCAAAGGCAGAGCGCATACAACTTGGAGACCTCGATCTGAAGATCATATGAGGATATCAGCTAGGTGTACACAAGTCGAAAGATCAAGGACGAAAATAATCAAAGTGAGGGAAGACAAGTCACCCCTTGTGAATTAACAGTGCGTTGTCTATTATTTTCAGTGTAGCCTGGGCGATGCAGGTTATGTCGGTTACACGTACCGACGTCTTCACCAGCGAATTGAAGGACACAAATGATCGGCAATCGGAAACCACCTGACGGAGCAGCACAATATAGCCCCAAATGGCACTGTGCGAAGTTTAAAAATTTTAAGAAAATGTCAGAACAAACTTGACTGCCTCATTTTCGAAACGCTTTCTTTTTTATCAAAGAACTGAAACCAACACTAAACAAACAGTGTGATTCCGTCCGCGCAAAATTATTTTTTAGATCAGTTCTTAGAAAGCCTAGTTATTGTTTTATTGCTTTATGTTTTTTTTAATTAATAAATACTTATCATTGACACGTTTTATCACATTTTAGCGTTCATGAGATTCTTACCGATTTTAACTGTTTGTTATATATTTATGCTAAGCTTTGTTTTAATTTAAGCGCATTTGAAACTTACCTCGGAGAGGTCGAAACGTCATGATTTTTTAGCGTTAACTTTTATCACAAACTGATCTATATCTAAGGAATGACTCATTAAAACTAAATGTCTACTTAATCCAACAGGATGTGGTGCCGTTGTCAACAACGTACTGAAAAGTCCCGGATATCCAGGCTACTATCCAAACAACATGGACTGTGTTTATCGGGTACAAATTCCAGACGGCATGGCCATAAGGATTTACTTTTCTAATTTTACCCTGGAGGGTTATTCATCTTGCAGGTACAAAACTATCGAATCAGTGTTTAGAGGATACATTACATAACCTCCATTGAATGACAATGGCGGTTGCATGTGGTTGTTTCTTTGTTTTGTTTATATTTGCTTGAACCTTGTTTATTTTCCGTCATTAGGGCTAAGTATTAGTCTTTCTGTTTTTTGGCCCTTTCTCCGTTATTTTAATACCTTTATTCTCCTAATGTATATTGTGGAGATGACTGGAGAAGAATAGGTAAGCTGTTTATAAGGGTTGTTTGTCTGTGTTGTTGCATTTGCATCATTTATCATTAGGCCATGGATTACTTTAGCATTTTTTTTTATCGATTACCTGGTCGATTTATCATTATATAGTTTAAATGTAAGTTATTGTAATGTTTGTCCTACTTTAATGTATATATGTGCTCTTATTTGTTAGTAATTGGCCGTGCTCCTCTAACTCAGTAAACATATAATAATGCGTGTGATTTTGTCACATCTTATCTTATCAAGTTGTGTTAGCTCATGTCATTTAAGCTTATGTTATCTCATCATAAATAAACTAAACAAATACGTCTTTCTTGTTCGCAGGTATGACTACTTGAGGATTTCCAATGATGACAACTATACCGTAGGTACATACTGTGGGGTGAAGTCTGGATTGAATATCAATTTTACTGGACACTATGCTGTGCTAACCTTTCACTCAGATGGATATGCATACGGGTACAAAGGATACAGAGGATACAAGTTAAATCTCTCCTTTGTTTCTCCCGGTAAGTAGAAAGAGTCGGACGAAATACTCTCCAAAGTAAATGTCAATTTGCCATCCATGGATTGTTTGTTATGAAAAATAATAATTTACCGATTATAATCTACGCGTTACTGTTGGAAAAAAATCGTCAAGTGGTACTATATTAAGCGCGGTTATTTAGCAAATACACCCCTTAGGTGGCTACCATATCGGACGATATTGTCCGAGGCGAAAGATTGTACGAAAAATGTACAGTCGGCCGAGAAACGAAGGTTTAAGGGCAACTGTGAAATTTTGAAGACAATCGTTGTTCCGTCACGTATGTCACGCTCCTGCATCTTAAATAACAATCTCTTGTATTGCACAATAACTTTCTGTCTTAGAGATCAAGTTTCAATTAGATTAGGGTTTTTGTAGCTACTGCGCATGCGCTAGTAGCTACTATGTTATCGGTTTGATGGATAGAGTCGATTTTACCGTTTGATGGATAGAGTCGATTTTACCACAGGCTAACCACCCTCTGTTTGTGTGGTGTAATGACTGTTTGCAACTTGAAACTTGAGACTCTAGTACCGGCCGAACTAGAGCCGGCAACACTGTTGAACAGTAAACGCGCGCGCCAGAGAAGGGTTTCTACGGCTCGGAATGGCAAAAAACACCACGCGTGATAAATCAACATTTCCTTTCCTTGAAACGTTTTTTCAACATAAAGGTAAAAGGCGTCTTTAAATATCTCTACTCAGTAAAAATGTCAACCGATCGTGTCGCGTGAATATAAAGTATCGAGTTGCAAACAGTCATTACACGACACAAAGAGAGGGTGGTCCGCTTGTGATTTTACAAGCATGCCGAAGCGGCTTTCGGAGACCTTGGGATCACGATCAATTTTCTTGGCGCCGGCAACACTGTTGAACAGTAAACGCGCCAGAGAAGAGTTTCTACGGCTCGGAATGGCAAAAAAAAACACCACGCGTTACTCAATCAACATTTCCTTGAAACGTTTTTTCAACATAAAGGTAAAAGGCGTCTTTAAATATCTGTACTCAGTAATAATTTCAACCGATCGTGTCGCGTGAATATAAGGTCTCGAGTTGCAAACAGTCATTACACGACACAAACAGAGGGTGGTCCGCTTGTGATTTAACAAGCATGCCGAAGCAGCTTTCGGAGACCTTGGGATCACGATTGATTTTCTTGGCGCACAATAACGCCGGTAGTAAATTTGATAAGCGTCCAATTTCGATAGACTTTACAGGTTATACAAACAAACTTATTGTTTAGAGCTTTTCTTACTTTGAATCTGGTAATACGTCTTTTTGTCTCAAATACAAATACTAGTGTAATTCACTACCACAAACAGACTCAGCAGATGGGGTAAACGGATGCTTATTCGAGTGTGATACTACTGAAGAGACAACACCCTAAACCCGGGTGAGGTGGGTGGGTTGCTCTTGCTTTCACAAAGGATAACACAGGAATGAATGATCTTTGACACGCACGACATCTAAAGGTCTTATCTAAAGACACGCATTACAGAGATATCCATTACGAAAACTAATGTAGTAATTAATCCTTTTAACATATCTATTAAAAGCAAACCAGACACCAGATACACAAGAGTTATATCTAAATGAGAAAACAATGCTTCATGTTTATGTTATTGTTAGCCGCATCTACGGCAGTTACACAAGGAGTTATATCTTGATGAGAAAACAATGCCTCATGTTTATATTATTGTTAGCGGCATCTACTTCAGATTATTTTAATTTGTACCTCATGAACAGCAAATCAGACGCCACTTACACAAGGACTTTTATCTCTTGATGAGAAAACAATGCCTCATGTTTATGTCATTGTTAGCTGCATCTGAGCGTTCTGAGAAAAATCCATTGAAAATAAAATTTCGAAAAGATATTGTCGAGTCATACAAAGCTATTTTTTGGGCTGAGCCCCGACCAATTTCTATCTTGCAGTATGTCAGTCATTTGTCGAATAACCACTTATTTTTACTTTTTACCTCACATGCTCACGGTCTGGGTGTGTACACTTGAGCCGCGACAACCTTAGATGAAATAGCTGTATACAGCTAATTCAAAAAAGGTTGTCGCTCTATGAGTACCCAAGCGTACGCGTACGACAACCTTTTCTAAAATAGCTGTCCATACTAAACAGCACCGTATTCACATAACAATGGAAACAAGAATGCAGTAGCTACACGCACGCACCGCGGGCCTATTTTTTGGTTTTGCCTTTTTGTTATCGTGTTCTCCGGGGCAACGCCTTTTTCGTTTCACCAAGAAATTTTATTGCCAATAAAACCGGTGACACTTTTGATGAAGGATTTACGTCTCAGTGGCTTTAATCACTAAAGGATCGAAGTCTGATGGATCAGAATAGTAAAACGAAAGACTTACCGCCGGCCGACGAAAGCAATCAAGACATCCACGTGGATGACTCGCTCGAGAAACAGAAGAACACCGAAAACCACGGTTCTGTTAGTGAAATGGAAGAAGAAGCCTCCGCTAATCCGTTCGTTACGAAAGTAATTGACCTTGGGGCCTCAGGTAAAAGTCCCACAACAACGGAAAAGGAATTTCTTCCACTCGTTAACACAGAAATTGAAGATGCCGCCAAGCAGACTGAATCAACGCGGCCAAAGCGACACTCGAAACCTAGCACGAAGGTGATCGAAAATAGACTGCAGGCAGATACACAGAAGCTCGAAAACATGTGGTAGAAATCGGTCCGCTCGATTTCTAATCTCAAGGGAACTCCAGACTCTGTTGAAGCTATCCGCAAAGCCGTAGGTGACTTGCGCTCAACATTCAGCGATTATGAACTCGTGTGGATTTCGCTAATGGACTTCACAGCGCACGCAAGCACACCAGAGCACCAAGATGAGCGACGAACGTTGGAAGCAATGATGAGGACCCGTAAAGAACTCGTTCAGGCAGCGATAAACGAAGGAATTGACCGGAATCAGGTCAGGAATCAGCGTCTTCTCGATCGGGGTCACGCGCTTCTAAATCGTCTCTGTCATCGAACGCAATACGAGCGCATGCAAAAGGAGAGGCAGCAGCAGCGTTAAAAAGGGCCGAGACGCAGAAGAAGATCACTGAACTTCAATCTAAATCCGCGCTAGCGCTTGAACTAGAAGAAAAGAGAAGGCGAGAAGATCAATGAGCCCTTGAAAGGTTAATACGTGACGAACAAGCACGCTTGGAATTCCTTCGAGCGGAACAGGAAGCGACCGTGGCTGTCGCCCGAGCGGAAGCTATCCATGAAGAACTGGGACTGAATTACGAATTTCAGCTACGAGATCTACCCATCGAAGAACCCCGAGAGCGCACTCAACGATATATTAACAGCCAGCCTGTGGATTTAAAACCACCAGCCCATTATTACAGCGAAGAACCTGTTGCCATGAACTTGAAAGCGCCCGGTCTTACGGTGAAGGAGGAAAAGCCATGTCCTGCAAAAGAGCTGAATCCGGGAGCACAACCTTTTACTCCAAACAACACCAAGCCGGACGACCGCATTGAAATTTTCATTCAGTTTTATGGCCCGAAGAGAGCTTATCTCTAAGAACATAGAGGAATTTGACAATAGTCCTATAAACTACAACACCTGGAAAGCGGCCTTCAAGAACATGGTAAGAGAGGTGAAGATCAGTCCAAGCAAGGAATTAGCCCTCATGATAGAGTATACAACCGGCGAATCTAAAAGGCTCATCCAGCGTCTACGCAATGCTTACATAGTGAACCCAACAGAGGGAGTTAAAGAATCCTGGAAGAAGCTAGGAGAACGCTTTGGCTCAACTGCTGTGATCACTCAAGTACATCTGAGCAAGTTGACAATGTTTCCCTCACTGAGTGCCAAGGACAATAAAGGCTTACTCGAATTAGGGGATCTGCTCTTTGAGTTACAATGCGCTAAAGAAGATGGTGCACTTTCAGGCCTTAAAATCCTTGACGAGCCAGCCTTCCTTAAACCATTAATCATCAAGCTACCTGAAGATGTACAAGGGAGATGGCAAAGGCATGCATATCGCTACAAATCGCAGCATGGGGTTGATTATCCTCCCTTTAACGAGTTTGCCTTATTCATCCAAGAGCTTGCGAAGAAAAGGAACGATCTCTATTTGGCAATTGAAAGCCCAGAAAGAAGAACCAATGCACCGAAGTCTTCAACTGCACCTCCACCCAAGGCTCCTGTCAAGCCCACCAGAAGTCCCCCCTTCAGATCAGGCCTGACAATTTTCAAGACCGAGGTCTCGGAGCCAACATACAGGCAATCAGCTCCCCGGGATCCTGCAAAGTGGTGCGTCATCCACAAGTTATCCCACGCCCTTGGAAAATGTCGCGCCTTTAGAGCCATGCCCCTGACCGAAAGAAAAAATGTGCTAGACCAACACGGAATCTGCTTTCGATGTGTTACCTCCAGTAGCCATCAGGCCAAAGACTGCACAGTGGCAGTGAAATGCATGGAATGCCAAAGCGAGAAACACGTCACGGCACTGCACATAGGACCCTCCAGTGGGCCAGATTCAAACACACGAGCGCCAGAACGCCCAGCAGACCCCCATCGGCAAGGCGGGGAACCTTCCAATGTCACAGCCCGCTGTACAGAAGTTTGTGGAAACACAGCCGGAGGAAGATCGTGCTCGAAGATCTGCCCAGCCTTTATTTACTGGAACGGCCAGCCCAAAAACAAGATCAAAGCCTATGTGGTCATCGACGATCAGGGCAACTGTTCCCTAGCCAAGTCAAAGCTCTTCAACATGTTGAACCTGGAAGGGGAGGCCACCCCTTACATGCTGAAGACTTGCTCGGGGACAAGCCAAGTGCAGGGAAGACGTGCGCACAACCTTGTTGTTGAGTCCTTAGACAATGCCTTTAGTTACGCTCTCCCTGCCCTTACAGAATGCGATGCTATCCCAGACATCAGAGAAGAGATCCCTACACCGTCAGTTGCCAGAGCCCATCCCCACCTCGCTTCCATTGCGGACAAGATCCCTGCATTAGACGCGGATGTCGAAGTGCTTTTGCTTATCGGGAAAGATGCACCAGCTCTCCACAAGATCCATGAGTTTAGAAATGGACCTAGGGATGCTCCATGGGCTCAACGCCTCAACTTAGGATGGGTGGTCCTAGGAAACGCCTGCCTGGACGGTGCTCACAAGCCCACTGAGACTTCTTGCTTCAGGACACAAGTTCTCGATAATGGCCGACCCTCCTTGCTGCAGCCTTGTACCAATCGGTTCTACATCAGACATGATTCAAGTGCAGGACAATTGGCAAATATTGGGGTCTTCTTAAACGGCACATTCGAAGATGGATTCGGGGCTGGCGTCTTCGTACGGACGAAAAACGTCAACAAACCTGGGCCTTCGGTCGGTTAAAGACAGGAAGTTTATCAATATAATGAAGACCTCATTGACCAAGGGAGTGTCGGGCAACTGGGAAGCACCCTTACCGCTCCGCAAAGGGATAGAAAACCTCCCCAATAACCGGGAAGATGCTCTCGAGAGGCTGAAGTCAACACGGCGTACCCTAGACAGAAATCCTATGATGAAACAACACTACTTAGATTTCATGCAGAAACTGTTCGACAATGGGCACGCAGAAACTGTACAAGACACTGAGTCGTCCCCAACCACTCTCCGATGGTATCTACCCCACTTTGGCGTCTACCACCCTCAAAATCCCGGGAAAATCCGTGTTGTCTTTGACTCTGCAGCTGAAACTAGGAGTGTCTCTCTCAACAAAATGTTACTTTCAGGCCCAGATCTGACAAATGGCCCACTTGGTATCCTGATACGCTTTCGCCAGCAACCCGTGGCTTTCATGGCAGACATTGAACAGATGCTACATTCTTTCCTCGTTCAAGACAGCCATAGGGACCTGCTACGATTCTTCTGGTACAAAGACAATAACTTGGATAGGGAACTGACTGAGTATCGAATGAAGGTCCATGTCTTAAGAAATACATCATCGCCAGCCATAGCCACCTATTGCCTCCGCAAAACAGCAGAAGTTGGAGAACAGGAATTCGGCTCCGACGCAAAGGAGTTTGTGGAGAACAACTTTTATGTCGACGATGGGCTTAAGTCTGTAGCTGATCCTGGCAAAGCCATAGACCTACTGCACCGCACGCACGCTATGCTGGCCACTGCTAACCTACGCCTGCACAAGATAGCTTCAAACCACCCTGCAGTGACACAAGCCTTTCCCAGCCAGGATCGAGCTGCTGACCTTCGCGACCTAGACCTCTCAAAAGACACAATCCCAGTGCAGCGTTCTTTGGGCGTGCTGTGGGACATATCAAGCGACTCTTTCACCTTCAAAGTCTCCGAGGAGAAGAAGCCATTCACGAAAAAAGGCGTGTTATCCGTCATAAACAGTCTTTATGATCCTCTAGGACTCGCCGCCCCAGTCGTTATAAGAGGCAAGATGCTCCTGAGATCCATGATGAAAACCTCAAGCAGGCCCCACCCAGAAAGTTGGGATGAACCATTGCCAGAAGAGCAAAGGCCGGGTTGGGAGGATTGGTGCCAAACTCTCCGGGCACTAACCCTGGTTAGAGTACCTCGTTACTACACGTCAGCATCTCTCAAGGCTTTCAGTCATCGTGAGCTACACACATTCTGTGATGCGTCCAATGAAGCTATCGGTGCCGTATCATATCTTCGAACCATCCATTGTGACGGAGAGATTCAAGTCGCCTTTGTGCTGGGGAAGGCAAAGCTTGCTCCATCCCATGCCACAACTGTTCCTCGTCTTGAACTGTGTGCAGCAGTGCTGGCAGTTGAAATAGCATAGCTGATCACCGGAGAAATGGATCTCGAGTTCAAGGCCACTGCATTCCACTCTGACAGTCGAGTCGTCCTTGGATAGATAAGCAATGAAAGCCGCCGTTTCTATGTCTACGTTAGCAATCGAGTGGAACGAATCAGGAGATCTTCAACTTCGAAACAATAGCATTACGTGCCCACTCTTCAGAACCCTGCCGATCTCGCTACGCGATCAGTTCATGCCCAGAATCTGATTGACAGTATGTGGCACAGCGGCCCCAAGTTCCTCCACTCACAGGATTCACTTGTCAGTATTGCCGTCAGCAGGGAGGCTTCCGAAGCTGCTGAGGACGACCCCGAAGTCCGCCCACTGGTGAAGACTTTGGTCACTCGGATGCTGCCAAATGAATGTCTAGGGTCCAGCCGTTTCTCCAGGTTCTCCCGATGGCAACCCCTCGTGATGGCAATCGCAAGGCTGATCTCATTCGTCCAAAGTATCCATTTCAGCCAGAAATCAGCATCTTCTCTGGCTAACCTGTACAAGGCGAAGTTGTTGATCATTCAGACCATTCAGCACGAAACCCACAAGGATGAAATCGATCGTCTCACAAGCTCAGGAAGATTGCCCAAAACAAGCCCACTTCTGAAATTGAGCCCAGCGGTCGACAAAGATGGACTCCTAAGGGTAGGTGGCAGATTGGAACAAGCAGGTCTTAACTATGAAGAGCAACACCCTTTGATTCTCCCCGCATCACATCATGTTACTACTCTTCTAGTAAATTACTATCACGAGAGAGAACTACATCAAGGGCGACATCTCACTCTTGGGCTGATCAGAAGCAGTGGGCTCTGGATCATTGGAGCCAAGCGGCTGGTAAACAGTGTCATCAACAGCTGCATCAAATGCAAGAAGTTGAGGGGTCATCAGCAAATTCAGAAAGTGGCTGACCTGCCTGCCCAGCGCCTTACTCCTGCGCCGTCATTCAGTTATGTCGGGCTTGATGTCTTCGGCCCCTGGTTGGTTAGCACGCGAAGGACAAGAGGAGGAGCTGCAAACAGCAAACGCTGGGCCGTCTTTTTCACTTGCATGGCAACCAGAGCCATCCATATCGAGTTGATAGAATCATTGGATACTTCAAGTTTCATCAATGCACTTCGACGATTTCTGGATTTGAGAGGACCAGCAATACAGCTCCGTTCTGACTGCGGAACCAATTTCGTGGGAGCATGAAACGAGCTTTGATCCTGCCTTAAGGAGATGGATGACTGCTTGATCCAGTCCTATTTGGCCTTTGGCCAATGAAGGTTGCGAATGGGTTTTTAATCCTCCTCATGCCTCCCAGGCTGGTGGAGTTTGGGAAAGGATGATAAGGATGACCCGTCGAATCCTTGAATCCATTTTCGCAGACCTCAGACCCAAGCATCTTACTCATGAAGTCCTGTCGACGCTAATGGCAGAAGTCGCGGCTATAGTGAACGCTAGACCTCTGGTGCCAGTTGCTACAGACCCAGACATGCCAGAAATTCTCACCCCTGCCACTCTGCTCACACAGAAGTCTCAGAGCTTCAAGGCCATGCCAGGGAGCTTCAGCTGCCAGGATTTGTACAGTAAACAGTGGAAACAAGTCCAGTACTTGGCCAACCTGTTTTGGACTCGTTGGAGGAGAGAATATTTGCCAACGCTCTAACCTCGAAGGAAATGGCAACAGGAGTCAAGAAACCTGGGAGAGGGAGACCTGGTTTTTTGACGTCGCAAGGAAACGCCCAGGAACAGTTGGCCTCTTGCGCGCATCACTCGCGTCTATCCCAGTGCAGACGGCAAAGTGCGGAAGGTAGAACTAGTGACAGCTAAAGATGGGCCAACTAGGAGCTACATAAGACCAGTCACTGAGGTGATTTTGTTGAAGACCGAGAAGAATCTTGTGAAGATGAAGACCTCCGTGGGATGAACGCTCTTAGTATATCGCTAGAGATCATTAAGTGAACTACAGTTTTATTCTCATTTATAGTGGTTTTTTTTAAAATACCAGACGGGGAGTGTTCCGTCACGTATGTCACGCTCCTGCATCTTAAATGACAATCTCTTGTATTGCACAATAGCTTTCTGTCTTAGAGATCAAGTTTCAATTAGATTAGGGTTTTTTGGTTTTGCCTTTTTTTATCGTGTTCTCCGGTGCAACGTCTTTTTCGTTTCACCAAGAAATTTTATTGCCAATAAAACCAGTGACACTTATGATGAAGGATTTACGTCTCAGTGGCTTTAGTCACTAAAGGATCGAAGTCTGATGGATCAGAACAATCGTTAATGGGTTATTCCAAATCTACTCAGACTTCTTTTATAGAAACCCTAAAAGCGTTAACTATATGTTAATGTAAAGCTATTAAGCTGTTCAATCTGAAAATAATGCTTTCGGTTTTGAAGGCGATGAGGGCACTAAAACCCAAAACTGTCAGTGTGTGCTTTGAGTGCATTAATTACCAGCTCCCACGTTAATGCAGATATCCCAGCAAGCTAGACTATATCCTTCAGGAGATAATGGGCTACCAAAGCGTTCAGGCTTTTTCGATATGCCCATTGGGTACTGAGAAAATCTACTGTCAAGTTTGATAATAGAATATTTTTTTAAGGAGTCTCATGCGCTAGGAAGACGCAAGAATGCTTTTTCGATTTTCGCAGGAGCCTGAATCACTTTTGTGCATTAGTGTGTGACGAATGTTTTGGCCAGATTTCGTTCAAATCTGGAAAATATTTTAACCCTATTGGTTGTGTTTTCACTAGGACAATTTTAGCTAGTTAAAGTCAGAAAAGTCCGGAAATAGTAGTGTAACGTTTCATGAAGAAAAGACCCCTCCTATCTTCGCAAGACTTTTCCTCAAGTATGTCACTTGAATCTAAAAAGCAAAAACAGAAACAAAAACAAAAAAAACGTATAAGCCATAAAAGAAGCCTCAAGATGAACTCGTTAGGTCACCTAGACGGCAAATTAACCTTTTTTTGCTGTTGTTTCCTGAATAACTCGCACGGATCTTAAGATTATTTTTTTTCTACTTTCAAAAATTGTTAAATTAGGAAATGAATTTTTATGCTAAATATTTATAATTAACAACTTTTATTATATGGCTACAATAGTACGCGCGCTCTGATTGGCTGCTGAGCAGGCAAGATTTTCTTGTAATGACCGGGCATTATGGAAATTTTTCTCGGCTCGACGGCTCTTTTGAGTTGTGAGTAAGGGCTACGAGCGCGTGGGCGAAAACAAGAAAAAATATGGACAAAGTACAACTATATTTTCAATAACTGAAAGAAAAACTAGCATACAGATACTTCTTTAGTATGAGCGACGAAGAGAGCCATAGCGAGAGCTAGTTTTATTATCAAAGGACGAAGAACAGGCCAAAACTGAGCAAAACAACATGAGCAAAGTTATCACTCACGAAGACGAAAATTTCGGGAACAGTCAAGAGGAATTACAAAAGTTTGTTCAAGAGCAGCAAAGGGAAAACACTGTGAAAAAAAAAAAAAACGTCAAGTGATATGAAGTGTTTTTACCGTTTTCTTGGCGAGGTAAACAAGACAAATGTTCAGATTTTGGACTTACCGCCGAAAGAATTTGACCACCTCCTGGGAAAGTTCTTTAAAGACGTAAGGAAAACCAATGGCGAGAAATACGAGCCAAGTTCTTTCACGGGACTGCAGAGAAGCATCCAGAGATTTCTGTCTGATTCCGTTACGTTATTCAGAGCGACGACGAAGATTAATATTCATCTCGGGTGTCACTAAAATCACTGCAAGTTCTCCCCAAGTGTTCAAAATTCATCTTTGCTATAGCTTCTAAAATGTTTAAAGGTCAAACACTTGTAAACACAAGTCAGGGGGTGTTTTTGAAATTTAAGTGGTTAAATTTGCCCTATATCTTGACGTAATAAAGACAAAAATTGCCTCATTGTCAACGAAACTGTTTCTTGTGGTTTCGATCGCATCGCCAGGTTCGTTTCGGTTCAGGGAACACGACCTGGAATGACCTCTTGCGCGCGCATGCGGGTGTGGAAAATTACTCCCGGTGTTTTTATTGTATTGTTTTTAAGAATTGCGCTAAAAAAGCCATATAATAAATAAATTATTAACCTCGTACGTTCGGTCATTACAGGGAAATCTCAGACCTCGGCCTTGTTGTATTGACCTCGCCATCGCTCGGTCAATACATCAAGGCCTCGGTCTGAGATTTCCCTGTAATGACCTCACTCTCGGTTAATATATTAAATGACCAAAGGCGCGTTACAGCGTGGAAATTAAACTAGGTATGATAAATTAGAGTTATACTTGGCATCTAAAGCTAACTTAAAAAGATAAGTTTTCAGCGAGGATTTAAAAGGATGCAGTGATCTAGATTACTGTATGGCAAGACGTAAAGCATTCCACAGTGTTGGAGCCGCGGTGACAAAAGGCCTACTACCAAATTATAATCGCTACATTTTTTTAGGAGGGAATTTTCGTAAAATTACATCATTTGAGCGTGAGTGATAGGCAGATTGTTTAGTTATTGATATTAAATTACTGATATATTGAGGTGACCGACCAAGCAAAGTCTCATTACAAAGCTCAGAATGTTCTATAATTACGTAATGTAATTTCCCAAAATAGGTGTGAGGAACTCTATCAGAACAGAAAACGAAACAGCTTTGTCGCTACATTGTTCGCAGCCTTATTGTCGCCGTTTAAGTATAAGTAAGGGTTAGACAATGAACACGAGTGTTCTATGAGATATAGTGCCTCGAGCATAGATAGAAGGCCATGTGGGCGTACAAAATATTAACGGCTGACTGATCCCAACGGCGGAGGTGACGAGCTTGATAGAACAAACAACAAAAGCTAGAATAACTGAAATATATTTGTTTTAAAAAAAAAAAAAAAAATTTGCCCGATATTTCGGTTTGCAATACAAACCTTCCTCGGGGGCTGAACAAAAAAGAAAAGTGAGAAACATAAAAGGATCGTTACAAAGAAGATTTAAAATATAAAATACATGACAATGATTGGTCGATTAGGACTAAGTTACAAGTGTGAGACATGTCATTGGCGTGTTTCGTCACGTCTATTTATATTAAGAGGGTGCAATGTTTTAGCTTTGTTGATTAAATGAGCTTCACGAGCCTTTCTAACCGAGTCACGTTTGCTGCGTATAAGTTCAAGCGGGATTAGTTGGACGTCGTTGATTGAGTGGCCAGGTTGGTTGAAATGTAGCGAGACAGGAGTAGGGTTGAGTAGTTGATGGTGATTTAGGATAGATCTGCGATGTTCCCCGAAACGTTCATTAAGTTTGCGCTTTGTCTCCCCAATGTATTGGGAGTGGCACTTCTTACACTGAATTAAATAGATTAGGTTTTTGGAATTGCAAGATATGGGCATAGCCCGAGTGGCATTTCTTTCTAATGCGTTCACAAACTCGTACCCAGAGTCCACAGGCGTTTTGGTCAGCGGGTAGGCGCCAGGAGGGACTCTGGAGAATTCGAAAAAAACATAATTTTTTTGATTGGCTGCTCTGTTTCAGCTTCGTAGCCACTTCCATTGTTTTATCGCAGAAATCCTGCGGTAATAAAATTCCAGTACCCCAGAGTCTGTCCTGTTGACCAACCGCTCGCCAAAGAGCCTGAGGACTCTGGGTACAAGATTGATACGTTCATTGCCTGGTCAAATCCACGAAGAAACCATATTTTATGCAGATTCTATTGATGAGCGTATTTTAATTTTGTCATTCACACTTGGGAATCAAGTTGTTTTTTTTTTTTTGGATGTCGCCGTAATGTTGGTAGAATTTTATGAATAACAATGCTTTTCTATCTTTGGAGCTTTGTTTATTCTTTGCTGTTTTGATGGCTCATTTGCTCTGGCTATGTGCCAGTGTACAGATCTCGAGGAAACTGAGGCCGTCCTTGCCACCAAAGAGTTACTTGTTTATGAGAGCGTAGACATATCCGAGTGCTTGGGGGATAAATTTCGATAAAAGTGCATGTTTCCAAAAGCCTACCACAGTGAACAAAATTGAGGAAAGAGAAAGAGACAGAATTTAAAAACGTCTATCGAGTAATCCTTTATCGAGTCTGAGATGAATACCGAAACACACAAATTAAAATCCTTAGAGATGAGTATAGGTCTGTTCCCGTTGATTTGGGCACCACCCCTGTGGAACAGGTAAATTACTTGGCTACAAAATTCATATTGAAAGTCATGAGAGGTGATGGCAAGCCGTACCCTTGCCCGTGCTCTATACACTCATTAGTATGTTCTATATAGAGCATACTAATGAGTAGTCATTTTACCCCACAATTTCTCTGTGCTTCAAAGTCCCCGACTCTTTACATAATTTAAGACAGTTTGTGGGATATAGAGCACACAAATACTGGGCACTGATTGGCTGAGTGGATGTGAACATGTTCTTAAGAGAAGTTAGAGCTTAATAGTGGATCGAAAAAAATCGTTGAAATCGCAGGATCGTGCAGTGCACGTGGTAATAAAACAAGGCAAATGAAAGAGAACAAACGGTTTCTCTTGAAGCCACTTTGAGAAAATTTCGTCGTTTACAACAAGCAAGACGCAGGTAAAATGAAAACGTGCGCTTCGGTGAACTTGAGAAACACGACTTTTCTGAATTGGACTAGTCTCTAAACGCAACTATCACTACGCTAGAATTTAAAAACATTCCTTGCAAATTGGGAGAACTAATCAGTTTATTACTCGACTTGAGACAATAATAAGCAAATATTTTTACCAAATTAACCTCTCTAAGATCTGATACTGCAGCGAGACCCATAACTTTTAACGTCACATTCATGAAAGCTAAAACAAAATTTACCCTACCCTAAGAAGATTTCATGTCCCTTTCCTTTTCTTCAGGCAAATGTTGAGAGCATTTTAGCCCCGGGGAGGGTGGGAGGGTACTCCTTTATGTGACCTTAACGGGGACGTGCGGCCCGATAGGGTATGGTTTTTAGGGTGTTTTGTTTTTAGCGGGGTAGCTATTTCATCACTTTCTGTCTTAAACAGGGTATCGCTACGTGACCTAATGGCTTAAACAGGATAAGCTTAGACGACTGTTTATTGGTCTTTTGAAGAACGAAGCATATTTCAATGATTTCAAGTAGATTGTGATTGCCAATGCATTAAAATACAGTAAGAAACTAGTGTATTCTTATTCATTCTAGTCTTAAACAGGGTATGATTTTGGGTTAAATGTCTTAGATTGGGTCTAAAAATTTTGAATTCTGCCTTAAACGGGATAGGGAAATCAGAGCATTGTGTCTTAAACAGGGTCAGGGTTTGAACTCTTTACCCAACCATCTGTTAAGTACCGCCCCCGGAGAGGGGGGAGCATTTTAGTGACCGTTTCGCCCAGAACAAGAAGAAAATCGAAGGAAATATTGCATTGTTTGTGGATTAAACTTTCGATGCTGAGCTCACTGGCAACGGGTAATCCCGAGCGGGCAAGATCGCTCCATCTTGACCGCTCGGGAAGCCAATCACAGAGCATGATTTGACTCTTTCATTCTACTAGCTTTTTATGCCTCTATGCTTATTGTTTGTAGGTAAATATTTTAACGATCTTGTGCAATTTGGCGACTTAGATATTCAAAGACATTCACAATTGTATACATGTTATTTGGACCCGAATGGTGCCAAATAATTTAGAATGGCCAAGTCTGACTAAAAATGGGCCTCATGCCTGCTATCCTGTGATTCACTTAAGATAATTAATGTTTGAAAAAAAGTTAAAATAATACAAAATTTGTTTGGATATGTTGTTTCAAATCGAGACAGATATAGCGGCCATGAACCATTAAAGCATGCCCGAAAAATAGCGACCTTTAATTTATCTCCTGGTTGTTCTTGCAAGGCAAAATCATCTACATCTAGCAATATCTATCGATTGTTTTTTAAGAAAATAATTATTCCACTCGCGCGTTTTGGATATGAAATGATTATATCCTATCATCTTATCTCAAACACGCGCTTATGGAATAATTGTTAAATATATTCAGATTAGTATAATTACTCAGGTGATTATAGAGATTCTGTTTATCTGATTGGTCGAGGATTGCGTCATATCCTTCTATAATCACCTCGCGCGAGATTATTGTAGTGGCAGCACTAATTTTCAAAATGTCCGTTTAGCGAATTTGTTGACGTTTCTGAGGAAGAAGTAAAAAGGACGATAGAAAATGTAATTCCGAAATGCATTAAAGATGCAATTAAGTCCGGGGTGACACTTTTCTAAAACGATATTCTTTTATCTTTGCCTCATACTATTTCAGATAAACCGAAAATAACGATTCCAGCGGTGCAAACAGTTCCAGGTTACGTGGTAAAGTGTTCGGCTGAAGGAACTCGTCCCATGAATATGTCGCTAATTCAGAATTCCACCATTTTGGGTCAGGGAACAGATACTGTAGTTGTAAAAGTTACAAAGGAGGGAAACGTCACTTGTATGGCTATCAACCCGGCAGGGACAGATTCAAAAACGTTTTCTGTTACAGGTTTGCCTTTTCTTTTGCTTTCCTTTGTGTTTGTTTTTTCCTTTGGTAACTAACTTTTAGATTTTTTAATACATATGACTAATACTTATGTAATTCACATTATATTTTTACCTTCATTCATTAAACAATAATATCCATATGAAGATTCTTGTGACATCTGTTGCATACTAATTCTGCGACGATAAGGAATTGAAAATTAAGGAGCTTACCATTACTGTTCAGTTTAAAAATGCACCAATTCAGTTAAAAACAGGTTCCCCGAGGTCTTCATTGATGAAGTTTATGACACACTCCTTAACAGAACACATTACAACTCCTCCTTTGACAAAGCCATCAATAACACATAGACCACCATTCACTATGCTCTTACTTCTGCATTGACTATTAGATGACCGCATTTCTCTTTCTTCGTACATTGTTAAAATTTGTGAAAATTCCATCTTTTAACGCTTTCATGTCTGCAGAGCAAAGCGTTTTAATCGGCGCAATGTATTGAGTGGATTTTTTTTGTAAACTTGGTGAAGAAGTTAGTTTACCAAAGCTGGTTTGTTATTGTACTTGTTCACGGTAATCAGCATTCGACTGTTACTTTCTAAAAATTGATTCTGCTAGCCAAGGACATGCATTTTGTGTAAAACTTTGATAACGTCTTATGTAAATAGAGGATATTAATTTAAATAGTGTTGCTTAAATACTTTCGAGCCAGATTCTCTTGGTAATATTTAACATTAAACGAGGCTTTCGAATGACTTGCTGGAATAAAACGCATGGAAGTAATGTGTAATATTTCTTTACTTGCAAGTTTCCACTAACAAGTCTACTTCAGCAGCCTCCATTGATTCGAAAAATATGCTGAGCTCACTCAATTAAAGTGCACCTATCCCCATATTTCGGTAGGCATCTCTGCAGAAGTATTTTTTTTTTATTTGGTATAATCTGCAGTATTTTGTACCTTTTGGAAAAACGGAAAATAGCCTAAAATCACCACCAGTTTGGTTCACGACCGAGTTTTAAGGAGCATGGGTCTACTGGTTGCTGACGTCACTTTGAGAACACAAGAACACCACACATACTTCACTTGTTCCTTTTATATAGTTAGATTAACCGTATGTAGATTGGTAGGAGGGATTCTGTCCACCGCGACGTTTAAACCTGCATAACTTTTTTTAATATTTGCGCAAACTCCATGAAACTTAAGGTCGTTTTAAGAAATTTAACTAAAAGAAGTTTTATGCGGTCAGTTGTATTCATTGACTTTGATGTTGTCATGGCAACCAAATTTTGACAGGCAGTTTTCTTCACAAAATGAAAAATCCCTTTTTAAACTAAAGAAAAAAACTTTTCTTAATATAACTGTTGTTTTAAGGTAAATTAGCGTTTCTTTAATTCACGGTTCTGATTGGTTTTTGCTCAATTTCGGTGCTTTTCTGAAGGTATGAAAGGAAACGTGATGTAATATTTTTAAAGCCTGGTGAACAAATGAGAATGATTTATTGTTCAGTAATAACAAAGGCAATTTCGGAAAAAGATATTCCGAGTGCTCCTATTAGGAGTCGAACCTAAGACCCTACATTTACAAGTTCGAATGCCCTACCACTGCCTGGGGAACAAATGAGTATGATGTATTATTCGGTAATAACACAGGCAAACTCGGAAAAATAAATTCCGAGTGTTCCTATCAGGAGTAAGACCTAAGACCTTCCGACTACTAGTTCAGATGCTCTCAGGCTTAAAAAAATATCACATCACATTTCCTTTCATTGCGCACATGCCACTCATCGACATTCCATTCGAAGCAGTATGCGGGATGTTTGTCCCATAAACCTAGTTTAATGGCCTTAGCTCCCACGAGTCTCCTGTAGCTCAGTGGTAGAGCATCCGAACTAGTAATAGTGGGTTCGACTTCTGATTGCAGTCAGTTGCAGAGGTTGCAGTAAGATTAGGAATTTGCAGGAAGGAAAAGCGAGCCGTACGATACCTTCTTAAGGCGATGAGCGTCCAGAGGCGAAGAAACGAAGAAAAAGATGGGTCGACTTTGTGAGAAAGAAGGGTGCTCGATGGGAGTCATCGAAGACTTCAGTAATATGCTCGAATTTTTTTTTGTAACTGACTATTTTGTATGTAATTACACATGCACAAAGGATCAAAGGATGAAGATTCGGAACAAAAAAACAATAGAGAGACACATTTCGAGAAGTATATAACTCAGTGAGGCGGCTCGCCAGTCGCGTGTAAAGAACGAGTAGGGTCAACAATTTAGTGGCTCGAAGTCTCGGTGGTTCGCCATTAGTGGTCAGGGTGTAAAGAGCGTGTAAGGTTTATAATTTAGTGGCGCGACGGCTCAGCAGCCTGTCAATCCCCTTCGAGAGTGTAAAGAACGGGTTAGAGCGAGGCAGCTTCGGAATTACCGCTTCTCCAGCAATTTATACTTTTGTGATAGCAGAACGACCCTTACAGTCCACAACAGCGCTAGCAACGACGTTCGCACATTTTTGTAACCAAACGACTCCACAATTTCTACACTTGTATCTAAAGTACAGTAACGTTATGTTAGCGGGTAAATTATTAAAGAAATACAAACGCTTTAGCGTGTAAAGAAAGCGTGCCAACACGTGGAAAATATCAATAAGCGCGACAAAACCACGCGCGAAATTAATGGAAACAATCGCGAATCTTGACATTCCTTGAGTTCTACATCGTCCTTTAATCGGTCCTTTAGAATACGACCTTCACTTCTCCTTGGTATCTCGCTGTCCTTTTTGCGTCCGCCAGTGAGTTGTCAGCATAAGCAACAGCTTCGTCATCCCTAGACTCACTCGAGGTTTAGGTTATCCCTGTGGTGATAAACGGGATAAATCCTAATCGGGTTCCATTTCGTATCCAGCAATAAAACTGATTTCTGAGTCGCCTGAGTCAAAGTTCGTCTCCAAATGCGATGACGTAAATGACGTTGTAAAATTTCAGTAGAATTCTGATTGCTATAGAGCCCGAATCGTACGGGTTTTGCTACAGAAAGCTTTGACAGTTCAAAAATAACGATAACTGACTGAAAATCGCTTGAGCGTCGTCCTCGATTTTACGTCACAACTTGACTTTACCCAGATCCCCTTTGCGCTGTCGTGAACAATTAGGAACTCGACTTTAAGGGGGATACAAAGGCGAAGATTTAACCAAAACAACAAAAACACCTATCACCAAAGGAAGAAAATTTATTTTATTATTTACTAACGTTTGACTTGTAGTCCATAGGAGAAAAATTCCCAGCATTTCCCTGTAAAACGCTCTATTCTTTATTTTTAATTATAGTAAAGAACAAAAAACGTATCACAAAGCTTAGCTTTTATTTAAGTAGTGACACCGTACAAAGCTATACACTAATTAATTTATACCGTTTTTTTTGTGCTGATTTTTTCAGTTTAATATCTAATAAATTGAACTTGTAGTGAATGTTTTTTGGAATGTACTGAAAAAAGAGAGTAATCATGTTTACTTAAAACGTCCTTTTTATGTTCTCTTACTCAGTTTTTCTTCCCTTAAACCTTTCTATAATGGTTATTTAATTTTTTTGTAAAAAAGTAAACGCTAAAAAATCATGACGTTTCCACCTCTCCGAGGTCATTTTCAAGTGCGAGTAAAATACAAAACCTAGCATAAATTTATTACAAACAGCTTAAAATCGGTAAGAAAGTCATGCACGCTAAAATGTGATAAAATGTGTTAATGTTAAGTATTCATAAAGTAGAAAAGGACATAAAACAAATAATTTCGCGCGGATGGAATCACACTGTTTGTTCGGCGTTGGTTTTAGTTCTTTGGTAAAAACCATTCCCAAAATGAGGCAGTAAAGTTTTATCTGACACTTTCTTAAAATTTTGAAACATCCTCAACCTTGCATTTAAGCTCTCATCTACGTGGAAGCTCATTAATAAGGAATGAGAGACTTTTTCCCGACTGCGCTACCCAGACAAACTTGTGCAGTCTACCATCCGCCAATTCATTGATTGAAAAGTGTCTGAGGATTCACGTACCCAACAGCAAGTACCTGAGAAGCAAAAAGCCCCAGTAAGAATCGTACTGCCTTTCAAAGATCAGAAATCTGCAAACGCACTGCGCATACAACTTGGAGACCTCGGTCGGAAGATCAATGAGGATACCAACCCGGTGTACACAAGTCAAAAGATCACGAACGAAAATAATCAAAGTGAGGAAAGATAAGCCACTCCTTGTGAATCAACAGTGCGTTGTCTATTATTTTCAGTGTAGTCTGTGCGATGCATGCTATGTCGGTAACACGTGCCGACACCTTCACCAGCGAATTGAAGAACTCAAGGGATTGGCAAACGGAAACCACCTGAAGGAGCAGCACAATATAGCCCCAAATGGCATTGCGCGAAGTTTTAAAATGTTAAGAAAATGTCAGAACAACTTGACTGCCTCATTTTCAAAATGCTTTTTTTTAACAAAGAACTTAAACCAACAGGAAATAAACAGTGTGATTCCATCCGCGCAAAATTATTTGTTTAGATCAGCTCTTAGCAAGCCTCGTTATTGTTTTATTGTTTCATTGTTTTATGTCCTTTTTTAACTTTATAAATACTTATAATTGACAAGTTTTATCACATTTTAGCGTTCATGACATTCTTACCGATTTCAACTGTTTGTAATATATTTATGCTATTAAGCTTTGTTTTTTTTTTTACCCGCGCTTGAAATTGACCACGGAAAGGTCGAAACGTCGTGATTTTTTAGCGTTAACTTTTATCAATCACAAACTGATCTATATCTAAGAAATTACTCATTAAAACTAAATGTCTACTTAATCCAACAGGATGTGGTGCCGTTGTCAACAACGTACTGAAAAGTCCCGGATATCCAAACAACTATCCAAACAACATGGACTGTGTTTATCGGGTACAAATTCCACACGACATGGCCATAAGGATTTACTTTTCTTATTTTACCCTGGAGGGTTATTCACCTTGCGGGTACAAAACTATCGAATCAGTGTTTAGAGTATACATTACATAACCTATATTGAATGATAACGGTGGTTGTGGTTGTTTCTTTGTTTTGTCTATATTTGCTTAAACCTTGTTTTTTTTTTTTTACCATCATTAGGGCTAAGTAATAGTCTTTCTGTTTTTGGCCCTTTCCCCGTTATTTTAATACCTTTATTCTTTTAATGTATATTGTCGAGATGACTGGAGAAGAATAAAAGAACAAAAAAAAAAACATAAAAAAAAAGGTATATACACTACTCGGAAAAAGTGTTTTTTAAGACATCGTAAAGAACAAAGTTACTTGTTAGTCTGATTACTGTAAAAGTGCCCTTTTTTATCTTGAGAATCATTTGCCTGTTTCTTTGCTTCTCTTCTTTTTGTGTTTTTGTTTGCTTTTTGTTGTTATTGTTGTTGTTTTGATCTGAGGCCAAGAATCAATCAATAACTAGACTGCTTTGTCATTTATTGTCATGACACACATGTGATAAACTAGTTTTGCATGTATGTAATCTCATTTTCTACTCTTTGCGCCTGTCTGTACTTTATACTGGCCTGATCATGGGTTGTTTTGGAACCTTTGCTTTTATTTTTAGACAATTTGTTTGGTGAGCTGTGTGTAAGGTTTGTTTGTCCGTGTCGTTGTATTTGCATCATCTATTATTAGGCCATGGATTACTTTAGCATTTTTTATCGGTTAGCTTGTCGATTCGTCTATATATAGTTTAAATGTAAGTTATTGTAATGTTTGTCCTACTTTCATGTATATATCTGCACTTATTTGTTAGTAATTGGCCGTACTCCTTTAACTCAGTAAACATATAATAATGCGTGTAATTTTGCCACATATTATATTATCAAGTTGTATATTAAGCTAATGTCATTTAAGTTTATATTATCTCATCAACAAAACAACTACGTCTTTCTTGTTTTCAGATATGGCTACTTGAGGATTTCCAATGATAACAACTATATTGTAGGTACATACTGTGGGTGGCAGTCTGGATTGAATATTACTTTCACTGGACGCTATGCTGTGCTAACCTTTCACTCAAACGGCTATGTCACGCGCCGAGGATACAAGTTAGACTTCTCCTTTCTTGCTCCCGGTAAGTACAAAGAGTCGGACGAAATTTTATCGAAATACTCTCCAAAGTAAAATTCAATTTATTCAAGCATTGTTTGTCATGGTAAATTATAATTCACCGATTACAATGTACGCGTTACTATTGAAAAAGAAAATAAATAGTCAAGCAGTATTAAATTAAGCGCGGTTATTTAGGAAATACACCCCTCAGGCAGCTACCTTATCAGAAACCCTAAGAACGTTAACTTTATATTGCTGTAAAGCTAATAAGCTGCAAAATCTGAAAATAACGCTTTCGGTTTTGTAGCACTGATTCAAGGCACTGATACCCAGAACTGTCATTGTGTGGTTTAACTGCATAAATTACCAGCTATTTGACTACTTTGCCGTAGCAAATGTCTAGTGGTTGTGAAGGCGTTATCACCGAAAATGAATGCTTGTTGGCTCTGAACGAGTTTAAAAATGGCAAACCTCCCGACTCGGGCGGTTTCACAGCTGAATTTCATATATTTTTTTGAAATGATCTTAGTAAAAACCTGATTCTCAGTCCTTCTTGAAGAAATTCATCAGGCTTGAAGAAGATAAACAGTCGATTTGAATGTTCTTACATCACAGCCAGTCTTATATTAACGTCTTATTAATGCTAACAGTTTCGAGGACTGTCAGCCATCTTTATCAAAACTTGAAAAACATGAAAAGTGTCAGAAGCCTTAAATAGGCTTCTGAAGGTGTTAATTATTGCGATAAATGCGCAAACTCACTCTGTAGACGTCCCCTCCCCCCCCCCCCGTCTGGTTTGGGGATGGAGATCATTTGTGTCCATATGGGAGAAAGCAGATAAGCTCCCTCGTCCCTGTTCATAGTATGAGTGTTCGATGTAATACATATGCTTTCCTTAATCCATCGCTTAAACTTGTCGCTTTCCTGCTCAACTATTTCACTTGCTCGGACACAAGCGATTTCCATCCCCAAACCCGGGGGGCGGGGGGGGGGGGGGAGGGGGGGCGGAGGGGGCGTCTACAGAGTGACTGCGCATTTATCGCAATAGTTAAGAGCTACTGACTGTAAAGATCAAAAATTCCACGACAGAGAGGAAATTTCAGATTTCATTTTATTTCACCTAAACGTTCTCTTTGGTGAACTATTTTCAAAAATCACAATTAAAAGTTCCACCGCTCTCTCGTTTTTCTAAAAATTAGAAAAGTTGAATTTACGGCTACACGCCTGATTCGGCCCCCCGGAAAAACTGGAAAATCGTGCATCTTTAGAAGCCTCACACACAGCAACGATAGCTACTCCCGTTTTCCTGTCTCAGCTGCAAGTAAATCTTTCTATTATCTCTCGTTCAGTGTAAGAATTAAGTCGCAAGTCATATTTTTAATGTGCTACTGAACTCACTTGTTGAAGACAGCGACCTTCAAGGGTTAGATTTCGAATTGAAATTAGGGCCGATTTCAGAGGCCTATATCTGTCCCGGCATATGTTTTCTGGAACAAAACTATAGATGAAGTCTAACCTTAATCCGTCCTTTTCACGCCCTCGAAGTGCCTTTTTTGGCCTGCAAGAGGGAATTCTCGTAAAATTACATCATTTAAGCGTGAGTGGTAGGCAGATTGTTTAATTATTGATATTAAATTACTGATATATTGAGGTGACCGACTAGGCAAAGTCTTATAACAAAAGCTCGGAACGTTCTAGAATTACGTAATGTAATTTCTCAAATTAGCTATGAGGAACACTATAAGAACAGAAAACCAAACAGTTTAGTCGTTATATTGCTCGCTGCCCTATTGTCGCCGTTTAAGTATAAGTAAGGGTTAGACTATGAACGCGAGGGGTCTATGGGATATAGTACCTCGAGCATAGATAGAAGGCCACGAGGGTGTAGCCCGAATGACACTTCTATCTAATGCGAGAGGTGCTATGTCCTATATCCCAGGACACTAGTGTTCATTGTCTAATCGCCTTAGAACATGGTCACATCCGCGAAGAAACCGCAATTTATGAAGATTCTTTTTGTGATCGTATTTTAATTTTGTCATTCACACGTAAGAATCACGTTGTTAGTTTGTTTTGGATGTCACCGTAATGTTTCTTTCTTTGGAGCTTTGTTTATTCTTTGTTGTTTTGATGGCTCATTTGCTCCGGCTATGAACCAGTGTGCAGAGCTCGAGGAAGTTGAGGCCGTCCTTGCCACTCAAGAGTTACTTGCTTTTGAAAGCGTAGAAATATCCGAGTGCTTGGGGGATGAATTCGATAAAAGTGCATGTTTCCAAAAGCCTACCACAGTGAACGAAATTGAGCAAAAAGAGAGAGAAAGAATTCCAACTCGACAAAGTACCGTGTGGTCGATAAACGTCTATCGAGTCTGAAATGAATACCGAAACACACAAATTGAAACCCTTAGAGATGAGTATAGGTCCGTTCCAGTTAATTTGGGCACCACCCCCGTGAAAGAGGTAAATTACTGGCTTACAAGATTCATATTGGAAGTTCTGAGAGGTGATGGCAAGCCATACCCGTACCAGTGCTCTATATACTCATTAGTATGCTCTATATAGAGCATACTAATGAATGTCACTTTACCCCACACTTTCCCTGTCCTTAAAAGCCGCGGCCTCTTTACATAATTTAACAAAGTTTGTGTTGATAAAGAGCACACAAATACTGGGAACTGATTGGCTGAGTGGATGTGAACATGTTCTAATGAGACATTAGAGCTTATTAGTGGATGGAAAAAATCGTTGAAATCGGAGGATCGTACAGTGCACGTGGTAATAAACAAGCACAGCGAAAGACAACGCACGGTGTGTCTCGAAGCTACTTTGAGAAGATTTTGTTGTTTACTACAAGCAAACGGCAGGTAAATTAAAAACGTGCGCTTCGGTGAACTTAAGAAACACAACTTTTCTGAATTGCACTGAACACTAAACGCACCTATCACTACGCTAGAATGTAAAAACATTCCTTGCAAAGTGGGAGAACTAATCAATTTAGTACTCGACTTGAGACAATAATAAACAAAAAATTTTACCAAATTAACCTCTCTAAGATCTGACACTGCAGAGCAAACCATAAATTCAACGTCACAAAATTTACCCTACCCCAAGAAGATTTCATGTCCCTTCCTTTTATCTAGGCAAATGTTGTTAACATTTTAGTGAGCGGTTGCCCCAGAACAACAAGAAAATGGAAGGAAATATTGCATTGTTTGTGGATTAAACTTTCGCTGCTGAGCTCACCGGCAACGGGTTATCCCGAGCAGGCAAGATCGCTCCATCTTGACCGCTCGGGAAGCCAATCACAGAGCATGATTTGACTCTTTCATTCTACTAGCTTTTTATGCCTCTATGCTTATTGTTTGTAGGTAAATATTTTAGCGCTCCCGTGCAATTTGGCGACTTAGATATTCAAAGACATTCACAATTGTATACATGTTACTTGGACCCGAATGGTGCCAAATAATTTAAAATGGCCAAGTCTGATTAAAAATGAGCCTCATGCCAGCTATTCTGTGATTCACTTAATTAATTGATCTTTGAAAAAAAGTTAAAATAATACAAAATTTCTTTGGATATGTTGTTTCAAATCGAGACAGATATAGCGGCCATGAACCATTAAAGCATGCCCGAAAAATAGCGACCTTTAATTTATCTCCTGGTTGTTCTTGCAAGGCAAAATCATCTACATCTAGCAATATCTATCGATTGCTTTTTAAGATAATAATTATTCCACTCGCGCGTTTTGGATATGAAATGATTATATCCTATCATCTTATCTCAAACACGCGCTTATGGAATAATTGTTAAATATATTCAGTTTAGTATAATTACTCAGGTGATTATAGACTGAGATTCTGTTTATCTGATTGGTCGAGGATTGCGTCATATCCTTCTATAATCACCTCGCGCGAGATTATTGTAGTGGCAGCACTAATTTTCAAAATGGCCGTTTAGCGAATTTGTTGACGTTTCTAAGGAAGAAGTAAAAAGGACGATAGAAAATGTAATTCCGAAAGGCATTAAAGATGCAATTAAGTCCGGGGTGACACTTTTCTAAAACGGTATTCTTTTATCTTTGCCTCATACTATTTCAGATAAACCGAAAATAACGATTCCTGCGGTGCAAACAGTTCCAGGTTACGTGGTAAAGTGTTCGGCTGAAGGAACTCGTCCCATGAATATGTCGCTAATTCAGAATTCCACCATTTTGGGTCAGGGAACAGATACTGTAGTTGTAAAAGTTACAAAGGAGGGAAACGTCACTTGTATGGCTGTCAACCCGGCAGGGACAGATTCAAAAACGTTTTCGGTTACAGGTTTGCCTTTTCTTTTGCTTTCCGTTGTGTTTGTTTTTTCCTTTGGTAACTAACTTTTAGATTTTTTAATACATATGACTAATACTTATGTAATTCACATTATATTTTTACCTTCATTCTTTAAACAATTATATCCATATGAAGATTCTTGTGACATCTGTCGCATACTAATTCTGCGACGATAAGGAATTGAAAATTAGGGAGCTTACCATTACTGTTCAGTTTAAAAATGCACCAATTTAGTTAAAAACAGGTTCCCCGAGGTCTTCATTGATGAAGTTTATGACACACTCCTTAACAGAACACACTACAACTCCTCCTTTGACAAAGCCATCAATAACACATAGACCACCATTCACTATCTTCTTACTTCTGCATTGACTATTAGATGACCGCATTTCTCTTTCTTCGTACATTGTTAAAATTTGTGAAAATTCCATCTTCCAACGCCTTCATGTCTGCAGAGCAAAGCGTTTTAATCGGTGCAATGTATTAAGTGGATTTTTTTTGTAAACTTGGTGAAGAAGTAAGTTTACCAAAGCTGGTTTGTTATTGTATTTGTTCACGGTAAGCAGCATTTGATTGTCACTTTCTAAAAATTGATTCTGCTAGCCAAGTACATGCATTTTGTGTAAAACTTTGATAACGTCTTATGTAAATAGAGGATATTAATTTAAATAGTGTTGCTTAAATACTTTCAAGCCAGATTCTCCTGGTAATATTTAACATTAAACGAGGCTTCCGAATGACTTGCTGGAATAAAAGGCGTGGAAGTAATGTGTAATATTTCTTTACTTGCAAGTTTCCACTAACAAGTCTACTTCAGGCAGCCTCCATTGATTCTAACAATATGCTGAGCTCACTCAATTAAAGTGCACCTAAACCCCTCCATCCCCATTTCCCCCTCAGAAAATCCCCATATTTCGGTAGGCATCTCTGAAGAAGTATTATTTTTTATTTGGTGTAATCTTCGGTATTTTGTACCTTCTGGAAAAACGGAAAATAGCCTAAAATCACCACCAGTTTGGTTCACGACCGAGTTTTAAGGAGCATGGGTCTAGTGGTTGCTGACGTCACTTTGAGAACAAGAGAACACCATACATACTTCACTTGTTTCTTTTATATAGCTAGATTAACCGTATCTAGATTGGTAGGAGGGATTCTGTCCACCGCGACGTTGACCGGCAGTTTTCTTCACAAAATGAAAAATCCCTTATTAAAATAAAGAAAAAAACTTTTCTTAATATAACTGTTGTTTAAGGTAAATTAGTGTTTCTTTGATTAATGGTTCTGATTGGTTTTTGCTCAATTTCGGTGCTTTTCTGAAGCTATGAAAGGAAACGTGATGTAATATTTTTAAAGCCTGGTGAACAAATGAGAATGATTTATTGTTCAGTAATAACAAAGGCAATTTCGCAAAAAAGATATTTCGAGTGCTCCTATCAGGAGTCGAACCTAAGACCTTACATTTACAAGTTCGAATGCCCTACCACTGCCTGGGGAACAAATGAGTATGATGTATTATTCGGTAATAACACAGGCAAACTCGGAAAAATAAATTCCGAGTGTTCCTATCAGGAGTAAGACCTTAGACCTTCCGACTACTAGTTTAGATGCTCTCAGGCTTAAAAAAATATCACATCACATTTCCTTTCATTGCGCACATGCCACTCGTCGACATTCCATTCGAAGCAGTATGCGGGATGTTTGTCCCATAAACCTAGTTTAATGGTCTTAG
Source organism: Pavona decussata (assembly GCF_977016875.1). NCBI lineage: Eukaryota > Metazoa > Cnidaria > Anthozoa > Scleractinia > Agariciidae > Pavona > Pavona decussata. The sequence goes on along the minus strand of NW_028145664.1, from coordinate 818,333 downwards.
CTTCCACGAGTCTCCTGTAGCTCAGTGGTAGAGCATCCGAACTAGTAATAGTGGGTTCGACTTCTGATTGCAGTCAGTTGCAGAGGTTGCAGTAAGATTAGGAATTTGCAGGAAGGAAAAGCGAGCCGTACGATACCTTCTTAAGGCGATGAGCGTTCAGAGGCGAAGAAACGAAGAAAAAGATGGGTCGACTTTGTTAGAAAGAAGGGTGCTCGATGGGAGTCATCGAAGACTTCAGTAATATGCTCGAAGTATTTTGTAACCGATGATTTTGTATGTAATTACGCATGCACAAAGGATTAAGGATCAAAGGATGAAGATTCGGAACAAAAAAACAATAGAGAGACACATTTCGAGAAGTACATAACTCAGTGAGGCGGCTCGCCAGTCGCGTGTAAAGAACGAGTAGGGTTAACAATTTAGTGGCTCGAAGTCTCGGTGGCTCGCCATTGGCGGTCAGGGTGTAAAGAGCGAGTAAGGTTTATAATTTAGTGGCGCGACGGCTCAGCGGCCTGTCAATCCCCGTCCAGAGTGTAAAGAACGGGTTAGAGCGAGACAGCTTCGGAATTACGGCTTTCCCAGCAATTTATACTTTTGTGATAGCAGAACGACCCTTACAGTCCACAACAGCGCTAGCGACGACGTTCGCACATTTTTGTAACCAAACGACTCCACAATTTCTACACTTGTATCTAAAGTACAGTAACGTTATGTTAGCGGATAAATGATTTAAGAAATACAAACGCTTTAGCGTGTAAAGAAGGCGTGCCAGCACATGGAAAATATCAATAAGCACGACAAAACCACGCTCGAAATTAATGGAAACAATCGCGAATCTTGACATTTCTTTGAGTTCTACATCGTCTTTTAATCGGTCCTTTAGAATAGGGCCTTCACTTCTCCTTGGTATCTCGCAGTCCTTTTCGCGTCTGCCAGTGAGTTGTCAGCATAAGCAACAGCTTCGTCATCCCTAGACTCACTCGAGGTTTAGGGTATCTCTGTGGTGATAAACGGGATAAATCCTAATCGGGCTCCATTTCGTATCCAGCAATAAAACTGATTTCTGAGTCGCCTAAGTCAAAGTTCGTCTCCAAATGCGATGACGTAAATGACGCTGTAAAATTTAAGTAGAATTCTGATTGCTATAGAGCCCGAATCGTACGGGTTTTGCCACAGAAAGTTTTGACAGTTCAAAAATAACGATAACTGACTGAAAATCGCTTGAGCGTCGTCCTCGATTTTACGTCACAACTTGACTTTACCCAGATCCCCTTTGCGCTGTCGTGAACAATTAGGAACTCGACTTTAAGGGGGATACAAAGGCGAAGATTTAACCAAAACAACAAAAACACCTATCACCAAAGGAAGAAAATTTATTTTATTATTTACTAACGTTTGACTCGTAGTCCATAGGAGAAAAATTCCCAGCATTTCCCTGTAAAACGCTCTATTCTTTATTTTTAATTATAGTAAAGAACAAAAAACGTATCACAAAGCTTAGCTTTTAATTAAGTAGTGACACCGTACAAAGCTATACACTAATTAATTTTTACCTGATTTTTTCAGTTAAATATCTAATAAATTGAACTTGTAGTGAATGTTTTTTGGAATGTGCTGAAAAAGGAGAGTAATCATGTTTAATTAAAACGTCCTTTTTATGTTCTCTTACTCAGTTTTTCTTCCCTTAAACCTTTGTATAATGGTTATTTAATTTTTTTGTAAAAAAGTAAACGCTAAAAAATCATGACGTTTCCACCTCTCCGAGGTCATTTTCAAGTGCGAGTAAAATACAAAACCTAGCATAAATATATTACAAACAGCTTAAAATCGGTAAGAAAGTCATGCACGCTAAAATGTGATAAAATGTGTTAATGTTAAGTATTCATAAAGTACAAAAAGGACATAAAACAGTTAAATAATAAAACAGTAATAAGCCTTGTTAAGAACTGATCTAAACAAATAATTTCGCGCGGATGGAATCACACTGTTTGTTCGGCGTTGGTTTTAGTTCTTTGGTAAAAAAAAGCATTTCGAAAATGAGGCAGTAAAGTTTGTTCTGACACTTTCTTAAAATTTTGAAACATCCTCAACCTTGCATTTAAGCTCTCATCTACGTGGAAGCTCACTAATCAGGGATGAGAGACTTTTCCCGACTGCGCTACCCAGACAAACTTGTGCAGTCTACCATCCGCCAATTCATTGACTGAAAAGTGTCTGAGGATTCACGTACCCAACAGCAAGTACCTGAGAAGCAAAAAGCCCCAGTAAGAATCGTACTGCCTTTCAAAGATCAGAAATCTGCAAACGCACTGCGCATACAACTTGGAGACCTCGGTCGGAAGATCAATGAGGATACCAGCCCGGTGTACACAAGTCGAAAGATCACGAACGAAAATAATCAAAGTAAGGAAAGACAAGCCACTCCTTGTGAATCAACAGTGCGTTGTCTATTTATTCAGTGTAGCCTGTGCGATGCAGGCTATGTCGGTAACACGTGCCGATACCTTCACCAGCGAATTGAAGAACTCAAGGGATTGGCAAACGGAAACCACCTGAAGGAGCAGCACAATATAGCCCCAAATGGCATTGCGCGAAGTTTTAAAATGTTAAGAAAATGTCAGAACAACTTGACTGCCTCATTTTCAAAATGCTTTTTTTTTAACAAAGAACTTAAACCAACAGGAAATAAACAGTGTGATTCCATCCGCGCAAAATTATTTGTTTAGATCAGCTCTTAGCAAGCCTCGTTATTGTTTTATTGTTTCATTGTTTTATGTCCTTTTTTAACTTTATAAATACTTATAATTGACACGTTTCATCACATTTTAACGTTCATGACATTCTTACCGATTTTAACTGCTTGTAATATATTTATGCTATTAAGCTTTGTTTTTTTTACCCGCGCTTGAAATTGACCACGGAGAGGTCGAAACGTCGTGATTTTTTAGCATTAATTTTTATCACAAACTGATCTTTCACTAAGAAATTATTTATTTATACTAAATGTCTATTTAATCCAACAGGATGTGGTGCCGTTGTCAACAACGTACTGAAAAGTCCCGGATATCCAAACAACTATCCAAACAACATGGACTGTGTTTATTGGGTACAAATTCCACACGGCATGGCCATAAGGATTTACTTTTCCCATTTTACCCTGGAGGGTAATTCACCTTGCGGGTACAAAACTATCGAATCAGTGTTTAGAGTATACATTACATAACCTCCATTGCATGATAACGGTGGTTGTGATTGTTTCTTTGTTTTGTCTATATTTGCTTGAACCTTGTTTTTTTTTTTTTTTTTTTTTTTTCATCATTAGGCCTTAGTATTAGTCGTTCTGTTTTTGGCCCTTTCTCCGTTATTTTAATACCTTTATTCTCTTAATGTATATTGTCGAGATGACTAAACAAGAATAAAAGAACAAAAAAAAAACATAAAAAAATAAAAAAAAAGGTATATACACTTCTCGAAAAAAAGCTATTGAGACATCGCAAAGAACAAAGTTACTTGTTAGTATCAGTACTCTAAGAGTAGCTATTTTTATCTTCAGACTCATTTGCCTGTTTCTTTGCTTATTTGTAATTTTTTTTTTTTTGCTTTTTGTTGTTATTTTTGTTGTTTGGATCTGCGGCTAAGAATCAAATCAATAACTAGACTGCCTTGTCATTTATTGCCATGACACACATGTGATAAACTAGTTTTGCATTTATGTAATCTCATTTTCTACTCTTTGCGCCTGTCTGTACTTTATACTCAGGGCCTGATTATGGATTGTTTTGGAACCTTTGCTTTTATTTCTAGACAATTTGATAGGTGAGATGTGTGTAAGGTTTGTTTGTCCGTGTCGTTGTATTTGCATCATCTATTATTGGGCCATGGATTACTTTAGCATTTTTTATCGGTTACCTTGTCGATTAGTCTATATATAGTTTAAATGTAAGTTATTGTAATGTTTGTCCTACTTTCATGTATATATCTGCACTTATTTGTTAGTAATTGGCCGTACTCCTTTAATTCAGTAAACATATAATAATGCGTGTAATTTTGCCACATATTATATTATCAAGTTGTGTAAGCTAATGTCAAGTTCATGTTATCTCATCAACAAAACAACAACGTTTTTCTTGTTTGCAGGAATGACTACTTGAAGATTTTCAATGATAACAACTATACCGTAGGTACATACTGTGGGGTGCAGTCTGGATTGAATATTACTTTCACTGGACGCTATGCTGTGCTAACCTTTCACTCAAACGACCGTGTCACGCCCAGAGGATACAAGTTAGACTTCTCCTTTTTTTCTCCCGGTAAGTACAAAGAGTCGGACGAAATTTTATCGAAATACTCTCCAAAGTAAAATTCAGTTTATTCAAGCATTGTTTGTCATGATAAATTATAATTCACCGATTATAATCTACGCGCTACTATTGAAAAAGAAAAAAAAATAGTCAAGCGGTATTAAATTAAGCGCGGTTATTTAGCAAATACACCCCTCAGGCGGCTACCGTATCAGAAACCCTAAAAACGTTAACTATATATTACTGTAAAGCTAATAAGCTGCAAAATCTGAAAATTGTAGACATTCAAAGCACTGATACTCAGAACTGTCATTGTGTGGTTTGACTGCATTAATTACCAGCTACTTGACTACCTTGCCGGAGCAAATGTCTAGTGGTCGTGAAGGCGTTATCACCGAAAATGAATGCTTGTTGGCACTGAACGAGTTTAAAAATGGCAAACCTCCCGGCTCGGGCGGTTTCACAGTTGAATTTCATAATTTTTTTTGGAATGATCTTAGTAAAAACCTGATTCTCAGTCCTTCTTGAAAAAATTCATCAGGCTTGTAGAAGATAAACCGTCGATTTGAATGTTCTTACATCATAGCCAGTCTTATATTAACGTCTTATTAATGCTGACAGTTTCGATGACTGTCAGCCATATTTATCAAAACTTGAAAAACATGAAAAGTGTCAGAAGCCTTAAATAGGCTTCTGAAAATTTTAATTATTGCGATAAATGCGCAAACTCACTCTGAAGACATGCCCCCCCCCCCCCCCCCCCCTGGTTTGGGGATGGAGATCACTTGTGTCCATATGGGAGAAAGCTGATAGGCTCCCTCGTCCCTGTTCATAGTATGAGTGTTCGATGTAATACATATGCTTTCCTTAATCCATCGCTTAAACTTGTCGCTTTCCTGCTCAACTATTTCACTTGCTTGGACACATGTGATTTCCATCCCCAAACCAAGGGGGGGCGGGGGGGGGGGGGGGGGGGGCGTCTACAGAGTGACTGCGCACTTATCACAATAATTAATACCTTCAGAAGCCTATTTAAGGCTTCTGACACTTTTCATGTTTTTCAAGTTTTGATAAAGATGGCTGACAGTCATCGAAATTGAGGTTCAAGGTTCAAGGTTCATTTATTTCACACTATTTACACAACATTAACATAGAAAGTTAAATATCACAACAGCATTAATAAGACGTTAATATAAGACTGGCTATGATGTAAGTACATTTAAATCGACTGATTCTGAGTCTTAACTATGCTTTTGAGAAAGGTGAACTTTCAATTTGTCAGAAAAGAGGAATAAGTTCTCTCCTTCCAAAAAAGAACAAACCTACAAACAATTTGAACAATCTACTTCCAATCTCATTGTTAAACACCGATTACAAAATTGCTGCTAAAGTCTTGGCCAAAAGACTCGAGAAGCTACTTTCTTTCATTATCAACCCAAATCAAACTGGATACATTAAAGGGAGATTTATAGGCGAAAATATCAGGTTAATTAGCGATCTGATTGACTATACCAAGGGAAAAAATATTCCAGGCGTCGCCATTTTTTCTTGATTTTCGTAAAGCGTTTTACTCCGTCGAATGGGACTACACTGCCAAGGTGCTTGATATGTTCAAGTTTAAGGATGTTTTCAAACGCTGGGTAAGGGTTCTTTACACTGATATATCCAGCTGCGTTATAAACAATGGTTTCGCGCCACCTTTCTTTAAGCTCAAACGTGGCGTAAGACAAGGCTGTTCACAGTCTGAGTTGCTCTTTGTCTTAGCTATAGAACTGCTTGCACTCGCAATAGTGAATGACCCGCTGATACAGGGTATTTCTGTTGATAAACAAGAAATAAAATTATCGCAGTATGCTGACGATACGACGGTTTTGGTTAGAAACACCTCCTCTGTTGAAGCACTGCTCCGCCTTCTGGATAAGTTTTAAAACTATTCCGGTCTAGAAATCAATGCACATAAATCGGAGCATTATGGTTAGGCTCGTGGAAAGATCGCCGCCGGACAAACCTTTCGGCTTCAAGTGGCCCAAAGATTATGTCTATGCCCTGGGAATTTATTTTTCAAACGTTGCTGATCTTGTATATAAGCTTAATTTTTACGTAAAACTGGAGAACCTAGAAAAAGTCCTTAACAGCAGGAAAAGTAGAGTGTTTACTCTAGGTGGAAAAATTAACATTATCAAAACTCTTGGCTTATCAAAGCTTATTTTCAGCGCTTCAGTTCTTCCCATTCCTGAAAATTTTGCCCATGAAGTAAACAAATTAACATTTAAGTTCCTGTGGGACGCTAAACCTGCGAAAATTAAGAAATCACTATTATTGGACCTAAAAAGAAAGGTGGACTAAAATGATAGTTTTCGAACGCGTGAACAAAGCTTTAAAATGTGTTTGGATTAACAGGCTCATGAACGAAAAAAGAGGAGCATGGAAATTAATTCCCGATGATGCAACTGTGTATCTAGGTGTTGCAATGCAACTACAGATTTAAAGAACTCGACTTGAAGAATGTACCTCCTTTTTACGTAAGACTGTTAGAATTTTGGGAGGTCACACACTTAGCGGGTAAGGGTGATCTTAGTCCAAACGAAACAATCATCTGGAACAACAAACACATAAAAATTAACAATTTATCTGTGTTTTTCCTAAGGTGGTTTCGTAAAAGACTGAACAAAATCAAAGACCTAGTGAATGACAATGGTAAATTTCTTCCCTTTGAAGTTTTCTGTCGTAGGTTTGACGTTAAAGCTTGCTTTACAACATATTACGGCTTAAGCAATTCAATCCGTCAAAACTGGAACAATATATCCAAAGAATCCCGAGACCTTGTTGATTTAATTGCTAATTGGCGCACTAACAACTCGAATCTTTCCACTGCAAACCTGCTAAGGGCTCTCGCTGACAGTAAATTTGTGTCACCTTCATCACAGCAAAAAACTCTTAATTCCGGCAAAGGAAATCTATCAAAGATATATCTTCTACCTTGGATAACAACCGAGGAAATTAAATTGCGTATCTGTCAGTTTAAAATTAATTCATAATACTGTGTTTACAAAGGACAGGTTTCTCAAAGCAAGTATTGTTCAAGACGATAAATGTTATTTTTGTAAAGAAAATCCTGAGACACTTCTGCATCTGCTCGTTAACTGCCCGATTATTATAGCTTTTTGGAACGATTTTCGGGAATGGTGGCTTCGAAACATCTAGATTGAACTCAACCTCACTCCCGCTAAGGTTTTATACGGTGTGATAGACAATTCAAAGTTCTGTACGCTGCTCATTTTTGCCCTTCTAGTTGCCAAATTTTATATCTATCGTTGCAGTCTAGATGACGCACCCCTTTTCTTCCATGTCTTTGAAACAAAATTACGAGAAAAAGCTTGCATTGAATATAATATTGCCAATGATAAAGGTTATTTAAACCACTTCAAGATTAAATGGAAACCACTAATTCGAGACAAATTCATAGAAGAGTGGGCATTTGAGAGACCCCTTGAATCACTATCCACTACTCTTTTGCTCTAGTTCTATTTTCTCGTTTTCTTTCGCTCGTTTTTTTTGGCTTACCTGTTCATACTGTAACATTGTAGTTAATTAACAATAAAAACAAAAAGTAGGGTGTGTGGATGGGTTGTTATCTAGGTACTTTTTATTAGTGTAATGTAAGTTATTTTTGTAGTGTAATATAAGTAATGTCAGTTACAAAATTGAATAAAAAAAAAGTTGGAAGTAAAGATACTGTTATTATTGTAAATATAAGGAATTTGTTAGTACCGTAGTATAGTATAGTATAGTATAGTATAGTATAGTATAGTATAGTATAGTATAGTATAGTATAGTATAGTATAGTAAGCTTTTATTGTGAGTACAGTAATTACTGTAATTATCGCTATTAGTGTAAATTAGTGTTGGTAGTCTTTAGTATTGTATTATTAGTGTAACGTAATGCTAATAAAAATCACTTCTTCAAAAAAAAAAAAAATAATAATAAATAATAAAAATGATAATAACTACCAGCTCACACAATAATGCAGATATCCCAACAAGCTAGACTATATTCTTCAGGAGATAATGGGCTATGAGGAACACTATAAAAACCGAAAACAAAACACTTTTGTGGTTATATTGTTCGCTGCTTTATTGTTGCCGTTTAAGTATGGGTAAGGGTTAGACAATGAAGGCGAGTTTTCAATGGGTAATAGTGCCTTGCGCATAGATATTAGGCTGCGAGGGCGTATCCCGAGAGGCTCTCCCATCTAATGCGAGAGACGCTATATCCCATAGGACACGAGCATTCATTGTCTAATCGTCTTAGAACACGGTCACATTCGCGAAGAAACCATATTTTATGCAGATTATATTAATGAGCGTATTTTAATTTTGTCATTTACACTTGGGAATCACGTTTTTTTTTTTTTGTTTGTTTTTGTTTTGTTTTGGATGTCGCCGTAATGTTTCTTTCTTTGGAGCCTTGTTTATTCTTTGTTGTTTTGATGGCTCATTTGCTGCGGCTATGAGCCAGTGTGCAGAGCTCGAGGAACTTAAGGCTGTCCTTGCTACTCAAGAGTTACTTGCTATTGAGAGCGTAGACATATCCGAGCACTTGAGGGATGAATTCGATAAAAGTGCATGTTTCCAAAAGCCTACCACAGTCAACGAAATTGAGCAGAAAGAAAGAGACAGAATAGCCCTTTTCACGGTTGATTTTTCTCATTTGCATTACAATGTTATCCAACGTGGATGCAAGGCAATTTCGGGCTAAAACTACAAAATAGCCCGAAATTGCCTCACATACATGCTCGATTTCATTGTAATGCAAATGAGCAGAGTTAACCGTGAAAAGGGCTATTCCAACTCGTCAAGGTACCGTGTGGTCGATAGACGTCTATCGAGTCTGAGATGAATTCTGAAACACACAAATTGAAACCCTTAGAGATGAGTATAGGTCCGGTCCACTCCCGTAGAACAGGTAAATTACTGGTTTACAAGATTTATATTGGAAGTCATGAGAGGTGATGGCAAGCCGTACCCGTACCCGTGCTATATATACTCATTAGTATTCTCTATATAGAGCGTACTAATGAGTAGTCATTTTACCCCACAATTTCCCTGTGCTTCAAAGCCCCAGCCTCGTAAATAATCAAGATCTAGCAATATTTCTCGATTGGTTTTTAATAAAACAATTATTCCACTCGCGCGTTTTGGATATGAAACGATTATACGCTGTCATCTTATCTCAAACGCGCGATTGCGGAATAATAGTTAAATATATCCAGTTTAGTATAATTACTCAGTTGATTATAGAGATTCCGTTCATCTGATTGGTCGAGGATTGCGTTATATCCTACTAATAAATATATTTTTAGCCAAGCCTAAAAGGAGAGCTCCAATATTTTTCATAGCATTTATAGAAATCTGGTTAGCGTGTGAACGTAATAACCTTAATATCAGTTCCTCATCCTTTCTGCAGTCATATACATTCTTAGTGCATATGCAGCAAACTGCTTAAAAATAATAACAATGTAGTTCAAAGCGAAATTTTCTTTTAATGCTGATTTGTTTTAACAGAGGGCAATTTTCCTCAACTTCCCTTTCCCCGAGGGCAAAATTACTTACTCCTGATTGGTCGAGCGGCGAAAATACTCGCTCCTCATTGGCTGAGCAGGTCAGTCCTACAATTCATTGAATTCTTCATTCTGTGTCCAAGAACAACGAGTTCTTCCAAGTTCTTTAAAGTTCGACTGTTTAAGCCAGGTTTCTTTGTACCACAAATACATGGAAATCAAGTGCTGCATTTAGACTAAAGAAATTCCTAAACTTTAAGTTTTCGTGTCTCTTACAAGAAAAGGCAACCGATTTTTCGATCAAAACTGAAAACTTGGATCGGATTGACATTTGTTTAGCTGAGAAACTGAAATCAGTCATGGCGACTAAGAGCTTTCACCTCGCTACTTCTTCTTTCAACGAATGATAACCGAGCATAACAGTGCCCTTTTGATGGGAGGAAGGAGCAGGTCAAATTCAGTGGAAGAAATTACTCCGTAAAGTTCTTTTTTTTTTAGATCCACTGTTTGCTATTTTTATCGATCTATTTTCGCGGATTTTTAAGCGGTAGGAAGCTTCACAGCGCAGGTGAACAATTAATTGATGCTTGACATTAAGTTTTATTGTTGTCAGTTTACTCCTGAATTAAACTTATATTCTCTTTTTATTACATGTGTTGAATTTACAACTCAGTCAATATTGCTGCTACTAAAATCTAAACAAACTTCAACAAGAGGAGAACACGGGAAAATCACTATTGGTTGCTTGGCACAGATCTGAATAAGAGGCGTGCAGTGCGAACGAAACTACCCCGAAACAAAATGTTCAGAAATTAATTTTTCGACGAATATTATTTTGTCCTGTCGAAATGATTGAAGTATATTTGTAAAGCTTGAAACACATTAATAAGGAAAAATTATTGACTTAAGTAAACGGTTAGCAAGTTGCTTAAATTAGTAGGAGTTGCGTTCAAGTTAACAGAGAAAAATTCACCGTCGTTTGCACATGTTCTCCTCAAAACCTTAAATTAGGTCATTTCACGTTGTAGTCTTGCGGAGGACGGCAAAAAAAAATTTACCAAAATTTAAAATGCTCGTGCGGAGCGATTGTTTTGCAGCGTTGTTGCTGCCGTCGTCGTTGCTTAACAGGGTTCCCAGGCATATTAAAAAATGTTTGGAAACTCAGATCTGTGTCAATTCTGCTCCTAATTAGTAACAATTCTAGCTTCTAAATATACGTTTAAGAGAAGGAGAATACATAAAAATACTTTTTGGTGTTTGGTAGAATATTTAAGAGCTTTAAAACTTTTGTAAACACACGAGAGTCTTGCGGTGAGAATGAAAAAGCACGGCCACGAAACATTTTTTTTTAAATTAACCTCTTTGAAATAATGGAGGTATCGAAAGCGAATAAAGCGTCTATGTTAAGCTATTTAAGAGTTCTAAAAGTTACCATAACTGATCACGAACTGGTGATATAGGCAAATGTGAGGCTTTTTAAACTTACTTTTTACTGCTAGCCTGCTCTAACTTGCTATCCGTCGCTCTCTTTCACGTTGAACTTTGCTTAATCGTCTCCGCTTTTCTTGTTTTCTTTTTCCTCTCTTTTTCTCTTCTCTCCACGTTTGTCAACATATCCAATAAATACATATGAATTGACTTTGTATTTTGTGTTCTGTAGGATTTCTGTTGTAAACGCATCTCGCCATGCAACTTCCCGCAAAACAAACACGGGCGCATTAGCATTGTGGGATTGCGTACGGACAGTCGGGTGGACGGAAGTGACGTCATAACCAAAGCAAAAATTTTCTCATTAATGAGTTTCTCAATTTTTTAATTAATTTTAATCACGGGAGTAATTATACTAAATATATTTAACCCAGCCTAAAAGCGGAGCTCCACTATTCTCTTTTAATAGGATTTATATATATGCAAGTCTGCGTGTTTACAAACATGCGCTACGAATGGGGAATGAATTACACAAGTCCAACACAAAATGTTCAAAATAATTCATAACTCTAGGAATATGTCTCCTACAGAAATAGTTCTAGTCTCTAAGTAGATGTTAATAAAAGGAGAATATATGAAAAATAATGTTTGACAGTGGTCCGAAATATGTCATTAAGCGCTTAAAATTAGAGCGTGTTTACGAATATGCGCTGCGAATGGCGAATGAATTACAAAATATGTCATTAAGCGCTTAAAATTACAACGTGTTTACAAATATGCACTGCGAATGGCGAACGAATTACACAAGTCCAACACAAAATATTCCAAACAATTTATAACTCTGGGAATATAGAAATAGAAGGAAAATGCAGAAAAAATTAATGTTTGATTGTGGCTCAAAATATTTCAGAGCGCTTAAAATTAGAGCGTGTTTACCAATATAGGATGCGAAAGGCGAACGAATTACACAAGTGCAACGCAAAATGTTAAAAACAATTTATAACTCTGCGAATATTTCTCCTTAACAAAAAAATTATTCTAGTCTTTAAGTAAATGCTACCAAAAAAAGAATACAAGAGAAATTAATGTTTGGTTGTGGTCCGAAATATTTAAGCGTTTACTGCGTGTTTACTAATGTGCGCTGCGAATGCATTTGTAATACATATTAAGTCCAACACAAAATGTTCAAAACAGTTCGTCACTGTGAATAGCTCTGTCAACGTTAAAAGATAATTTATCCACGAATATTTGTCGTATGGCAACGACTTAAGTATTTGTGTAATATATCAGACACGAGGAAGAGTGTTTCATCAGATATCCAAACACTGAGAAGTAGGTTGAAAAAACGAGGCGCAGCCAAGTTTTTTTAAACGACTTCGAGGTGTTTGGATATCTGATGAAACACACTTTCGAGTGTTTGATATGGCTTCGCAAATGGTCAATAATTCTTGGAGAAATTAAAGGCTAAAGTTGGCAAAATTTTATGGTAATTAAGATCACATATCCAAACCACGGTCACGGTAGTGATTTTCTTTGTTTTCTCTTGATGAATTATTAATGAGTTTGAGAAGTTTAGTTTGAAAAATATGTCAAATATGGAAAATTACCGACAATTGCCTGCAAAATTGTATTTAATTTCTAAGCAACTTGCGAGTTGCTTACTCACCGCATGTTTGTTTTCAACTGACATCTCGCCTGTTTGTTCGCCCTCTCAGTTGCTTTCGGGTCTCAAATTTCCTTATTAGCCGCTTGCTTTTTCGACATATGTCGTTTGTCGAAATATTTAACGAATACAACAATTAGTTTTCTTCGAAATTCTCGTTTGTTTTTCTGAAAGAAGTTGGCCATCCCACTTCCTACCGAAAGAAACCAAGGTTGCAGCACAGGGTTTAAGTGTTTCATTTTACTTTGGATTACATGATGGAGCGATCGTACGTACATATGGTCGTCGGTCGCACGGAAGTGACGTCATAACCAACCCAAAATTTCTCGCCCTCACGAGTTTACCAAAATCTCTTAGCTATAGGGCTTCGCGCGCGCGCCTAATAATAATAGCAATAGTAATAATAATGTCATTTAAAATTTGGAAATACGTCATGTTTTCCAAACGGCAGCCAACTTGAAAGCGACAGCTCTGTTTTCTCTATCTTAAAATACCTTACAAGAGCGTCTCCATTGAATTGAAAGCAATCCCTCCTGATAAGCAAACACTGCGAAAGTAGAGCAGTATAGGTAAAAATGATTAACTTTCGTTGACGAAAGAAGAAAGCAAAAAAGGGAAAATTCAAGTTCAGAGAACTAAATTTACAGTAGTAGTAAGTTAAATCAAATTGCTGTCATATGACGTTTTAGCAGAAGATATGAAGATTCTTTTTTCGTTCGATATCTGCAATGTTAATAACTTTTGAAATGATCCTGCATCTGATCCAATAATCCAAAGGGCGAACCCAATACATGAATTAGATCTAATTAGCATATCGTTTACTTTTAATCTTCCAGATTGCAATAATTACTGCATCAGTTCCTATGGATACAGACGGTGGCAAGGATATCAAGCTGAGAATATATATGACTGCACGAAGACACGATTGACGCCCGACTTCCTCAAGTGCCTTCCAACAACTGTTTCAAAGCTGTACGATTTCTCTTTTCTCGTCGAATGAACATCTTCTTATTAGCTGTTAAAAATTAATTTGTATGTAAAGTGAATCTATTTAAAGTTCTCCTGAGAGAAATTTAACTGCACTCAATAAATTTCAAGACTTAAATTCTTCAATTCTAGCATTAATTACCAAATTGCCTTTTAAATATCTAGCTCTAATTTTCCATGGAGACTCCATTGATATAAAATGACTTAGGTTATTTATGAAACGCCGTTTTTATGTGTAAATTTGGCTTAATCTTGAACAGGATTTTACGTGACACTGGGATCAAGGATTTACCTCTGGGAACTTTCCGTCATATGGAAGCCCTTAAATATCTGTAAGTAGGTGGGAAAATGGGATCACATGAAATATTGTAGTCATCTGTGAGAATAACTTACCAACTAAATTAAGAGTCTAAATAGAGCAGACTCTCGCAGCTATTTACGCAACTTAAGCAGTTGCAAAAAGAAACCCTGAATCCAATACTACACGGGTAGGTCTAACTAATTAACTAATTAATTAATTAATTAATTAATTAATTAAAATAATAATAAAAAGGCTGCTCGACATCGTTCATTAGTCATCTTTTTTTATGTTAAGAATACAGACAAGTTTTAGTTTTGCCAGACAACGTGGAAAGTTAATTGAGTTGTTTAAAGACCAGCCCTGACAGAATGAACTGCATTGATTTTGAAATCAAATCATATCCTCGCCTGCCTGAAACGTATTGTTAGACCTTGTGACTGATCAAAATTGAAGACGAGTTGGCATTTTCCAAACAATAAAGGCTCATCAAGAATGGTCAAATATGTTTACAAACACTTTTATCGTCACGGAATACTCCACTCAAAACTCCACTCTAAAAGCATAAAAATGCCGGGGCTGATCGTCCTACCATTTAGAGGCGTAAATTTGTGAATTGGAACAGCTGAATTGGTACGCAGAATGACCGCTGTTAGACGTATGGCGATACTTCAAGGATATTGTGTCAGTAGATTTTTCCAACTTTTGCGGGAAATACACGGAAACTGCTGGGAAGACTTAACAGGAACGCACGGGGAAATTTCAGTCAAATGGGAGCACTCGCTTGCAGGGAGAGACTGTCACTTCTCAAGTTGGTACCACGGATCTAACCACGAACTGGACAGAACTTCAGCAACCGAACGAAAAATTGGTCCAACAAAGCTTTATTCTGACTCACTTGCAATTCGAAAGAACATTGTACAACAAGGGCTTTTATGTGCTTGTACATTAATTGTTTTTTACAAAGTGCTATACGCGTGTCAATACAACTAAATGAAAAACCATTAAGAGCAGAACAACAGTCTTTGTAGATATAGCTAACTAAATTAAAATTGTCGCTTAGCCCTCAAGATTGTGGGTCCAGCATGGAAACTAATTCCAGCGGCAGACGCCTTTCTGAATACACTACATTGCAACTAGAAAATCTTAATGAATCCTACGACTGACGAACAGCTGCGAGAGCACTGTCTCGGAGATAGCGAGAACTTTTCATTAAGTACATCTACACCTCTAACGAGAACCAATTCGACTAGGAAATAACAGGACAGCTGAATATGCTAGCTGTAAATTAATCCTATAGAAGCTAGCTACCTCTAAAGAAACCGAAACAAGCTCCAATAAAAAGTAATTTTGAACTTAACGAACTAAAGAAAGTAATTGTTGGCTTAAGTTTAGTACAATACTTCCGAATCCTCAAGGCACAAAAGAAATGCTAATTTAGCTTTACAAGTTGTTTACATTTTGCTTCCATTAGTTTTCTAAAGTTACAGAGAACAAGAAACAGCGAATATCTTAAAGCGAACTTACTTCTTGCAGCGAAAGCGAATAAATAATTTCCAAGAAGACCCAGCTCCTTTAAGATTAAATATGGTTTAATTACGGACAATCGACCTCTGATGAATAGCTACGACCAAAATTCTGTGCGAACTATTAAGTTTTTAATTCCGTGCAAACTTGCGAAATCCCCTGTAACAATATTCATCAAAAGATGTGGCGAGGACTATATTTTTCAATCACTGATGAATGAGATTATTTTCCTTTAAGGATGTTTTCAGCAATTTCCGACGATAACGGCATTCGTTTTCTTCTGACCGTTTTTCAGCCATTTTCGTCTCACCCCAAAGAAACTGCAAAAGCACGCCTGTGACGAATTTTTCCTTTTGCTTTTCTTGCATTTGGATTTTTTTTTTTGCCAATTTTGCCATTACCCGTCTACTCTTACCTGGGATGACATCCCCCGAGTGTGTGTGAACCGTTAAACCTTCAATTTACCAACATAGATTAGAAAAATAACACCTTTCCCATTTCCTCCTTTTGTCGACGAAGCTTTGAAAGGAAATCTACAGCAATTTAGAAAACAAGTCCTCAATTTCAGCGGAAAGTGAAAAAAAGTCCTCTTTAGTTTTCAGACAATCTTTCAAAATTTTAAACAAAAATAAGTTTAAAGAATGATCTGAAATATAGAAAATATAGCTAATCTTGCTAATTTCAAATTTAAAATTGGCATTTTAAATACGATAAAAAAATTCAATTGAAAGGTTGATTGGCGGAAAATTACAAGCATCATTTTACAAATAAAACACTTATGAAGGATCGAGCCTATAAATAGTAGTATCAAGGCTGTAACTTCAAAAATCAATTTTTTTTTCTATTTTCGTATTTATGAAAAGAAACAATGATATCTGTGTTAAAATCAAAATTAAAGAGAGCATAAAACCGGAAGTGGTACGACGTTGCTTGGCAAGAACTAAGATGGCTTTTACCCTAGCTACTTTCAGCCTGAAGATGAAAGCGTGCAAACCTTTTGAAACTCAGTGATGCTTGCCACAAAGCCTGCCTGTTTTCTTGGGTATGCATTTTTTTAGGAAAGAAATTTTAAGGAAATCTGCTGAATCTGCTAAAGTTGCATTGACCAGTTCGGCTTTGTTGTAACCACATCCAGTCAATCTGATCTGTTTGAGATTGCACGATGTTACGCTATAATTAAGCTATTGATCTTATCAATTTGCAATGACCGCCTGTATCCGTTTGATTCAAGCAATCGTACACAACACTCTATACAATTCAAAAATTTGCACCTTTCGATCCAAACTTGCGTTAAGCTGAGCTACACAAATAAACTTCACTTACCTTGTGTGGTGTTTCATTCGAGAGTATTTAACGTTTGGAGTCGGTGCCGCTGATGCTCCAAACAAGAAAAAAAAGGAGTGGAAAAGTGTGCGAGTTTAAAGAGAACAATTGGGCGCTATCCTATGGGCTACCTTGGTGCTACCTATCAGGACAACATGTATACATGAAGTATATGATGACAAAAAATACATGCATTCAATAGGTCTTATCAAGCGTTCCTTACATACGGGTACTTATCCGGGGAAAAGTGTTCAGTCTTTTTTTGATCAACAAGTGTCTTGGCACCATTTTACTATTGTCTACCCTTATCATGTTATGCCATGACGTTTAAAAGCATGGCGGAGCAACGCCAATTGCCGTCGCTTCTTTAACATGTTGGTAAGGTGTATTTCGAGAGTCATGAAAAGTGAAATGAAAACCTTTGGCATCAAATGCGATGTAACAACTACCATGGCCTCCATATCACCTAATATTTATGGTGTTTAAACTATTCGCTTGGATACATTAAGTTTTCAGTAAAGCATTTTAACAGACGAAAATGTATTAGCTTATACAAAAATGTCCTTAACAGGCCACACAACTATCTACGAGCAAGGGTGAAAACATTTAAGTGTTGTCCTCGTTAAGAGCCCCCCTTGGAGCCACAAACCTGCTTTGATTTTGCTTTCTAAATCAAAAACTGTTCAACAAAGAATAATTGTGTGGCAAAATTACACTTAAATAAAACCCACAAACCACAAAAAGCTACACTATAAGCAGTTGTATTTTTTTTCGAAAATAATGGAGCATATTATGCCAGGACACAAAACGGCGGACTCTTTAAGAAGCGAGCGACGACGCTGGAAGAAACGCGGAAGGAAACCCCTCCTAAGGTCCCTCCATTGCTACTCACACCTTTCAGTTTTCTCCGTTGCCACTCAAATACCACTCGATTCTGCATTTCCGCATGGTAAACGTTATTACCTCTTTATAAAACTAATGCTATGAAAGTAGCCTTTCAAACAAGGTAATATAATCAAAGGTGAGCAGACGAAAACCGAAAGTTGCGTTATCCTCACCGAAACTACGGATTTAATATCTTTTCTCGATCTCTTAAACGTAGATCGGCGGCTGTTACAAATGTATGAGATCAAATAGTGTAGCTTGACTTCGTGCAAAATAAGTTTGTATTAAACAAAGCCGAACCGTTCAAGGTTTGGAGATTGAGCATATTTTCTTGAAGTTGTCCATAACGAAACTGCTAAGGATTATCTGGACAAATATCTCTGGGTACAGTTGATTCATACATATTCAGGTTCCTTGTGTTCGTGTAAATGTGACAAAATGCGCTCAATTAGCATCACTGGGTTCCACGAGCTTCCCTGCTTTTCTACTCAAGCTAAAATATATATAAAAAAAATAAAGAAATAAATTAAGAAAACAATCAGAAACTCCCAGGCCGCCATCTCAGTTATTGCAAACTATATCTCAAAATTTTACCTCCCTGCCCCATACCGATGTTTTTGTCCTGTCCCTTTTCAATTCATTTATTAATAACATAAATACAACAATAAAAATGCGATGTTGATTTTTGATACTGCTTCTTATAAATTCGACCATTTATAAATGTTGAGTAGGTCTTTCAAATTATCAATATAACTTTCATCGAGTTCTAAAATCTAAAGAACTAAAATGGAAATAGATATAATATTATTTTGATCTTGATCACAGGTCAGAAAAATGTGAAACTTGAAATTTGACTTAAAAGTTTATTTTTCTGAAAATTGAAAATTAAAAATCAATATTTGTGTTTTTAAAGGCCAACTTTTGATTTTCACCAAAATTGAATGGACGGAATGTTTACGGACCGGACAGCGCACTTCTGGTAGCAATAAACGTCATCACCATAAAGGATGCAAAAGCCTACTCTGGGAATTTAAGTCCTCTAAAATTTACTCTGGAAATTTAAGTCGCTTAAGGGTGATTGCCGTACCTTTTAGGGGGTTAATATTTGTGGTTTGGTACCCCTTAGGGTGTTAAAATCTAAAATTATTTCCGTCAGAGGCAAAGTGATACCCTTTAGGGTAATTAGCTGAAAAATATGACAGGAAGCAAATGTCAATCAACTAGTTTGTTACCTTTTAGGAGTAACAAATTTTCCTAATCAAGCCCACCGAACAGAATTCTGGTTCCTTTTAAGGGTTCTTTGCAAAATTTCCGACGATCACCCCCGTCACTTTTATGTGGAAGTAGAACCTAACTTTTTTTCCGTGCTTTTAAAAATTGCTTAGGTGGGATAAAATTCCCCATTACAATAAAAACAAATATTTGTTTTCTATATTAGTGTGCTGATTGCGTTACTGATCTCTGTCGGTGACTCAACTGGTAGTTGGAACATTGTATAGTACCGTCAACCATGCCCAATACAAATGTGAGGGGTTGGAGGATCCTTTGTTACAAGTGAAAGGCCTGCTTGTTACACATTTTAACGTAAACCCTAAATAAATGGTACAATAATATTATTTCGCTGGCATGGCTCCAATTCTCTTGCACCCCAAGAAGCCTTCTTGACAGGTTATTAACACATGTGTTTTAAAGGAGATATGAATTAAGCGATGGATTGAAACTGTGCTGAGGCTTATGTCATGTGCAGTTATTGAGGGTAGAAAGCACGGGAGAGGGGGGGGGGGGTACTTCCCCCCCCCCCCACCAAAAAAAAAAATGGATAGGGGTGTGCAGCCCGCTTCCTAAAACCCTTAACCTATTCATTACCAAAATGTGCGATTTTCCCTACCTATCACTTGACCAAAAACTTGGTACCCTATTTATGACCTGATGGTGTCCGGGAAACTTCAGTTCAAAAACCCCTGGAGCTCAGCGCGTGACCGAAGCGCGTGACAAGCCGTTGCAGCACGCACACAGTTGCTGTAAACATCATGATGAAGAAGTATCTACGGCTAAAAAAGAAAAAAAAACGAATTCAATAATAGAGTGCAAAAATTGATATCCTATTTATTACCAAAATGGCGGCAAAATGGCTAAAATCGATACCCTATTTATGGCCAAAGGAGCTGAAAAACCACACCCTTTGGAACCGCACACAACTACATAACCGATATAAGGGAGTACCCCCCCCCCCCCCCCCTCGGGGGAGGAAACATGAACAGATTTGTGCAAATTTTTCCTATTTGTTTTTATTGGAATATTTTATTGGAATATTTAGGAAAACACGAATAAATAAAATGAGCTTTTCTTTTCTAATAGGACGACAATATATTTTTCTAACTAGGTCCTTAATAAAAACAAAAGTCATTGTCTCCTATCAAGGATTGATTAAATTAAGCTTAAGTGCACACTGTATGAAGGTTAAAATCATCCACTTTCAGTCCCTTACCGATTGGAAAACTTATCAGGTGCTATCGAACAGTACAAAGATGTAATAAAAGATAACTTCCGGATAATGATGTGCCAAATCCATTCGCGATGGGTGTCAATTTCACAACAACATTTGACCGAGCATTTGTAAACAAACGGAAAAGCTGAAATGTGCCAGGTGCTCTGGGCCGTCTGATGCTCGTTCTGATTTCATACATACATTGAATTCCGTTTTTCCTGCAATGCTTCATTGCCAAAACGTTTCCTGTAATTAACCATTAAGTAGAAACGAAATTTTACGAACATCTTTTCCACTGCGACTGGAAATAATTTTAAAACATTGTAAAACCCGAAATTAATATAAAACCAGGAAAATTCGTAAGTCGCACGTGTGTGCAAAGTAGCCTGGGCACTGGGAACAAGTAGAGATGAAGAAATTCATGCTGAGACGATCGTGCTCAGATAAATCAAAATGGCGTCACGGATGCATGCTTTCATTCAGGTTTGTTTATGTGTCCATTTTTGTGCATTTATAATACTTGGACGAGGATAAGCCTGTCAAAGCGATAGATTTAAAGGACGCTGTCTTTATGATTGCTTAAGGCTGGGATAACGTAACCCAAAATACAATCAAGAACTGTTGGAGAAAAGCGGGATCTCCAAACGAAGTGACTGAGAGCCGACACACGACCCATTTGAGTCAGACGAGGAGGTTCAAGAAACAGCAGAATAATCTAGTCTATGGGGCAGGCTTGTCCGGCAATACCCCTCATTGACGAATGTACCATTCAACCAGTTTCGAGGCCTTATGAAGACATTGTTATCGAAAAGCAGCTAACGGAAAAGGATGCGACAAGGGAAGCTTTAGAGGCAGTTCAGCCGGAAGATTCTCAGGCTAGCCATGAAGACCATGAATCAGACACCGACATTGATGAAATATGCGTAATGTAAAATCCGAGGCCTCTTACCCCTGCAGTCAAGCAGTCAAGGCACTGAGAGACTTTCTGATGTCCTTTGAAGAGATAAGGGCAAGGGAGGGAGAGTTTCTTTGTTCCCTTTCTATCATGGAGGATGCCTTTTTAAAGTTAGAAGTCAAAGAAAAGCAGCAAGCCAAAATTCAAAAATACTTTCGGAAATGACCTATGAACAGTGAACACTATAGTATATAAACATGGAACAGTACGTCGGATGGCTAAATTTTAGTTTTTTTTGATACGTTAAAGAGTATGTACATACAACCTCAGAACTTGTGTGCACTGCACATACTGTGGAAGGATGATATGTTGTGTTTCGGTTGTTGCATTTGTGATTCATTTGCCCATTGTAATTGAATAAAATACATACAGTTCAGTTATCAGGTTGCGGAAACTTATTCATTTTATTGATTGTACTTTAAAAAAATTAATAGTTAACCATATCCCGATAAAATGATATATTTGGTTACTTTTCCACCAAATCGTTAAATCGGGGGTTTGTTTTTTTAACGATTTCCCGATTTAACGAAATGATTTTGCTGTACCTTTGCCATATCGTAAAATCGGAGTTCAAAGTATAACTTACATAAATTTAGATCTTGGGTAATTAGGTCAAACTGACTTTTTGAGACTTATGATGTACTGTTTAATGATTTTAGGATTGAAGCTACACATTTAAGTGACCCGATCTTTTTCCATAGGGATTTGTCAGGGAACAAAATTCAAACACTGCCTCAGGAGATATTTTCAAATCTGACGTCGTTGAATGAGCTGTAAGCTGTTGGATATAATTTTGTTTGTAATCGTAACACTAGAATAAATTTTTACAGGCACCTTAATGGGGTGTTTACATGTGAAAACTCGCCCCGGTGCGAGTTTAAAACCGGTATGACATTGCGATTTCATACCTTGTTTACATGAATGGACACTTCATTCCGACCGACGTGATTGTGACACCCAGGTGACGCCATATTGGATTGGATATCGAAGACTGCACATGCGCTACCCGTTCTAGACTCCCAGGAGAGTGATTTCATGCCGGAGCGAACAGCCGTACCGCGTTTACATGACATCGGGATGAGTTTTCGTACCGGAATGAAAATCTCACCCCGGTACAGTTACCGGGGTGAACTCGCACCGGTATGACTCGCCCCGGTACAAGATTTTGTGCTGGTATCATGTAAACGAATACAGAGCCACAAGAGGGAACTGGAGTGAACTCGTACCGGAATGAAAGTCGCGCCGGTATCATGTTAACACCCCCTGTGAAAGAAACATAGCAGACACGTTGGGGCTGTACCATAGTAAAGCCTACAGTCGGCCATGAGAATAGTATAATGATTTGCAGAAAAAGCTTGGTCCATGGGTAAGACGGTAAACTAATCAGTGGTCATACTGTATCATAAAGGTATATTTTATTTAATCATATTGTATTTGTGAGGCTAATGTGTTTCGGCAACACTATGTTCCAGGTTATGGTAATTCCTGATTCAATAGCATGTCTCTCGTATATTATTCGATATTAAGGTTAATAACTTGACGAAATTTGCAAGAAAACCTATTGTAGCCTCTATTTCAGAGAATATATATATTTTTTTACAAAACCTGATATTACGGCGGTGGGACGGAGAAAGGGGACAGGGTGGAGGTTAATGTTTCCTGTAATTCTTTTTATCTCATTTTGACTGGAAAGATCTCAGAAATTTTATTGTCAACGTTTGTTTGAAAAAAAAAATTCCTGATATTCAACAGTATTGAAAAATCGTGAAACTGATTACGGATCGTAGATGGCTGCCTTTTAAAGAACATGCCAGAATTTTAACGTCGATTCTTGTCATAAGCTCACCTAGTGATACCGGCCCGCAAATGATGCCCGGACCGGAAATGATCCCCAGACCGGAAATGATCCCCATATTGGACCACAAATGATCCCCGATCCCCTTACAATAAATATAGAATGGAATGGACTCAAATTTGGACGGTGGATTTAAACTTTATAGAATTCATATATTTTTTTTAATAACACCAGTCGTTATATTTAAACTATCTGCGTGCAAATTTCTCAGCTTAATATAGCAACACAGTACAACAGAACAATTTACCTATAAACTGTAACAAAAAAATTGACAACAGAAAAATGAGTTATTCCCGGAAATACGAGCTTGCCCATCATTTCGGGACTGAAAATAGTGATTCTGTGAACACGCTTGCGAGAAACGTTTTGGTTCAATACTGATTAATAATGTGCTTCATGTTATCTTTTTTGCTGTTTATGCTTCATGCATCCCATGCATAACATTTTTATCAACTCTATTTCATCTTTATTATTTATATTACCACACGACCTGGCAAGAAATGATCAAACAGAGTCATTTTTAAATGCAAAAACTGGAATCAAATATGAATTTCATTCCAAGGTAATCTCCTTAGCGGTAAAATAGATCGCTGGGCAAGAGCTGCAGCACAAGGTTTAGCACCGTAAAACGGAATGAAAACAAAATAAAAAAGGTAAAGATTATCTTAGTACTTCGATATGTACTCACGATTCTCACAACTGCTGAAAAAGTCCTCATTTTGCAACGGTTTCTGTTGCGTTCGTCCATTTCGACACAGCCTTGTTAGTTTTACTTTCCTTTGTATTTCTAGATATAAGATAAAATTTTCTTAATCGCATTTTATAGTTGACTTATAATGATCAAACATATGACACTATCTTGCATTCTATTTCCTTTACCAAATAAACATCTGTTGTTTCCTGAGAAACTAACACATTATCTAACTCACTCGGAAAAGAAACTGCGTAACATATAATATCTAATAGAGGCATTGTATATATACAATGTTTGAGAAACACTGTTTTGATTGACAAGTATAATTATAATTAATGGAAACCTGACGGCTAGTCACTAACTATCGAACGGAAGTGGCTAATGTATCTTGCGCAAAATGAGATGCGTTAACTTTCTTTTTGTTAAAATGTTTTGGGGAAAAAAAGCACATCTATTTGCGAGAAGAAAGTGAAAGGAAACATTATAAATAAATAACACTAAAAAAAATAGAAAAAGAAAAAGAAAAGAAAGAAAAAAAAATCAAAATTAAAAAAAAAAAAAAAAAAATAGGGAAGAGATACTTCTGATACCTGAAATTGATAAAGGGTCAAATCTATTGTATGCAGTATCAAGACTGAAAATTCAAATATTAAATCGTATTTCGACTTGGTATACACTCGATTGCAAAAACGTTGACACCTTAAAAGAATAAACCGTGAACGATGAAGCCCAATGGCTTTATGGGTATAAGTGTACTAAGTTTATTTGCGTAATATTCTATTCTCGTGCGACGGTTGACTGGACCAAATTAGTTGCACTTGGTGAATGATGGATACTGTCCAAGCTTTCCTTAAAGTGTCCGAGCTGGCCAACAAGGGCCAATTTGAGTGATATCGCGATTTTCCTAAGTTCAAATCATTCAATGAACTTAAGCAATATTTGGTAGAAAATTATTCGATATAATTAAGTCAGCACTGTATTCTTTCTTGCAAGAAATGAGAATGGTAAATTATTGATTATGGAAATGAGGTTATTGTTCAGACACTACCCACAAATCCGTTGGGTCTCATCGTTCACCGTTTATGCTTTTTAGGTGTCAACGTTTTTGCAATCGAGTGTATATGGTAAAAGACATTGGCATTGGAAAGGGAGGGTAAAACCTGTAGTGCTTGGTAGCAGCTGATTGTTTCCTAATCTTTATAGCCTAAAGGCGAGAAAGGTCCAGCCTTCTAAAACTCAGTGATGCTTGCTAAAAAGCCTGGAAAAACTTCTAAGAAAAATGTTGAATCTCCTGATTGTTGATTGGTTCGGCTTTGTTTTAAGCACAAGCAGTCAATACGAACTGTTAAAGGTCGCACGTTATTTGATCTCACACTTTTGTAACGACCGCTGATCTTCGTTTGATTTTAGCTGCGGGGGAAATACTCCATAAATTCAGAATGTTTCTGATACAAACCTGTGTTATAATGAGCTGGACAAGAAAACTTCACTTATGTTGTGCGGTGTTGGGTGATTTTATGGGGTTGATGTTTTTTATTTTATCCCGCTGATGCTCCAAACAAAAGAGGAGAGGAAAAGCAAGCGAGTATAAAGAAAACATGGGCGACACATGGGATACATTGTGGGCTTCCTAAAAAATCAACATTGTTATCAATGCAACAATAGATTGATAAAATAATTTTTTTGGCACCATTTTTCCGTGCGAATACATTCGTCCTCCGTATTCACATTACGTATATGATGACAATTAACCGATACTATTCCAATGTAAGTACAACGGACGCCATCAAGCGCTTATTATAAGCAGATACTTGTCCCTGGAAAAGTCCGGTTTTTTCCTTGAAACAGGCGATACCCTGGCACCACTTTCCTATTGACCAACCTAACGAATTCTTTCACTTTAAAAAGAGAGAGTACAGGAACACCAATTGTCTTTGCTTCTAAAGATTTTTAGTGGTAAGGTATATTTCGAAAGTAATTAAAAGTTAAATGAAAATATTCCCTATTTATTTCGTTGTAACAACTTACATGGCCTGCACATCTCCTAATATGTATGGTGTTCATATCATTCGCTTGGAGACATGAGAAAAGATTCGTTCAAGATGAATGCACCTTATCAAAAAGTTCGAGGAAAGCTTGCTATAGTGAATGTAATGTGATGTTAGATACTAGTTTAACTGAAAACAAAACTGAAAACTCAAAATTTCATATATATTTAATATCGATACTTCGCAATCGATTACAAACATTTTTTTTAACAAGGAAGAGATTAATGAATTTTTCATTACTATGACAATTACAAGTAATAAACAACATGAAATAGGGAAACCCAAAGGTTCTTCAGCAAAATGCCTGCTCAAAATTTTGATCACCGGAAAACTAGAACCTTTTGTTTTCGGACGGGAAAATATGTGGTTTAGAATGCGAAAAAGGAAAATGCAGGTAGCATTTTTGTAACTCCAACAGCAGCTAGTAAATTCAGGGAATAACAATCCTTTTTTTTTTATAAAACTTTCTTCAGGTTAATTATTTTAGCTATAGCATCCGGGCAAACAAACCTGTATTAGCTTATACAACTATGTCATTAACAATAATAATAAGAGCCAAACAAGCCACAGAACGATCTTCGAATACAGGTGACAACATTAAATGTTTCTGCTTTAAAAAATGTTATCGTAAGATGCCGCTCATAAAACTGTTTGTGTTGTCCAAAGCAGAAACTGTTCATATTTTATTGGAATTGCACAAAGAAAAATGATGTTCTAACAAGTAAAAATCACAAACCACAAAAAGCAAGACTACAAGCAGTTGTATTTTTCTTCAAAGATAGGGTAGCGTAATATGAGAGGATGAACAAAAACAAAAGAATGGCGCAATCTTAAAATAGCGGGCGACGAAGCTGCCAGAAACGATTATGTAAACCCTCTATCAGGCTCCGTCCTTGTAATTCACAATTTTATGTTCTTTCCTTTGCCACTCGAGGGTCACGTAAAGACGAAGTTCCGCATCGGATACGTTACTACTTCTTAAGAAAACTAACGCTGTATGGGTAGGCTATCAATTGTGGTAATATATATATTTAGCCAAGCCTAAAAGCGGAGCTCCAATTTTTTTGCTAGCATTTATAGAAATCTCGGCTTATCGTATGGACGTAGTTCCTCATCGATCCTTTCTAAAGTTATATATATTTTTAATGCATATGCAGCAAACTCCCCAGCCCATGATCATCGGCTCCTGATTTGTTGTAACAGAGGGCATTTTTTCTTAATTTTCCTTCCACCGAGCAAGGGTTGGCGATTGGTTGATCTTTGCGGTTGTACCCCAATCTCGTCCTCTGAGAGCCCACGCGCGTTTTTGAATGGGAATGAGATTCCTGGAACCAGGTTTGTGAGCCCGCGAGGAATGGGCACCCCCACCAAACCCACGTTTTCGCGAAAAACACTGGGCTCTGAAATCTGGTTCCAGTCCTTGTTATCTATAGCTAGTCTCCTTCGCATCCGTTATTAGGGTCGTCACGCAACGATCCTCCCCACGGAGCGTAGCGTGACGACACTAATAACGGCTGCGAAGGAGACTATGTTATCTAAGGTCTTCCGATTCCTGATCCTAGACTCCTAGTACCCAGATCCATCATTTAAAAAAATGGCGGCAATCTCGTTCTCCGAGCCTGCATTACCCTTATCCAGCGGAACGGGCGCTGGATATGGTAGGCACTTCATATATGGTAATTATTAATAATTACCATATATGAAGTACCTACCTGAGAACGAGCGAGGAGGCGAATTTTGGTCGTCTTTGCTTCGTTCTAGAGATTTGGATAAAACAGGATAAAAATAGCAGTGTTCAGATATCTTCCTGTATTAGAATGGTGGATAAAAAAAGAAAGGATCTTTTTAATTTTTGCATAAGTTTTCAGGTTTGGAAGCGATCGAATTTTTCCTACGCCTCGTCTTATTTTTCCTGCGCGACTGTGTGGAAATGTTCCCCTTTAAAGGAAAACTTTTAGTGTGATTAATGGCAAAACTAGAAGGGGTTTTGTTGTGTCGGTGGAAGGCGAAAGGTTCGACAGCTCTGTCAATTAAGGAGGTAAGATGACTTCAAATATTTATGTATGCATACACACCTTTAAACTGTTTGTAGTGGTTTTTTTTTCTGACGAGGGAGCAATTTTCTAAAAGAAATCTTTAATCAAGATAATATTAAAATTGCAAGCTAATACGGACAATAGTAGGCCAGTGTTGTTATATCAACTCATATGGTCTACTAATACTAGGAGATCGTTGCAAACTAGTACACCGTGGAACAATTGAAAAACGAGTCATTATAAGTTATAGGGATTTCCAAATATTTAAACTTTCATCTTTTTGTCGTCAAATTGAGTGATTTTTTTTTATGTTTAGGTTCTGTTTGAGGGAGATGCACATTGGAGATGTTTACTTACAGGAGAGATATTTCTTCAAGTCAAATTAGCTTTGTGCCATTTTTTATATTTTCTAACTGCACTTGTAGCTCATTAATTCAATAAATTAGATTGAAAAGCTCATTTTTAAAAATTTATTCCTAGGTTGATAGCTATTCTTGTACACTTAAAGTTGTTTATTTTGGTTTTTGGATAAACTCAAACTAAGTGCTCAGTTCCATGCAACTGATATTGATTTACAAGAGAGTCAAGATGTCTTTCTTGCTCTTAACTTAATCTAAGAATGCAGTATATAATTTTTCCCATTTGTTTCGGTAGGGATAGGAAAACATGAACCTTTCATAACTTCCTGTCAATCACATCAGTTCCTTTGTTTTGAGAGTGCAAAGTGATACTGTTTTGTTCAGAAAAAACCATTGCAGTAATTGGCTGCCTCTTATTCTTGATATTGTAAAGTCAAAACAACAATTACTTGTGAATGCCTTTTGCTACTTAGTATATATGGAAACTAGTAATTATCAAAACTGGATCAGAGAGTACGTTTGATGACCTTGATCCTAGCGTAGGTTCTCTCCTTTGCCAATTTGGTGATGATGTCATCTGCCCGTGCAAAAATTTATCTACTGGGGGTGCCAGATATACTTCCCAATATCCTTTCATTCATGCAATCAACTTTGGTTCTCCCATACAATCTCAACTCCAATCTGTGAAAGGAGTGCGTTCTTTCTATGTTGAATGCAATAACTGTCATAAGTCTAATTATTCAACGGAAAAAAAAATTCAGTCCCTAGTCATTTGTACCTGGTTTTAAATTAAGTTAGTAAATTGTTTGACATAGAATCAAATAACAATTGTGTACAAATCCTCAACTGTCCCTGTCAAAATCTTTACCAAAAAAATCCATCAGGCAGTTATGGGAGCCGGTTATCCCCAGCAGTTTTTCTACACTTTGCTACATGAGAGTTAACTTGGAGTAAAGTTGGATATAACACAACAATTAAGGGATAATAAAATTTTGTGCTGTGCAGTACTGACTACACAACTGAGAAACCAGAGAATTATCCTTGGAGTGTAAATTTCTGTTTGGGAAGGAAACCACTTAAATTTTGCATTACCCTGGTGAAGAGATTAATTTTGGTCCATCAGTGATCAACAAAATCCTGGGGTCACAGGTTTTAATCCTGCCAAGGTCAAAGAGTTTTTCTTTACCTTTCATGGACCACATTTCCTAACTGAGGTGGTACTGAAAAGAAAACTAAGCAGTTTCCTTCCACCACAAAAATTTACACTGCAGGTTTTATTCTCTGGTTTCTCATTTAAGGAACAGGCCTTGCTCCAACTCATTAACCTTTTGTCCTTACAAGGAAAATCCCAATTTAAGAAGTCATTAGACTGCTAAACGCTACACTCCTGCAGCCTCATCACTCCAGTTTATGGATAGCACCTCATCTGAGATGTCCCATTTATTTTTACACAGCAAAATACCAACCATGTATCATTAATTTTAATAAGTATTTTCTAAAAAATATTCCTTACTTTAATTTTCATCATCCTGTTTTTCCGAGAGAAAAAAAATAGAAGGAACAAGAGTGCCTAAAGAGAGTTGATGTATAGCAATAGTCCTCTTCTGAATTCACAAAATGATGTACAACATTATACTTTGCTTGAAATATTTCAAATTAAAAGCATTTTATCACTTTTTTCTCCAAAACAATCAGTGGATTAAACTATTTCTATATAAATAAAGATTTTACATAAACACTGTACAGAATGGAAAAGGAAAATAATATTACTTAGTGTTTTTCCTTATGTTACTGAAAAAGTTATACCAGACTATGTGATAAGGTGTAGAAAACTGTAGCGCTGGTTACTGATGTCACAAAACCCATGAAAAGTAACAGTTATTATTGGATAATCAAAACAAAGTAAAAGAAAACAATTTACTTGGCATATTAACATTTTCATAATAATGTAATGTGGCAATCACTGCAGTGGAAGTACCAATTTTTTTTAGCTTCTTAGGGAAAATAAATTTTGTTCAAAAAATTGGAGGCAAAAAACTGACTGAAGCAAATCCAAGAGACTTAACAACTATCTGTTCAAAAAATTGGGAGTGCTGAAAAACATTAATAGTTCAAATAACTGAGATTGCACTGTAAAAATAAATAACTGTACATATTTCATAATTCATTCCCCAATACCAAGTTTTAATTTTTTCTTTTAATTAAAAGAGATGGCTGATAAGAAGTTTCACCTTTTGTCTGTTAAATCACAGTTATCAAAAGGGTCTGGTTGCATTAAACATGGCCTGAATATCAGTCTCTAATCTCTCTAGATGATTGGTGAGAGATGGGAAACAGTTGATATTCAGGCTTTATAAAAAATATATATATAACTAAAGGTAAGGCGAGGCTTGTCTTACATGTACAGTGCAACAAACTCAACCGGGGCCACCGATAAGACCGACACTTTGAAATTTAAAGAAATGTTCTCGTTTTTGATTGGTTTACCAACTACCAAAGCCAGACTCCTTTGTTGTGAACGTGACCTGTGATTGGCTGATCAATGTTGGGTGGCCCCAGTTGAGTTCGTTGCACTGTAAAGTATACAGGGAATGCCCCTTGTTCAGCATATTTCTGTAGCCTCTATCAATTCAATAGTTATAAGAATGATTGAGTGACAGTGCTGACTGTTGCTTATAAACACAGCTATTGTAGGCCCAGACATCCAGTGGCCAATCTCTGATGTACACAACATGCTAGAGCAATAGCCCTACATCAGGCCAACTAATTAAAATCTTTACTGCTGAAGAAAAATTTTATATGCTCAGCGAGTGCCCATTCAATTTGGCTCCTGCCATCACATCAACATTTATCAAAAGGTAAAAAATTTAATACACAACTGGATCTATCCCTTGATGGGAAAAGTGCACAGTCAGAAACTTTCACACAAGAATGGATAATTTACAAGTTTATGAATTGCCTCAACAAGAACTTCCATCAACAAAGTGATTCATGAGCCATACTGTGTTTTCATCACATCTGTCATGATCTGTGATGATAAATAAAAAGCTTGCAACTGTACATCATTTATTTTTTGCTATAGCTATTAAAACACAAGATCTAAACCCACTAGTAAAGGTTACACCCTCTGTGCATGGCTTTTGTGCCCAGGCAGTGGCAAATCTTAAAACACTCCTGAGTTAAGGTTCATAATTTATGCAGATGGGGGCCTATGATGATTTTTAAATTTTTCCCTATTAGTTCACGTTTTGAATAATGCTATTGTTTGATGAGGTCAGGTTCTGAGATGCTGAATTGTCCAGAATATGCAAGTCTGATTACCGCATCAGGATTCATCGAGCACACGAAAGCAGTGGCTGGAGGAAAGCTGGCTGGAAAGGACTTATCCTGCAGTTCAGTGGCTGAGATGCCATTTCTGATGGCAGTTCTAGATCTATAAAATGGAATGTTTTCAGATTTCATGACAAATCAGACAAAGAAATTTAGAAGACGACTGTGACTAGCTCACTATGAAATTACGAAGATAAAGAATGGAAAGAAATGAACAAAGTTATCAAGGTCTAAGCACTTTTCTTTTCTGTTTAGGGCTAAGCACTGATTATACAGACGGTTAGCTTTAATTTGTTGTTATGGCAGCCACTGCATTAAAGGACTTCCATAGATTCAACGTTCGGTATTCTGCAAAATACCCCTGACGCTTGAAAATTAAACCTTAACTCTACTCGGCCTCATGCAAATAAAAATACTATCTGCTATACAACAAGGTACATTAAGGTAATAAGGTATCCTCTTAAAACCCAAAAACCCATTTCAGCAGAACTGACATTCTAAGCTACATGGATGTGAGTGGGGGGTACAAAAAAATATCAAAACATTATGTACACTGTAGGTAAATATTCAGGACGGGATTGGCTATTTTATCGAGTTTTGATAGTTTTCTTCACGTTCAAAGTATATTTGTTGTTGTTATTATTCTTTTTAGTTTTAAAGATGATCGAGGCGAACTGTCACTGTCTTAGACAAATGTTGTTTATCAACAAAAAGCCGTACATAAACCTAAGAGAAAAAGGCTACAATAACCATGAAACAGACTTAAAATATACATGTATCCTGGAGTAATAAATGGCAAAAAAAAAACTGTGATAATTCATAACAATCAGAACAGAGATAAACTAAACGACGATCTTCAAAAATTTGTACAAACAAGCGAACAAATTTTGCGTACGCTTGATGTTATGATGAAAATGAGGTCACACTATTGACTAATTTTACATTCGCTTTCAACGTTTTTTGAAAAGAAATATCCTAGTATTTGTGTTTGTTCTCTGTGAAGATTGTCAGAAATAAATGCAAAAATTAGAAAGATATGCGAGAAAAACTTGTCAGTACTTAGCTTATGCTAGCTAAGTCGATAAAAAAGTGTTACCGGACGTCTGTTTCACTGACTAAAAATTATACCTGAGAACCAAATTTTCTTACAATTGAAGCAAAAAGGAATGAGATTAGAAAATAAACCTCCAAGGGAAATAACGAACATGGACCGAAAAAATGAGCTCGAGAGACTTTTCTGAAGTTAGCAGTAGCTTAAGTTAACCAAGTTGCAGTGTAAACACTGCAAAAAAATATCTTGCAAAAGTCAGCAAAGTTTTGTCAACAAAATCAAATATAAGACTTAAGCTTAAATATACTCGCCTCTTTGGAAATAACCAGTCCTTTTATTCCATTGCTGATTTTTTCGTTCGTTTTACAACGTTAAGTGAGCAAAAAGTTCACTTCAAGAGGAAAAATCCAACGTTTCTTCGCGGATCGATCAGAGTAAAATGATTTCTGTTTCAGATCCGCTGTTTATGATATGTGCCGCCTCTAAAAGAGTCTTTTCCCGCCGCTATTCGCCTTGCTCTTTTTCCCGCTGTTGGAAGGCAAAATTGGACCAGATTAGAAAATAAAATGCCAAGGGATCGAAATAATGAACAGGAACCGAAAAAAATGAGCTCAAAGGACTACTCTGAACTTAGCAGTATTAACTGCGTGTCAACACTGCAAGAAATCAATTTATTGCAAAACAGCCGAAAACCAGCAAAGTTTTGTCTACAAAATCACATGAACATACATGTACTTGCCTCTTCTGAGAATAACCAGTCCTTTTATTCCATTGCAGATTTTTTCGTTCTTTTTACAGCGTTAAGTGAGCGAAACGTTTCACTTCAAGAGGAAAAATCCAACGTCTCGTTGCGCCGGATCGGAGTAAAATGCTTCACTTCAAGATTTCAAGATCGGAGACGCTAAAAGCCGGAACGGTGGAAGGGCGGAATGGTGGAAAATCACTCCAAATCCTAAAACCTGGAACGTCGGAAATCACCCCAAATAAACTATAACCTTGAACCCAACCCTCACCCGTTCCGTGTTCTAGGATTTGGGGTGATTTTCTGCCTTTCCACCGTTCCACTTTCTAGGGTCTCCCACTTCAAGACTCACGGCGCCTGCTGTTTATGATCAATGCCCCCTTCATGTAAATTCCCGCCACGAGTCGTCTTACTCTTTCTCTCGCTGTTGGAAGGTAAAATTTGGAGGAGATTAGGAAATAAAACTCCAAGGGAAATAATGAACATGGACCGAAAAAAAATGAGCTCAAAAGACTGCTCTGAGTTTAGCAATATTAAGCTTAAGTATAAATTAAACGGCGTGTCAACACTGCAAGAAAACAAGATCGTGCACGATAGCAATCCAGCAAAGTTTTGTCAACAAAATCACATGAATATGCTCACCTCTTCTCAGAATAACCAGTCCTTTTATTCCATTTCCAACCTTTTTTAGTTCCTTTTACAACGTTAAGTGAGCGAAACGTTTCACTTCAAGAGGAAAACTCCAACGTTTTGTCGCGCCGGATCGGAGTAAAATGATTTCACTTGAAGATTCTGATGATGTGCCGGCTGATTTGTTTCTCTTGCCGCTAGTCGTATTGCTCTTTCTCCCTCCGTTGGTCACAAAAATTGACTTTGTATTGTGTCAAAATTATCATTATTATTTTTTTTTTCTAAAACGCAGTTGGTGATGCAACTTCCCGCCGTAAAAAAGCGGGCTGCAGCACAAGGTTTAAGTGTCTCATTTAAAGGTGGCATACATGGAGTAGCGAACGTATGTACGGTCGGTCGGTCGGACGGAAGTGACGTCATACCCAAACCAAATTTTCTCGCAGTGATGGGTTTACCAAAATCTCTTAGCTATGGGGCTCCGCTCGCGCGCGCCTTGCGGCGCGCGCGGGAGCTCCGCTAATATGGTGAAATAGAAAAAGTAATCAGACAAAAAACCTCAAGTTGTGTTACCCTCGCCGAATATTCCTTTTTCACTAAAATAGGGCTAAATCAAACGGAGAGTAGCGACCGTTACAAAAGAATGAACTCAAATAGTGTAGCATTTTTATTTATTTACCTCTGCTTTTTACTTTCATTTTCGTTTTTTTGGCCCAACTATGATCAATATGACTATGTAATATTTTTTTAAGATTTACTGTTGCTTTGCCATTGATTTGGTCCCATGTGTATACTTTGTTCTTATTACTTAACTGAGGAAGCCCATTCTTTATCAGCCCGGTGGCTTACCTTTGGCTTCCTCGCCATTATTTTTTAAATAATAATTAATAACTTTTTGCATTTGTACAGTTTATTGCAAAAACAATAAACTGAAACTAAAGCGTGACGTCGTGCGACCTTTAACAATTGAAATTCACTGGAGTTTGTTACAACAAAGCCGAACCGATCAAGGTTTAGGAGATTCAGCTTATAACTTTGAAGTCCTTCTATAACAAAACTCGACGACAAAGAAAATGACACGCTTTGTAGCAATCATAAGTGATCGCCGCCTTTCCGCTGCAAGCAGCTTAAAGCTTAAAATAACATGAGACACTCACACGCGGCTATTTTAATTTTTGCCAAGCCAAGTCTCGCCATTTTACTCTTCTCTTTCCCAAATCGATTTATTTTACCCTTTTGAATAAGTTAATTTCATTATTACGAAAATCAAAATAAGCTTTTGACGCAAAGGACGCCATTTTGGGGAAGGGAGGAAAAGGGATGCGAAAGTGCTTTTCAATTTTATTTTTTATTATTATTGTTATTATTATTATTATTATTATTTTTTTGATGCCTTCCATTGGAATTGCTGGGTCAGAGTTTCTTTTTCCGTAAAGCTATCGTTTCTGGCTTCGACAACAAAAAAATGTTCTTGATAGAAAAGGTGAAACTATCATGTTCAAATATACAATACTCATGATGTATTGTTTGATGATTTCAAGGCTAAAACTGTAAATTTAAGTGTTTCAATTTCTTTCTCCATAGGAAATTGTCAGAGAACAAAATTTTAGAACTGCCTAAGGAGATATTTGCAAATCTGACGCGGTTGAGATATCTGTAAGTTGTTGGATATAATTTTGTTTGCGCGTAAGACCAGTAAAGTTTTCACAGTCATGTTAGTTGATTAAAACATAGTGAATATACTGGGGCTGTACCACAGCAGAACTTTCCGTCAGCTGTGAGAATTGTATGGTGATTTGTAGGAGAGCTTGGATCATGAGTTAGACGGAAAACTAATGAGTGGTCATTACTGCAAAGCTATGTTTCTTTTAATCAATTTTGTTTGTGAGGCTGATGTGTTTTGGCAACACAATGCCTCAGATTATGGTAATGCGTTAAACCGAAAGTAATACAATAATAAGTTGTCTCTCATATATTAACGAAGACCGAAGAACTCGCTCGAAGGCTGATTATTATCATACTTTAAATATACCATGCGGTTTGTTCAAAAATCATCTTAGAAACAATTTTAAGTACAATATTTAGTCGGACTTGTTAATGTCTACTGTAATTCATTCCATCTAATTTTGACTGGTAAAGGCCTCAGAAATTTCATTGTAAATGTTATTTAAAAACACAATAAAAGTTTCTTGCTTTTCGACGTTTTTGAAAAATTCTTAAAATTCAATTGATTGCGGATCGTAGAAGACTGCTTTCTGGAGAACATGGCAAAAATATTGCGTTCATTCACGTCATATGTTTATTTACTAATTAGACTCTTTGCAATGCCTTTATTGTGTGCTTGTTGAGATAGCACATTTCGATCGAAACTGCTGCCATGTAAGTTTTTAATAGCGAGCGCAACCTGGGAGCCCTCGTCAGTTTCTTTAGCGTCGGGGAGAGAAGGAATTATGAGACGTCTTTTTCTCCCCTTCCTGCCAGCCCCTCGTCAGTTTTGGGGCACTCGCCACATTGCGCTCGCCATTATCAACCAAGATACCGGCAGTTCGATTCAAACATACGATATTGACAATTACATGGGGAAATAGAGGTTTGAAAACAGTCTATTTATTGCTCTAAAAGAAAATATTTTGGGATGCATTATACCCTCGACGTTTTAGTGTCATATACTTAACCTTGTCATGTTTATAAGCTTCTATAGCAGCTGGTGTAATAACTCCTTCCCATAGCTTGTTTGGGTACAAAGAAAAGAAAGAAAGAAAGAAAGAAAGAAAGAAAGAAAGAAAGAAAGAAAGAAACAGAGGAAAGAAAGAAAGACCAAACATACAACTAATTGCAGACAATTGCCAATAAAGAAAGAATGAGAGAAAGCACCATTTTACATTGATTCAAACTACTCAAGTGTGCCTCTCACGTAGGGATTTTCAGTTCATAGGAGCGATGTTATTTTTCGGCTCTTTTACGAAACTATATTTATCGATCTGACGCAATTCGAGTCCCCTTGGTCTTTCTGATAGCTCAATTTTTATAATATTTTAGCAGTTAGTACTGATACTTTACCAGCTTCAGTGTTACGTGCGATGAAGAATCTAGCAAGGGAGATTTGGGAAGCAAATATTAGCATTTTGATTCAATTGTTATTTAGCCGAAAATCTCTTGTGCTAATGTTGTTATGATGAAAGTCGCATTTAATCATACGAAGCGTTTTTCTCGTTTACTTCCAGTAAAGATATTGCTTTGTTGTTAAAAAAATGAAAGTCACTTCCTGTTTATATAACCAAAAGTCTCCTAAAGTGGCTGACGAATCCTACTGTCGTTTACCTCTTTTGTTATGGGAGCCCTAATGAGCAAACATAGAACAGCTAATTGCGAGAAGAAACAGTAATTGTTATCGGAAAAATCGTTTGAATTTTTAAATTGCGTGTATTGACAGGAAAGGGGAGGGAAACGAATCAATCAAGCAAGCAAGCAAGCAATCGATCAGTCAATCAATAAAACACAGTGTGCACATTGCATTTTAAAACTGTTACAAACTCGACTGAAGGGGGCTGCAACAGCCAATAAAAGTCGGATAAGAAAACGATAATCAAACCCTGGCTACTCACCTAGCTTTCAAAAACTCATAAATAATTCATAAGCCTAATTGACCTATCAAATGGTCGATAAAACATCACGAGGGTGGTTTTAAAACCCGATAAAACCTCCTTCTAGATCTTATTAGTATTCAGTGTTTAATGTTTTTCTAGTATGCTAATTTCCAACGTTCACAGTACCATCATTGTGATGACCTCTATTTGACACCCGCTTTTCCAGGAATGTTTTTGAAGGCGTCCCAAAAACTCGCAGCATGTTCTTTATCGGGTCTAAAACTACGAGGCGCACCCGATTAAACATTGCTGCTCGTGTTTTAAAAATTATATGACTTCTGCTTCCCAAATCACACACACATAGACGTGTATCAGTATGCGGCTAATTATCTGTGGAAGCTAAAGGCCGATTTAGACGGCACAACTTTTGCTTACCACTGTCGCATGCGATTTCTAGAGCGCGCGCTGCTCGCGTCATGCAAAAATTCGCACACAACTCTCGTCATTCAACATTGCCTATACCTACGATTGTCGTAGGATTTTGAGACATGTTTGAAAATTCCTGTGACATTTTATTTGCGACGAACACAACAGTCGTAAGCGAGTTGTAGGTTTGATTTACACGAAAAAATTCGTGTCGTCGGCCCGTCGTAAGCTTGTCGCGTGCGACGAAGTCGTACCGTGTAAATCGGCCTTAAGAGTGCCTCTTTCTTTGAATCAGCAATATCCTGGTACCATTTTCCTATTGGCCATCATAAAGAAATCTCATCATTTTAAGTCATGATATATAAAAGAATAGCGGAGGAACACCCGGCATTTGCCGTCGCTTCTCGCTATTCGTAAAGTTGTAATTTATATATGTTCTTCAAAATTTTATAGCTTATTTTAAACTACCCCATATTTTATAGCCACTTCAGTGTTTACTTTTCCAGGAACCCAAGTCAGCTGTAAATTCAATAGTTATTGAAAGTAAATAAAGGGGTTAGTTGTTAAAGAAACTGTTGTGCAACTTCGGCGGGGGAATGCAAAGCATTATCTGGCAAGATAATTAAAGAGATCTAAGAAGTGATGTTTTGGATGTTAGCTGTCGGCTAATTGTGAGCTGTGTGTGGTTCAGTATAGCGAGCAGTTGTGCTACAAGGGCGGTGCAAGAGGGAAAATCAGTGTTTGATTCCATGGGGATTTAAAGTACCGATTTAGAATATGAAGCTTTCCTCTAAATTCTTTTTTTATCAATTTGTATTGCCTTATATGACACGTCATTTACCATACTGAACACTACTTACATTAGTTACAATACTCACAATACTTACCACAATAACAATACCTACATTGTTAACAATACTTACTATACTTAGAAAGCTAAAAGTACTTACAATGTCCACACTACATACAGAAATAACGCTATGTCTTCAAGTGAACTGATACTACATATACTACTTGCAGTACAATACCTACACTACAGTACAGTACGATACTTACACTATTTATAAAAAAAAATATTTGTGCTACTTACGGTCCATTTTTAAGAGGACATAAATTACAGTACTACGACTACTTACGACTTATTTACGATTTGTACGCGTGTCAATTAAAGTAAGGACCAAAGGATAAAAGACAAAACAAGAAGGACACGAAAAAGAAAGGGAAAAGAAGAGAGAGGCCGCACTCCTAACGCAGAAGTCTTGGAACAAGAGTGGAGTTAAAAAACAAAATTCGAAGATTGAGTAGCGATCAGGGGACTATCCAAAAAAGAAAAAACTAAATTGAAGACACAGTTCATTTGAAACAGTTCCATTTCAAGTTGTACATATATTTCTTAACAGCGTTCGTCTTGTAAGCAAAACATTTTTCGATTTCTCGGCACTTTAAGAAGGTTTGCGAAAAAGCAGGTAAATTCGGCAAGGTTTTCTTAATTTTGGATGAATAATTCAGTAAATGTGATATCTGCCAATTGGGAGTGCATGATGTAAAAGTATATCCTCAGTATTATCGACTAAAGCCAGACAGGTAGGTGGGGTCAAAGAAAAGTCTTGAGGCTTAACCAGATGCTGTATCAACCAGTATTGTACGTTTTGCCAAAATTTTTGAACAAAACCACATTCCCAGAAGAGATGGATCAGGGTTTCTGTGTTTTGTTCACAGAACGTACAGGCGTCCGTTTTGCGTGGCAATTCTTCTGTGAAGGAGTTTAAATTGGAGAGTTAAAAGTTTAGTTTCTCCAGTGCAATAAAAGGGCAGAATATATGACTCATCCCATTTTATCGAATTTTCGTAAATTCCGCAGTCAGCTATCCATTTTCTCTGGCTTTTAGCTGGTGTTGAAGATAGACTTAAAAGTTTGAAGATGATAATAGCTTTTAGCCACAAGACGGTTGGTTTATGGAATTTTTCATAACCTGAAAAATTGGACGTATGATCTTAAATGTCTTTGACCTGACTAACTCCCACACGGGACCAATTTCGATAACAGACAGATTGATAAGCAATCCTTTTAAGGGAATTGTACTAAATCGGTGAATTTCCAATGTATGTTGGGTTTTATTCGTAATTTAGATTTGACCAAATTTCAATTATTAATACCTCTTTATTGAAAATATCTTGAATATTCAGACCAGCTACATCAGCTTGGTTTAAGTTACCAGTCAGAATTAATTTGCTGCCATTTTTCTTCGTAAAATAATAAAAAAAGTGTTTATTTTGTTTGGTTGTTGTCATCAAGGTACTTCAGCACCCATTTGGCTTTCAAAGCGCAATTAAGGGATTGGCTATCATTTTTAATCCACCGTCTTCTCTAAATCCTTAATTACGACTTTCTGTGTAATTGATCCATGATGTGGAGATATGCCACAGACTATCAGGTATTCCTGAAAAAGGTTAGCTAAATTTATGATTTATGGTTGCATTTTTGACATTTCTTGAGGTATTTTGAAGAAATTGAGGTCGTTGCCAGAAATACGAGCTCGCCCACCATTCTCGGACATAAAAAAATAATACCAAAAACACGCACGCAAAAAACGTTTTGAGTTAATACTGATTGATATTGTGCTACCTTACCAAGGACGTTATCTTGGTTTGCCACTTGCGCTTCATACATTCTATGTATAACGTTTTCCTAAACTCTATTATATCTATATAATTTCTGCCACTTCACTATCAGGGAAGAACTTATCAATTAAATTTATATTTTAAAGCAAATATTGGAATAAATTAGTGTACTTTTATTTCAATGAAATCGCATTAAGGGTAAAATAGATCGATGGGCAAAGGCTGCAGCCCAAAGTTTAGCAACAAAGAAAGAATGAAATAAAGATAAAGGAGCCAGAATCTCCTTATCTGGTTCGATATTTGAAGCAAAGTACCGAGATTCTCATAACTGCTAAGAAAACCCTCCTTCTTTTGCAATGGATTTTGATGTATTTGTCCATTTTCTTTGACACAGCCTTGATATTTTTCTTTTCGTTAACTCTTCTGAAGATAAGATAATCGCATCTTTTAGTTACTTTGTAATTAATAACTATCTAATAAAGATAATTATGGCGCAATTTTCGTTTCCGTTCACTTATTGCAAATAAACGTCTGTTTTTCTGAGAACCAAACACACAATATATGACTCACTCGGCAAAGAAATCGCGTAGCAGTATAACAGCCAACAGTGGCTAAAATGTCATCTAGTTACTTCGTGGCAAGAGCGGAATGCTAGAGCGTCTACCAATGTGTCATCGCGGCATTCTTTACATTCTCACCTAGAACAAAAGAAAGCATGATAACACTCTTAAGCGAGATCTTCGCGATAGCAGAGAGATCCTTGCGGTAAATGTTAACGTTGTGACGTCATAAGCAACTTAAATTGAGGTTAACTAGATCCCAGTCCCCGGGGCAAATATCAGTGTAAACTAGCGGGATTTTGGACTAAAAAACCCGATTTTTACAAATTTTCATCCGTTTTAATAATAA
Organism: Pavona decussata; assembly: GCF_977016875.1. Taxonomy (NCBI): domain Eukaryota; kingdom Metazoa; phylum Cnidaria; class Anthozoa; order Scleractinia; family Agariciidae; genus Pavona; species Pavona decussata. The sequence continues at coordinate 776,631 of NW_028145664.1, read as the reverse complement.
TAATAATAATAATAATAATAATAATAATAATAATAATAATAATAATAATAATAATAATAATATAATAATAATAAAAATAATAACAATAATAATAATAATAATAATAACAATAATAATAATAATAATAATAACAATAATAATAATAATAATAATAATAATAATAATAATAGTAATAATAATAATAGTAATTTCTTGAGACATAAGCAAGCGAAAATTAAAGTTAACAGCCGACGTTTCGGCGTCATCGTGACACCATTCTCAAGGCAAAGTGGATAAATTAATGCGAAGATTTGATTTCTATACTCTACAGTCTCTACAAATTAGCATAATAACAATGGATCGCAAGTTCTTCAAGTGAATACCTTTGCGCGAATCGAGTCTGTTTGCACGTTTAGGGATGGTTTAAGTTTTCTTATGAAAAATATCTCCTTAATTAGGCAATCAAATTTGTTCGAACATTTAGCCAGCACGTGAAATTGTTCTGAAAGACAAGGAGGTACGTTCGAGTTATGTTCGCTCAAGTAGTGTTTACAAATAGACAGCGATTTTTGTCTGTGTCCTTCAACGCATTCGTGGAGGTGCCGCGAGTGTAATCAACATATCCTGCATTGCACAGGTTACATTGAAATTTATAAACGAGACATTGTTGGTCAACAGTGGCAGGCCGTTGACTTCTCGAACTTTAAGGTCTTCGTTGAGTTTTCTGCTGATGAACACAGGCTGAATTGTGGTGTCGATTTTTGAGCTGAGGTCTGTAATGCGTTTCTTCACTACATTAGCAGAGGCCTGATCTTTAAATGGTATGACAACTCGGATGGTTGGTGTAGATGTTTCGGTTGATGGAATGTGCTGTTGGTCTGATACTTTGAGATCTACGAATTCCTTGACAGCTGAATTGAATAAATGCCTCGGGTACTTAAACTTTAAGAATACCGTCTCTAGTCGATCGCATTCTTGTGAGAAGTACGACCAGTCGGAAGATATGCAGTAAGCTCGATCTAACATGGTGGTGATTAGACTGCGCTTGTACCGATTATCCACGTGGCTCTGATAGTCGAGTAAGAGGCCCGTATTGGTTGGTTTTACGGAGACCTTGGTCTTGATTCTGGGAGCAAATTTTAACAGTTCAACACCGATGAAGGGAAGTGAGGCATTCCTTTCCACCTCCATAGTAAACTTTGCTGAGGGTGGCAGTGGTTTAGGGCGTCAAGAAAAATTCCGGCTGATGCTATATCAGGCATGATGGTGAAGGTGTCATCCACATATCGTCGATAATGGGAGGGCAATTTGCCATCTTGATCGAGTTTATCTTCAATGGAGCACATAAACACGTTGGCGAGAAGAGGACCAAGAGGCGATCCCATTGCGACACCATCTGTCTGCTCATAGAGATTTCCGTTGAACTGAAAGAGTTGGTTCTTAGTGGCTGCGTTGAGTAGTTCAATTAGCTGGTCTCTGGACAGGTTCAGTTCATGGGTCTTGTTAAACCAATCACCATTGAAAGCTTTGTCAATGACAATAATAATAATAATAATAATAATAATAATAATAATAATAATAATAATAATAATAATAATAATAATAATAATAATAGCCGTTTATTCACAAATTCAAGTGAAACGGAGATAAATGAGATTTTCCCTTTCTAGTTTATCTCCTGATAAGCAAATAAATTAAAACATTAATTATTTACAACTGTTTAAAATACTTAACATAAAATATATAGCGCATCAGACAATAGAAGAACTTAGTGTTCACTAGAAAAATTTGCAAGATGACATCTCAGTCTGTTCTTAAATGTTGTCAAATCTTCCGCCTCAGCAATTTCCTTCGGCAGATTATTCCACTTATCGATTATGCGTATAAAAAAGGAATGTTTAAAACTATTCAAAGTTGCAGATGCAAACTTAAGTTTAAAACGGTGATTTGTTCTCAAGGGCCGAAAATCATGTGCAAACGTAAAAAATTCTGAGGGATCTTGTCTATTAAGTCCGTTTATTGTCTTATAACACTCACACTCGATAAGCGACGTAAATAATCTTCTTCTGTAGTTTTTTTAGAGATGTTGAACTACAAGAAACAGAAAAAAAAGTTCGTGCCATATGCACTTTAAAAAGTCTGGTGTGAAGATTCCCCGATACCTGCGAATTCCAGAAACTGTAAATTCGAAGCACATCGTGATATTTGTTGAGGCCTCTCAGCAAGCTTATAATGCGGCTGTCTATATCCGGTGCGAATGTCAGAACAATGCCGTCACCAGTCGGCGTGGAGTTCTTAAGGAAGTGAAGTGCGACAGCGGCACGAATTTCGTAGGTTAAGTGGGCGAATTAAAGGAACTAGTCGGCCAATTAGACCGACAACAACTTCGAAACAAGACAGTTGAACTTGGAAAAACATGGAGATTCAATCCACCAGCTGTCCCACATTTTGGAGGAGCCCACGAAGTAATGGTGCAAGCAGATAAGAAATCCATTTATGCCGTTGTAGGACACCGAGATGTGACCGATGAATAGCTGATCACGATGTTTACAGGGTTGGAGTCATTACTTAATTCCCGCCCGTTGACTTATAAGAGTTCAGATCCGCGAGACGATGTTCCATTGACCCCTAACTATTTCTTGCATGGACAAATAGGAGGAAAATTTGCCCCTGAGTCTGTTGAAACCACTACTTTTCACTTGCGTCAAAAAATGGAGAAAGGTTCAGGGCATTATTCCACGAGTGTGGAGGAGATGGCTCAAAGAATGTATTCCTGCCCTCAACAGCCAACCAAAACGAATTTCGAGACTTAAAATTTGGAGATGTTGTTCTTGTGATTCTGCCAGAGGCTCCAAGAGCACGTTGGCCATTAGGGCGAATTGTTCAAGTGATGGCCACACCCGTGCAGCTAAAGTTGCGTGTGGAGTGAAGACCGTCGTAAGACCAATTAACAAACAGATTCTCATTGGAATTAATAGCTAATCAGTTATTTAGAGCGTCACTAGGACTACCTTCCAGAGTGGTAAGGGGGAATATTAAGAAGACGGTAAACAAACTAGAGCGCTCGCGCGCTTAGAAACATTTTGAATTTTCGTGTGCAAAGTTAGTTTTTGTGAGACGCGTTTTTGGGGGATTTTCTTGAAGGTATGGTGTCAACCGCGTTACCGTTTTGAAGGTGTTTTTTGGCCGATTACTGTCTGGCTGTTGGTTTTTGTAGAAATTTCCTTAACCGCAAAGTTGAAGAGCAAAGTGTTGCAAATTAACATCGCCTCTCAACTTATCACGATAAGGAAGAGAATTGAACAAGAAAAAATATATATTGTAGGGTGTATGATAGTAACATCTTAACTCAAGCAAAACAAAAACTTGGATCACCAGAACCTCCACAGTTAATTGTTTTTTTTCCCAGTGACTTGCTGTAAAGAAAGGAAATTCTACAGTGTAAATCAATGAAACAATAAGAAGACACGTGTCAAGTGGAATGGAGGAAGCCTTACTACCTGGCTCTAGCGTCAATTTCTAGTGAAAGACAGGAGCAGGTCTGGCCGCTGTGAAGTGTGTCAGATAATCCGCTCCAAAGTCGGCGTGCTAGCCGTCGCCTGTAGTTTTTGCTAATGTATAATTTGCAAAAGAGATCTCATCCGTGATTCACCTTAAAGGGGAAGTATCATTGGGTTTTTGACCTCTTTTGTTAAAAATGGTGAAATAAGACCTTCACTTTGCTACAAAATAACAATGAGAGGAGAAAAATCAACTCAATTCTTGACAGGAACGACTCGTGATTTGTTCTAGCGCATTTTGGAAACAAAAATATAAGAACTTGAAAAACATTAGCCTAACATTTTTCAAGTCTCAATCCATTCCGACCTACTCTGTCTCTGGACATAGGCACTAATCAACAGTTTTCTCGCATGGGGTGATAATTTATAACAAAACTAGACAACTATTTTTTTTGTTTTTGTTGTCAAACATTTTTGGGTTTTGGAATGACATCAAATTTTCGTGATACTTCCCCTTTAATGGCCAAAAGTCAGGTATAAAAGCGAGTGAAACTTTTCCTACGAAGATTGGACGTCAAATAACAAAATTGTTTGCTGACCCTACACAAACGCGCGTTAGCTATAACATGGTCTTCATGTTCGTTTATCAAAAATCAGTACTAAGTCTTGGTCGGCAAAACAATTTTACTGGAAGAATCATGTAAACTTGGCTCCAGGCCTCGAACTCAATAAAGTGATGCCTTTTTGATGTTTTATAGCTCTATTAATAATCATTTAAAAAGAGATAATATCATTATTGTGTTAAAGTGTAATGTTGAGGGTTGTTAGTAGCGTAAAGTTCTTTCTACGTAGTTCTCAAATAAACATTATAAGGTGTGAGCCTGACACAGATTACAAATCTAAGCAAGATGATTGAGCAGTAGGGACTATTAACTAACATCCAAACTTTGTTAAATTGCAGATATTTAGAGAATAACCAGCTGCAGAATTTGCCAGAGGGCATTTTCTCTTCCCTGGTTTTCCTTCGATGGCTGTAATTACCACAAAGAGGAACGTTTTATTTGGCTCTTTGTCAATACAAATGCGTTCTTATACCATATACTTCGTGCATTCTCAGCATTCCAGATGGATGTCCTAGGGCGATGAGGGACTGAAAGGGATACTTTAAGAACTGCGCATTGTCGTGGTTACAAACAAGTTGTATGACATTTGGTTTTTAGAGGAAGTGGGTAACTTTCTTGTTTGCAACTTTAAGGCTATAAACTGTATTTCGAAGCCATAGAACGCTTTGATTCCTTGTCCCCGTACCAATTCTGACAGTCCAGTTTCCTCCTCCTTTGGTTGTTGAGATAACATTTAGAGTCCTCATTGTCGTTATTGTTATTACGGGTACCAAATTTTTTAAAGTCATCCTGCGTGACCTGAAATTGGTATATAAACCAGTGGAGAGTGTATGAAAATGATAGCAAGATGGTATGATAAGTTTTCGTGAGTGGATTAAATTAAACGTGCTGTAAACATCGGGACCAGAACCGCACATGTATGTGTTGCCTAGTGTTATTGCTAATTATTGAGGCCACACCATAAATCGATTTTTGTATTTTAAATCTAAAGAACGATAAATTGTTCGAACAAGCGCATTAATATTTGTCATTTGCTGCACTAATGCTGTCCAGGAATGCTACTGAATTTCAAACAGTGTGATAAAAATGTTAATAAATGGTTTATGCACTTTAATGTTTGTCTATTACCTCTATTGACTTTCAAGATGGTGTTAATGACTTGAATATTAGCGCAAATGAAAGTATATTTTTCTCTTTTGTATGTCGAATGACGCATAAGAATGCCCAAAAGTGTTTTTGAATGTTGATAAAAATGCAAAAATCGTTATTGAATCTGAGTTAAGCGCAAATGTTTGTGTTTTGGCGCTAATGAATGGATCTTCGCGCAATTGGTTGCCATTTTACGCAAATAAATGCGTATTTTCTCGTAATGAACAGCAAAAGGTGTATTACTTGTAATATTTAACGCAATCTGTGTTTATCCTATTCTATGGATGAGAGAACTTACGTCAATGATTTTGTGCTGCATCTAGATACCTAGCTATCTGCATTCAATTCAATTCAATTCAATTCAATTTATTAAAGCACATTTTTCACGAAGGTAAGGCAAGAATGCACTAGCCCGCAAATAGCATAGGCTAATCTAGGCGGGTAGTGCAGTTGATTAGTATATATTTACAGAATATAATTTAAAGATATACCAATAATTAATGTGTAATAAGTTAAGTAAAAAATAATGACTGTCTAAATTAAAATTAAGAAAGTTTCATATTAGCTAATCATACCACTGATATTTGAAGTTTTTAATCAGAGAGAAAAAAATCAGTTTGTGAACGCGGATATTTAAATAGGCTAGAGCTGAAAATTAACATATTAATGGATGGTTAAACAAATACTTTAGCGCGAATTGAATCAGTTTGCACGTTCAGTTCTGGTTTCAGTTTGCGTATGAATAGCATCTCATGAATGAGGCAATCAAATTTGCTGGTGCATTTCGCAAGAACGTGAAACCGTTCTAAAAAACGCTGTGGTATCTGGTCATTATGTTGAAGATGGTAGTGTTTGTAAATCGAAGTCGACTTTCTTTTGTGTCCGTCTACGCGCTCATGCAGGTGCCCACGCGTATACCCCACATATCCTGCATCGCACAGGTTACATTTAAATTCGTATACTACACATTGTTGGTTGACAATGGAGGGCTTGGCTTCTTGCATCTTAAGATCTTCATTGAGTTTTCGACTCACAAACACAGGTTGGATGGCAGTTCCTACTTTTAAACTTAATTTACTTAGTTGCTGTTTCACAATGTTCGCTGAACTCTGATCTTTAAGCGGTAGGATGACTCTAACGGTGTTCGCTTTCTTTTGTGACGATGGATAGGGCTGTGGATCAGATACCTTAGTGTCGATAACCTTTTTGATGGCCGTGTCAATTAAGTGTTGTGGGTATTTAAGCTTACTGAACACTTCTCTGAGCCGGTCGCATTCTTCGTGGAAATGTGACCAATCAGAAGATAATCGGTAGGCCCGGTCTAGCATGGTGTTAATTAGGCTCCGTTTATAACGATCATCTACGTGGCTCTGGTAATGAAGTAGAAGGCCTGTATTGGTGGGCTTGATGTAAACCTTGGTTTCGATCTTGGGAGCTCGATTAAGTAATTCCACGCCAAGAAAGGGAAGCGACCCGTCATGTTCGGTCTCCATAGTGAATTTCACGGAAGAATGGCAATGGTTGAGCGTGCGTAAGAAGTGATCAGCGGTTACTCTATCGGGCATTAAGGTAAGAGTGTCATCCACATACCTCCGGTAGAACGGGGGTAGCAAGCCATCCTGTTGCAGAGTTTCCTCGATGGAGCACATGAAAACATTTGCAAGCAATGGGCCAAGAGGAGAACCCATTGCTACTCCGTCAATCTGCTCATACAACGACCCGTCAAACTGAAAGAGCTGGTTCTCTTTCTCTTTCGTGAAATTCACTATGGAGACCGAACATGACGGGTCGCTTCCCTTTCTTGGCGTGGAATTACTTAATCGAGCTCCCAAGATCGAAACCAAGGTTTACATCAAGCCCACCAATACAGGCCTTCTACTTCATTACCAGAGCCACGTAGATGATCGTTATAAACGGAGCCTAATTAACACCATGCTAGACCGGGCCTACCGATTATCTTCTGATTGGTCACATTTCCACGAAGAATGCGACCGGCTCAGAGAAGTGTTCAGTAAGCTTAAATACCCACAACACTTAATTGACACGGCCATCAAAAAGGTTATCGATACTAAGGTATCTGATCCACAGCCCTATCCATCGTCACAAGAGAAAGCGAACACCGTTAGAGTCATCCTGCCGTTTAAAGATCAGGGTTCAGCGAACATTGTGAAACAGCAACTAAGTAAATTAAGTTTAAAAGTAGGAACTGCCATCCAACCTGTGTTTGTGAGTCGAAAACTCAATGAAGATCTTAAGATGCAAGAAGCCAAACCCTCCATTGTCAACCAACAATGTGTAGTATACGAATTTAAATGTAACCTGTGCGATGCAGGATATGTGGGGTATACGCGTGGGCACCTGCATGAGCGCGTAGACGGACACAAAAGAAAGTCGTCTTCAATTTACAATACTACCATCTTCAACATAATGACCAGATACCACAGCGTTTTTTAGAACGGTTTCACGTTCTTGCGAAATGCACCAGCAAATTTGATTGCCTCATTCATGAGATGCTATTCATACGCAAACTGAAACCAGAACTGAACGTGCAAACTGATTCAATTCGCGCTAAAGTATTTGTTTAACCATCTATTAATATGTTAATTTTCAGCTCTAGCCTATTTAAATATCCGCGTTCACAAACTGATTTTTTCTCTTGATAATGCAGTCAAGATGACTCCGAAACGTCGAGCCTTAAATCTCTCTGTAATTTTTGCAAGAACAAATCGTTCGCAAAAATGTTCCTAATAAATCCCGGGAATAAAATTTGGGCAGATAGGCGAGCCACGGATACCGGCTCTTTTCTCAAGATCAGCTCTGCTTCACTAATATCGCCGCATTTTGATAAGTAACAGCTTGCCAAATGTGTGTAACAGCTAACATGGCCTCCTAATCACCTAACATGTATGGCGTTCACACCATTCGCTTGGAGACGTAAGAAAAGATTCGTCGAGGATGTATACGCCCCATCAGAAAGTTCAAGGAAAGCTTACTGTAGTGAATATAATGTGTGATGCAAGATACTTGTTCAACTCAAAACAAAACTAAAAAATTAAAATTTCATTTAATTTCGTTACTTCGCAGTCAATTTTAAACAATTTGACAACAAGAAAGATATTAAATAAATTTTTTTACTATTATGACAAATTCTAGTAATAAACAACATGAAACAGGAAAACCCAAAGGTTCTGACGGCAAAATGCCTGCTAAAAATTTTGATCACCGAAAAACTAAAACCTTTTGTTTTGGGAGGGGAGAATATGTGGTTTACAGTGTGACAAAATATAAAAAAAGGATATGTCGACGATTCTATTGACAGTGCTGGAAACGACGACGAAGGAGTGGAGCTTTACCGTCAATTGAAAGCACTATGAGGAGTTGCCAATATGCAAGCCAGAAAGTGGATCTTTAATGCGCCTAAAGTTATTAAGACTAAATGCCAGTAAAAATCAAGCATGCGCGAAGCGGAGGAGTAAGCAGCATGGCCGACCCGTCCACTAAATTTTTTTGTTTTGAACCATTTCTTCAGTTTTGGCTGGTAGTGATATATATTTTTCTTGATGTTCTGCTTCTTTCAGCCTTGTTAAAATATCTGGGTTCAAACACAGTTTCGAGTACCTGAGTCCTTGTGCTTTGCCAAAAACACTGTTACAACTGGTAAACCCCGTTTCCATGGCAACCAGCAGATGATAACTTTCTTGATTCCTTTACCCCTAACTAGTTTTAAAACGGGTTTGTCCGAATTTCGCGCGGTCAAATTTCGCTTTTGTTTGTGTGAAGAAGAGAGAAACTCCAAAGTATCTCCTCGTAAAGTTACTGGCTTCGACAACAAAAAAAATTTAGATTTAATTGATCCAATTTCTTTCCTCATAGGAAATTGTCAGAGAACAAAATTTCAGAACTACCTAACAAGACATTTGCAAATCTAAAGTCCTTGAGATATCTGTAAGTTGTTGGATATAATTTTATTTGCGCGTAAGACCAGTAAAGTTTTTACAGTCATGTTAGTTATTAAAACACAGTGAATATACTGGGGCTGTACCACAGCAGAACTTTCCGTCAGCTGTGAGAATTGTATGGTGATTTGTAGGAGAGCTTGGATCATGAGTTAGGCGGAAAACTAACGAGTGGTCATTACTGCAAAGCTATATTTCTTTTAATCAATTTTGTTTGTGAGGCTGAGTGTTCTGGCAACACAATGCCTAGATAATAGTTATTCGTTATACCTAGAGTAAAACAATAATAAGTTGTCTCTCTTAATCAAGACCGAAGAACTCGCTCGGAGGCTGAAGAAGGAGGATAAGGGGGGGGGGGGGGGGGGTCAGGGGGTAGGGGGTGCTATCAGCGGACTCTTTCGATATTTATCATAGTTTAAATATACCATGCGGTTTGTTCAAAAATCATCTTAAAACAATTTTAAGTACAATATTTAATCTGACTTTTCAATGTTTACTGTAATTTATTCCATTTAATTTTGACTGGCAAAATTCTCAGAAATTTCATCGTGAATGTTACGGGGTACTATCAGCGGAATCTTTTGATATTTATCATAGTTTAAATATACCATGTGGTTTGTTTCAAAAATCATCTTAAAACAATTTTAAGTACAATATTAAGTCTGACTTTTTAATGCTTACTGTAATTCATTCCATCTAATTTTGACTGGTTAAACTCTCAGAAATTTCATTGTGAATGTTATTTAAAAACACAATAAAAGTTTCCTGCTTTTCGACGTTTTTAAAACATTCTTAAAATTCAATTGATTGCGGATCGTAGAAGACTACTTTCCAGAGAACACGGCAAAAATATTGCGTTCATTCACGTCTGATATGTTCATTTACTAATTAGACTCTTTGCAATGCCTTCATTGTGTGCTTTTTTGAGATAGCACATTTCGATCGAAACTGCCGCCATGTAAGTTTTTAATAGCGAGCGCAACCTGGGAGCCCTCGTCAGTTTCTTTAGCGTCGGGGAGAGAAGGAATGAGACGTCTTTTTCTCCCTCTCCTGCCAGCCCCTGGTTAGTTTTGGTGCACTCGCCACATTGCGCTCGCCATTATCAAATAAGCTACCGGCAGTTCGATTCAAACATACGATATTGACAATTACATGGGGAAATAGAGGTTTGAAAACAGTCTATTTATTGCTCTAAAAGAGAATATTTTGGGACGCATTATACCCTCGACGTTTTAGTGTCATATACTTAACATTATCATGTTTGTAAACTTCTATAGCAGCTGGTGTAATAACTCCTTCCCATAGCTTGTTTGGGTACAAAGAAAAGAAAGAAAGAAAGAAAGAAAGAAAGAAAGAAAGAAAGAAAGAAAGAAAGAAAGAAAGAAAGAAAGACCAAACAAACAAGTATTTGCAGACAATTGCCAATAAAGAAAGAATGAGAGAAAGCACCATTTTACATTGATTCAAACTACTCAAGTGTGCCTCTCACGTAGGGACTTTCAGTTCATAGGAGCGACGTTATTTTTCGGCTCTTGTACGTATCCATATTTATCGATCTGACGCAATTCCAGTCCCTTTAGTCCTTCTGATAGCTCAATTTTTATAATATTTTAGCAGTTAGTACTGATACTTTACTTGCTTCAGTGTTACGTACGATAAAGAATCTAGCAAGGGAGATTTGGGAAGCAAATATTAGCACTTTGATTCAATTGTTATTTAGCCGAAAATCTCTTGTGCTAATGTTGTTATGATGAAAGTCGCATTTAATCATACGAAGCGTTTTTTCTCGTTTACTTCCAGTAAAGATATTGCTTTGTTGTAAAAAAATGAAAGTCACTTCCTGTTTATATAACCAAAAGTCTCCTAAAGTGGCTGACGAATCCTACTGTCGTTTACCTCTTTTGTTATGGGAGCCCTAATAAGCAAACATAACACAGCTAATTGCGAGAAGAAACAGTAATTGTTATCGGAAAAATCGTTTGAATTTTTAGATTGCGTGTATTGACAGGAAAGAGGAGGGAAAAGAATCAATCAATCAATGAAACACAGTGTGCACGGTGTATTTTAAAACCGTAACAAACTCGCAAGGAGGCTGCAACAGCCAATAAAAGTCGGATAAGAAAACGATAATCAAACCCTGGCTACTCACCTAGCTTTCAAAAATCCATTAATAATTCGTAAGCCTAATTGACCTATTAAATGCTTGATAAAACATCACGTGGCTGGTTTTAAAACCCGATGAAACGTTTTAAATGTTTTTCTAGTATGCTAATTTCCAACGTTCACAAAAGCATCATTGTTATGACCTCTCTTGACACACGCTATTCCAGGAATGTTCTTGAAGCCGTTCAAAAAACTTGCAACATGTTCTTTATCGGGTCTAAAACTACGAGGCGCACCCGATTAAACACTGCTGCTCGTGTTTTAAACATTATATGACTTCTGTTTCCCAAATCACACACACACACATAGACGTCTATTGTATGCGGCTAATTATCTGTGGGAGCTAAAGGCCGATTTAGACGGCACAACTTTTGCTTACCACTATCGCATGCGATTTCTAGAGCGCGCGCTGCTCGCGTCATGCAAAAATTCGCACACAACTCTCGTCATTCAACATTGCCTATACCTACGATTGTCGTAGGATTTTGAGACATGTTTTAAAATTCCTGTGACATTTTATTTGCGACGAACACAACAGTCGTAAGCGAGTTGTAGGTTTGATTTACACGAGACAGTTCGTGTCGTAGGCCCGTCGTACGTTTGTCGCATGCGACGAAGTCGTACCGTGTAAATCGGCCTTAAGAGTGCTTCTTTCTTTAAATCAGCAATATGCTAGTACCATTTTCCTATTGCCCATCATAAAGAAATCTCATCATTTAATGTCATTATTTATAAAAGAATAGCGGAGGAACACCATTTACCGTCGCTTCTCGCTACTCGTAAAGTTGTAATTTATATATGTTCTTCAAAATTTTATAGCTTATCTGAACTACCCCATATTTTATAGCCACTTCAGTGTTTACTTTTCCAGGAACCCAAGTCAGCTGTAAATTCAATAGTTATTGGAAGTAAATAAAGAGGGTTGTTGTTAAAGAAACTGTTGTGGAACTTTGGCGGGGGAATGCAAAGTATTATCTGGCAAGATAATTAAAGAGATCCAAGAAGTGATGTTTTGGATGTTAGCTATCGAGGAATTGTGAGTTGTGGTCGTTCAGTATAGCGAGCAGTTGTGCTACAAGGGTGGTACAAGAGGGAAAATCATAGTTTAATTCCATGAGGATTTAGAGTGCCGATTTAGAATATGAAGCTTTCCTCTAAATTCATTTATTTTTAACAATTTTTATTGCCTTTACATGACACGTCATTTACAATACTAAACACTACTAACATAAGTTACAATACTCACAATACTAACCACAGTAACTATATCTACATTGTTAACAATACTTACTATACTTAGAAAGCTAAAAGTACTTACAATGTCCACACTACATACAGGAATAACACTATGTCTTCAAGTGAACTTATACCACATATACTACTTGCAGTACAATACCTACGCTACAGTACAATACGATGCTTCTACTATTTATAAAAAGAATATTTGTGCTACTTACAGTCCATTTTTAAGGGTTCATATACAGCACAACGACTACTTACGACTTGCTTACGATTTGTACGCGTATCAATTAAAAGTAAGGACGAAAAGATAAACGAAAAGAAATAAAGGACACGAAAAAGAAAGGGAAAAGAAAGAGAGGCCGCACTCCTAACGCAGAAGTCTTGGAACAAGAGTGGAGTTAAAAAACAAAACTCAAAGATTCAGTAGCGATCAGGGGACTGTTCCAAAAAAAAAAAAGCAAATTGAAGACACAGTTCATTTAAAACAGTTCCATTTTAAGTTGTATTTCTTAACAGCGTTCTTTTTGTAAGCAGAACTTTTTTTTTTCTATTTCTTGGCACTTTAAGAAGGTTTGCGAAAAAGTATGTAAATTCGGCAGGGTTTCTTAATTTTGGATGAGTAGTTCAGTAAATATGATATCTGCCAATTAGGAGTGCATGATGTAAAAGTATATCCTCATTATATCGACCAAACCTTGACAGGTAGGTAGGGTCAAAGAGAAGTCTTGAGGATTAACCAGATGCTGTATCAACCAGTATTGTACGTTTTGACAACAAATTTGAAGAAAACCACATTCCAAGAACAGATGGATCAGGGTCTCTGTGTTTTGTTCACAGAGGGTACAGGCGTCCGTTAACGAAATACCTTTTTCATAGAGGTAATTTTACGTTGCAATTCTTCTGTGAAGGAGTTTAAATTGGAAAGTTAAAAGTTTAGTTTCGCTAGTGCAATAAAAAGGCAGAATATATGACTCATCCCATTTTATCGAATTTTCGTAAATTCCGAAGTCAGTTATCAATTTTCTCTGGCTTTTAGCTGGTGTTGAAGTGATTCCTTTAACGATTGATTTTTAGGCTTCTTTGCAAAAGTTTAAAGATGATAGTAGTTTTTGGCTAGAAGTCTGTTGTTTTTTGGAATTTTTCATAACCTGATCCTGAAATAGGCTCGATTTCCAGCCGCTGTTCGGGAAACGAGCCCGCGCCCTCTCTCGGGGAGGAACAAAGACCGGACTCGAGAGAGCGGCGGAAATCGAGCCTAATCCTGAAAAGACTTTTTCAATTTTGCCATGGCAGACACAACATCGTTGTACGTCAAAAAAGTGGTCTTAACTTTATAGCGAGAGTTAAAGTCCTCATAATTTAAAAAAATTCGGCCGTATGATCTAAAATATCATTGACCTCATTGACTCCCGCATGGGACCAATTTCGATAAAAGACAGGTTGATTAGCAATCCTTATAAGGGAATAGTACCAAATCGGTGAATTTCCAATGTATGTTGGCTTTTCTTCGTAATCTAGATTTGAGCAAATTTCAATTACCTCTTTAGTGAAACTGATCTTGAATACTGAAACCAGCTACATCAGCTTGTTTAAGTTACCAGTCAGAAGTAATTTGCTGCCATGTTTCTTAGTAAAATAATCAACAAAAGTTTCCATTTTTTTGGTTGTTGTCATCAAGGTACTTCTGCACCCATTTGGCTTTCAAAGCGCAATTAAGGGATTGGATATCATTTTTAATCCACGGTCTTCTCTAAATCCTTACGACTTTCTGTGTTGATTCATGATGTGGAGATCTGCCACAGATTATCAGGTATTCCTGAAAAAGGTTAGGTAAATTTATGATTTATTGTTGCATTTTTGACACATCTTGAGGTATTTTGAAGAAATAAAGGTCGTTGCCAGAAATACGAGCGCGCCCACCATTCTCGATCATAAAATAATATCAAATTTGAATGTTTGGTCTATGAAATGCTGTGGATCAAGAACAAAAGACCGAAACTGAACACGCAGGCGGATTCCATTCGCGCGAAACTCTTTACCTGAATGCTTCTATGCTAATTTATTTTCTCACTTTCACTACCTTTAAATATGCCTTTCGGTTATTTCCATTTTACTCATTTGACAATGACGATATGAAGTCGTCGATACGTCATGTAATTTTACTGTCGTTAATTTTCTTGGTAAAACAAAATAATAATACCAAAAACACGCACGTAAAAAAACGTTTTGAGTCAATACTGATTGATATTGTGCTACCTTACCAAGGACGTCATCTTGCATTGCCGCTTATGCTTCATACATTCTATGAATAACGTAACGTTTTCCTAAACTCTATTTTATCTATATCATTTCGGTCACTTCACTATCTGGGAAGAACTTATCAAATAAATTCATATTTAAGAGCAAATATTGAAATAAATTAGTATTTCTATTTCAATAAAAACGCATTAAGGGTAAAATAGATCGATTGGCAAAGGCTGCAGCCCAAAGTTTAGCAACAAAGAAAGAATGAAATAAACATAAAGGAGCCAGAATTTCCTCATCTGGTTCGATATTTAAAGCAAAGTGCCGAAATTCTCACGACTGCTTGAAAAAGCCTCCTTCTTTTGCAATGGATTTTGATGCATTCGTCTGTTTTCTTTGATACAGCCTTGCTATTTTTCTTTTCGTTAGCTCTTCTGGAGATAAGATAATCGCATTTTTTAGTTACTTTGTAATTAATGCCTATCTAATAAAGATAATTATGGCGCACTGTTCGTTTCCGTTCACTTATTGCAAATAAACGTCTGTTTTCCTGAGAACCAAACACACAATATATGACTCACTCGGCAAAGAAATCGCGAGCAGTATAACAGCCAACAGTGGCTAAAATGTCATCTAGTTACTTCGTGGCAACAGCGGAATTCTAAAGCGTCTACCAATGTGTCGTCGCAGCATTGTTTACATTTTCACCTAGAGCAAAAGAAGGCGTGATACTACTCTTAAGCGAGATTTTCGCGTTAACAGAGGAATCTGCGCGGTACAAATATCAGTGTAAACTAGCGGGATTTTGGACTACAAAACCCAGATTTCCAGAAATTTTCAGCGCTATTAAACTCTGAAGTTGTTTTTTTTTGAGATGTTGAACAACAACAAAGAGAAAAAAAAAGTTCGTGCCATATGCACTTTAAAAAGTCTGAGAGAGGTGAAGATTCCCCGATTTCTGCGAATTCCAAAGCCTGTGAAATGGAAGCACATCGTCATATTTGTTGATGCCTCTCAGCAAACTTATGGTGCGGCTGTCTATATCCAGTGCGAATGTCATAACGATGCCATCACCAGTCGGCGTTGAGTTCTTAAGGAAGTGAAGCGCGAAAGAGGCACGAATTTCGTAGGTTAAGTGAGCGAATTAAAGGAACTAGTCGGCCAGTTAGACCAGCAAAAGCTTCAGAGCAAGACAGTTGAACTTGGAGAAACATGGAGATTCAATCCATCAGCTGCTCCACATTTTGGAGAAGCCCACGAAGTAATAGTAATAGAAAACCGAGATGTGATTGATGAGGAGCTGGTCACGATGTTTACAGGGTTGGAGTCCCTACTTAATTCCCGTCCGTTGGCTTATAAGAGTTTAGATCGTCGAGAGGATGTTCCATTGACCCCTTACCATTTCTTGCATGGCCAAATGGGAGGAAAATTTGCCCCAGAGTCTGTTGAAACCACAACTTTTAACTTGCGTCAAAAATGGTGAAAGGTTCAGGGCATTATTTCAAAAGTTTGGTGGAGATGGCTCAAAGAATGTGTTCCTACCCTCAACAGCCGACCCAAATGGACTTTCGCATTTCGAGACCTAAAATTTGGAGATGTAGTTCTTGTGATTCAGCCAGATGCTCCAAGAGGACGTTGGCCATTAGGGCGAATTGTTAAGTAATGGCCACACCCGTGCAGCTAAAGTTGCGTGTGGAGTGAAGACCGTCGTAAGACCAATTAACAAACAGATTCCCATTGGAATTAATAGCTAATCAGTTATTTAGAGCCACACAAGGACTACCTTCCAGAGTGGTAAGGGGGAATATTAAGAAGACCGTAAACGAACTAGAGCGCTCGCGCACTTAGAAACATTTTGAATTTTCGTGAAGATTTTAATTTTCGTGTGCAAAGTTAGTTTTTGTAAGACGCGTTTTTGGGGGATTTTCTTGAAGGTGTGGTGTCAACCGTGTTACCGCTTTGAAGGTGTTTTTTGGCCGATTACTGTCTGGCTGTTAGTTTTTGTAGAAATTTCCTCAACCGCCAAGTTGAAGAGCAAAGTGTTGCAAATTAACATCGCCTTTCAACTTTTCACGATAAGGAAGAGAATTGAACAAGAAAAAAATATATTGTAGGGTGTATGACAGTAACATCTTAACTCGAGCAAAACAAAAAATTAGATCACCAGAACCTCCACAGTTAATTTTTTTTTTTCCCAGTGAGTTGCTGTAAAGAAAGGAAATTCTACATAGTAAATCAATGAAACAATAAGAAGACACGTGTCAAATGGGATGAAGGAAGCCTTACTACCTGGCTCTAGCTTCAATTTCTAGTGAAAGGCAGGAGTAGGGTCCAAAGTCAGCGTGCTAGCCGTCGCTTGTAGTTTTTGCTAATGTATGGTTTGCAAAAGATATCTCATCCGTGATTCATCTTAATGACCAAAACTCAGGTATAAAAGCGAGTGAAACTTTTCCTATGATGATTTGAAGTCGAGTGACCAAATTGTTTGCTGACCCTACACAAACGCGCGTTCGCCATAACATGGTCTTCATGTTCGTTTATCAAAAATTAGTACTTAGTCCTGCTCAGCCAAATTTCTTTACTGGAAGGATCATGTTTACTTTGTCCAAGGCCACGAAGTCAATGAAGTGATGCCTTATTTATGTTTTATAGCTCTATGAATAATCACGGAAAGATATCATATCATTATTGTTTTAAAGTGTAATGTTGAGGGTTTTTAGAGGCGTAAAGTTCTTTCTACGAAGTTCTCAAATAAACAGTATTTCGCGTGAGCCTGACACAGATTAAAACTCTAAGCAAGATGATTGAGCAGTAGGGACTATTAACTAACATTCAAGCTTTGTTAAATTACAGATATTTACAGAATAACCAGCTGCAGAATTTACCAGAGGGCATTTTCTCTTCCTTGGTTTACCTTCGCGCACTGTAAGTACCACACAGAGAAATGTTTTATTTGGCTCTTGTCAATACAATTGCGTTCTTGTACCATATACTCAGTGAATTCTCAGCATTCCAGATGGATGTCCTGGGACGAGAGGGGGGAGGAGGGGGGGGGGGGGGGGGCGACTGAAGGGGATCCTTAAAGAACTGTGCATTGCCGTGGTTACAATCAAGTTGTATGACATTTGGTTATTAGAGGAAGTAACTAAAGTAACTTTCTTGTTTGCAATTTTAAGGCTATCAACTGTATCTCGTAGCCATAGAGCGCTTTGATTCCTCGTCTCGGGATCAATTCAGACACTCCAGTTTCCTCCTCCTTTGATTGTTGAGATAAAATTTAGAGTCCTCGTTGTGATTATTGTTATAAGGGGTGCCAAATTTTTTAAGATCATGCTGCGTGACCTAATATTGGTATATAAACCAGTGGAGAGTGTATGAAAATGATAGCAAGACGGTATGATAAATTATCGTGAGTGGATTAAATTAAACGTGCTGTGAACATCGTGAAGAGAACCGCACATGTGTTGCCTAATGTTATTGCTAAATTATTGAGGCCACACCATAAATTTTAGGTGATTCCGCTGGATACTATGGTGCATTCTTTCTGCGCTTAAATTTTTGCGTCTTTAACACGCGTCTGGCACGCGTGCGCACGGCAAAAACATGATGTGTTCCTTGAAGCTAGGCCTAGCCAATAAATAAATTGTTTTCTCCTAAAGGAGCACCATGACCAATTTTTATTATCTTGGTATTTTTACTTAGCTGTTATTCTATTTATATTTTAATAATAAAAAAAATGACGACAGAAAAATGAGTCAGTGTAAATCGGCCTTAAGAGTGCGTCTTTCTTTGAATCAGCAATATCCTGATACCATTTTCCTATTGGCCATCATAAAGAAATCTCATCATTTAATGTCATGATATATAAAAGAATAGCAGAGGAAGACCATTTACCGTCGCTTCTCGCTACTCGTAAAGTTGTAATTTATATATGTTCTTCAAAATTTTATAGCTTATCTGAACTACCCCATATTTTATAGCCACTTCAGTGTTTACTTTTCCAGGAACCCAAGTCAGCTGTAAATTCAATAGTTATTGGAAGCAAATAAAGGGGTTAGTTGTTAAAGAAACTGTTGTGCAACTTCGGCGGGGGAATGCAAAGCATTATCTGGCAAGATAATTAAAGAGATCCAAGAAGTGATGTTTTGGATGTTAGCTATCGAGGAATTGTGAGTTGTGGTCGTTCAGTATAGCGAGCAGTTGTGCTACAAGGGTGGTACAAGGGGGGAAATCATAGTTTGATACCACGAGGATTTAGAGTGCCGATTTAGAATATGAAGCTTTCCTCTAAATTCATTTATTTTTAACAATTTTTATTGCCTTTACATGACACGTCATTTACAATACTGAACACTACTAACATAAGTTACAATACTCACAATACTAACCACAGTAACTATATCTACATTGTTAACAATACTTACTATACTTAGAAAGCTAAAAGTACTTACAATGTCCACACTACATACAGGAATAACACTATGTCTTCAAGTGAACTTATACCACATATACTACTTGCAGTACAATACCTACGCTACAGTACAATACGATGCTTCTACTATTTATAAAAAGAATATTTGTGCTACTTACAGTCCATTTTTAAGGGTTCATATACAGCACAACGACTACTTACGACTTGCTTACGATTTGTACGCGTATCAATTAAAAGTAAGGACGAAAAGATAAACGAAAAGAAATAAAGGACACGAAAAAGAAAGGGAAAAGAAAGAGAGGCCGCACTCCTAACGCAGAAGTCTTGGAACAAGAGTGGAGTTAAAAAACAAAACTCAAAGATTCAGTAGCGATCAGGGGACTGTTCCAAAAAAAAAAGCAAATTGAAGACACAGTTCATTTAAAACAGTTCCATTTTAAGTTGTATTTCTTAACAGCGTTCGTTTTGTAAGCAGAACTTTTTTTTTCTATTTCTTGGCACTTTAAGAAGGTTTGCGAAAAAGTATGTAAATTCGGCAGGGTTTCTTAATTTTGGATGAGTAGTTCAGTAAATATGATATCTGCCAATTAGGAGTGCATGATGTAAAAGTATATCCTCATTATATCGACCAAACCTTGACAGGTAGGTAGGGTCAAAGAGAAGTCTTGAGGATTAACCAGATGCTGTATCAACCAGTATTGTACGTTTTGACAACAAATTTGAAGAAAACCACATTCCAAGAACAGATGGATCAGGGTCTCTGTGTTTTGTTCACAGAGGGTACAGGCGTCCGTTAACGAAATACCTTTTTCATAGAGGTAATTTTACGTTGCAATTCTTCTGTGAAGGAGTTTAAATTGGAAAGTTAAAAGTTTAGTTTCGCTAGTGCAATAAAAGGGCAGAATATATGACTCATCCCATTTTATCGAATTTTCGTAAATTCCGCAGTCAGTTATCCATTTTCTCTGGCCTTTAGCTGGTGTTGAAGTGATTCCTTTAACGATTGATTTTTAGGCTTCTTTGCAAAAGTTTAAAGATGATAGTAGTTTTTGGCTAGAAGTCTGTTGTTTTTTGGAATTTTTCATAACCTGATCCTGAAAAGACTTTTTCAATTTTGCCATGGCAGACACAACATCGTTGTACGTCAAAAAAGTGGTCTTAACTTTATAGCGAGAGTTAAAGTCCTCATAATTTAAAAAAATTCGGACGTATGATCTAAAATATCATTGACCTGATTGACTCCCGCACGGGAGCAATTTCGATAAAAGACAGGTTGATTAGCAATCCTTATAAGGGAATAGTACCAAATCGGTGAATTTCCAATGTATGTTGGCTTTTCTTCGTAATCTAGATTTGAGCAAATTTCAATTACCTCTTTAGTGAAACTGATCTTGAATACTGAAACCAGCTACATCAGCTTGTTTAAGTTACCAGTCAGAAGTAATTTGCTGCCATGTTTCTTAGTAAAATAATCAACAAAAGTTTCCATTTTTTTGGTTGTTGTCATCAAGGTACTTCTGCACCCATTTGGCTTTCAAAGCGCAATTAAGGGATTGGATATCATTTTTAATCCACGGTCTTCTCTAAATCCTTACGACTTTCTGTGTTGATTCATGATGTGGAGATCTGCCACAGATTATCAGGTATTCCTGAAAAAGGTTAGGTAAATTTATGATTTATTGTTGCATTTTTGACACATCTTGAGGTATTTTGAAGAAATAAAGGTCGTTGCCAGAAATACGAGCGCGCCCACCATTCTCGATCATAAAATAATATCAAATTTGAATGTTTGGTCTATGAAATGCTGTGGATCAAGAACAAAAGACCGAAACTGAACACGCAGGCGGATTCCATTCGCGCGAAACTCTTTACCTGAATGCTTTTATGCTAATTTATTTTCTCACTTTCACTACCTATAAATATGCCTTTCGGTTATTTCCATTTTACTCATTTGACAATGACGATATGAAGTCGTCGATACGTCATGTAATTTTACTATCGTTAATTTTCTTGGTAAAACATAAAATAATAATACCAAAAACACGCACGTAAAAAAACGTTTTGAGTCAATACTGATTGATATTGTGCTACCTTACCAAGGACGTCATCTTGCATTGCCGCTTATGCTTCATACATTCTATGAATAACGTAACGTTTTCCTAAACTCTATTTTATCTATATCATTTCGGTCACTTCACTATCTGGGAAGAACTTATCAAATAAATTCATATTTAAGAGCAAATATTGAAATAAATTAGTATTTCTATTTCAATAAAAACGCATTAAGGGTAAAATAGATCGATTGGCAAAGGCTGCAGCCCAAAGTTTAGCAACAAAGAAAGAATGAAATAAACATAAAGGAGCCAGAATTTCCTCATCTGGTTCGATATTTAAAGCAAAGTACCGAAATTCTCACGACTGCTTGAAAAAGCCTCCTTCTTTTGCAATGGATTTTGATGCATTCGTCTGTTTTCTTTGATACAGCCTTGCTATTTTTCTTTTCGTTAGCTCTTCTGGAGATAAGATAATCGCATTTTTTAGTTACTTTGTAATTAATGCCTATCTAATAAAGATAATTATGGCGAAATTTTCGTTTCCGTTCACTTATTGCAAATAAACGTCTGTTTTTCTGAGAACCAAACACACAATATATGATTCAGTCGGCAATGAAATCGCGAAGCAGTATAACAGCCAACAGTGGCTAAAATGTCATCTAGTTACTTCGTGGCAACAGCGGAATTCTAAAGCGTCTACCAATGTGTCGTCGCGGCATTGTTTACATCTTCACCTAGAGCAAAAGAAAGCGTGATACTACTCTTAAGCGAGATTTTCGCGTTAACAGAGGAATCTGCGCGGTACAAATATCAGTGTAAACTAGCGGGATTTTGGACTACAAAACCCAGATTTCCAGAAATTTTCAGCGCTATTAAACTCTGTAGTTGTTTTTTTAGAGATGTTGAACTACAACAAAGAGAAAAAAAAAGTTCGTGCCATATGCACTTGAAAAAGTCTGAGAGAGATGAAGATTCCCCGATTTCTGCGAATTCCAAAGCCTGTGAAATCGAAGCACATCGTAATATTTGTTGATGCCTCTCAGCAAGCTTATGATGCGGCTGTCGATATCCAGTGCGAATGTCATAACGATGCCATCACCAGTCGGCGTGAAGTTCTTAAGGAAGTGAAGCGCGAAAGAGGCACGAATTTCGTAGGTTAAGTGGGCGAATTTAAGGAACTAGTCGGCCAGTTAGACCAGCAAAAGGTTCAGAGCAAGACAGTTGAACTTGGAGAAACATGGAGATTCAATCCATCAGCTGCTCCACATTTTGGAGAAGCCCACGAAGTAATAGTGTAAACAGATTTGAAATCCATTTATGCCAATGTAGAAAACCGAGATGTGATTGATGAGGAACTGATCACGATGTTTACGGGGTTGGAGTCCCTACTTAATTCCCGTCCGTTGGCTTATCAGAGTTTAGATCGGCGAGAGGATGTTCCATTGACCCCTTACCATTTCTTGCATGGCCAAATGGGAGGAAAATTTGCCCCAGAGTCTGTTGAAACCACAAATTTTAACTTGCGTCAAAGATGGCGAAAGGTTCAGGGCATTATTTCAGAAGTGTGGTGGAGATGGCTCAAAGAATGTGTTCCTACCCTCAACAGCCGACCAAAATGGACTTTCGCATTTCGAGACCTAAAATTTGGAGATGTAGTTCTTGTGATACAGCCAGATGCTCCAAGTGGACGTTGGCCATTAGGGCGAATTGTTAAGAGATGGCCACACCCGTGCAGCTAAGGTTGCGTGTGGAGTGAATACCGTCGTAAGACCAATTAACAAACAGATTCCCATTGGAATTAATAGCTAATCAGTTATTTAGAGCCACACAAGGACTACCTTCCAGAGCGGTAGGGCGGAAAATTAAGAAGACGGTAAACGAATGAATGAATTTATTTAGCACCAACTTTCCATTTCCGTGCGAATACATTCGTCTTTGGTATGCATATTACGTACAGATGACAGATAACCGATACTATTCCGATGTAGGTAAAATTGATGCCATCAAGTGCTTATAATATGCGGATCGGTTTCTCCCTGGAAAAGTGCGTTTTCCCTGGAATCAGGCGATACCCTGGCACCACTTTCCTATTGAACAACCTATTGTGATGAATTCTGTCCGTTTAAAAAGGGTCAGCGCAGGAACACCAATTGTCGTCGCTTCTAAAGATTTTCGGTGGTACGGTGTATTTCGAGAGTAATGAAGATGCTGTCCGCGTTAGAACGGATAAGGCAAATTTCGACTTTTCACTGATTTCGCTGATTTTTTCTATGAACATCAATCATTATAGCCCATAACCAAATATTTTATTTACTGAGCTCAATGTGATTTTTTTCGTTGTAGGCGAGACGGTTTACAAGGTGACCTCAAAACTACCCAATTTACCTTCGGGGACTCTACAATTTATTTATACATTGCCGGTGTTGTCAAAATGTCATTCCTTGCTCAAACATCTTGAATATTTTACACATTGAAGTTCCATTTGTCAATAACAATTCGAAGGGTTATCTTTTGTTTTCTGTGAATTTTTGACTGAATTGATGTGATTTTAAGGTATGGATGCACCGAGTGTCAGAGTGCGTTTTCTATTTACCTGCTTTCAAACGCAAGTAAAGAAAGTCTTTTGAGTCAGGACTGCCGTTGGAGCTCTTTTGAAGTGATTGGAGAGGATATGGAAGCACAATAAAAGCCGTATCAATGAGCCGTCATTCTTCGAAAAACTATACAAATCAATTTGCGGTCGAGATTAATTGATATATATACACAAGGCAACACTTAGCCGGGCAACACCAGCCGAATGTGGTTCCAATTAATTGACCTAAAAAAAATTAAAATTAAAATTTGGGCAGATAGGCGAGTCACGGATACCCGGTCTTATCTCAAGTTCAGCTCTGCTTCGCTAATATCGCCGCATTTTGATAAGTAACAGCTCGCCAAATGTGTGTAACAGCTAACATGGCCTCCCAATCACCTAATGTGTATGGCGTTCACACCATTCGCTTGGAGACTTGAGCAAAGATTCGTCGAGGATGTATACGCCTCATCAGAAAGTTCAAGGAAACCTTACTATTAGTGAATGTAATGTGTGATGCAAGATACTAGTTCAACTCAAAACAAAACTAAAAAAAATTAAAATTTCATTTATTTAATTTTGTTACTTCGCAGTCAATTTCAAACAATTTGTCAACAGGAAAGAAAGTAAATAAATTTTTCACTAGTATGACAAATACGAGTAATAAACAACACGAAACAGGGAAACCCAAAGGTTCTTCGACAAAATGCCTACTCAAAATTTTGATCACCGGAAAACTAAAACCTTTTGTTTTCGGAAGGGAGAATATGTTGTTTACATTGTGATAAAATATAAAAAAGGAAGTATGGACGATTCTATTGACAGTGCTGAAAACGACGACCAAGGAGTGGAGCTTTACCGTCAATTGAAAGCACTATGGGGAGTAGCCAATATGCAAGGCAGAAAGTGGATATTTTATCCACCTAAAGTTTTTAAGACTAAATGCCAGTAAAAATCAAGCCGCATACACGCGGCGGAGGAGTAAACAGCATGGCCGACCCGTCCGCTAAGATTTTCCCCTTTTTGTAGAATTTAATGGCCAATTTTTCCAAAACATCTTAACCAAACGAAGAAATAGATCCTCTAACTCATCTAAAGAGGAATCTCCGGAAGCAAAAAAGCCTAGAGGTTCGCCGAATTCTTGAATTGATACTCAGCAAGTCAACGAAGGTGACGACGAATTCATGGCGGCCTAAAGTATGGTAGAAGATGTACAACAGAAGCTCCAAAAGATACTCCAAAAACTTGGAAAACTCGATTTAATCGAGTAATCGGTGAACAAAAGTCAGGATACCCTCGTAAAACTGGAAGCAAGAAAGTAATCACTGAAGAGCTTTCAACAATCTGCTACAGCCGACATTAGCGACTTGAAAGAAAGCCTGAACTTTAGTCAAGAAAAGAACAAAACGTCGCTCGACGATCTTAAAAGACAACGCGAAAACCTTGAAGAAAAGCTAAACTAGCTTCAAGGACAAAACAACCACCTTGAAAACAAAATTAAAGATGTAGAGACTAAGAACCTTTACCTAGAGGCGTACTCAAGTCGCGAAAATACAAAATTTGAAAATATCAACGAAGACGACAACGACGACGAAGACATAGAGCAAAGGCTTCGCACTTTCCTTGAGACTGACCTGGGATCCCGAGACGCCCATACAGCAGAAATACAAAGAGTTCATCGACTAGGAAGGAAAAAAACCAATAAGTCAAGACCCATTCTCGCGAGATTTCTTAGATTTAAAGGCTGCGAGAAAATTCTGTCTTTAGGAAGACGGCTCCGGGAGACAGCTTATACGATGTATCAGGACCATCCACATGAAATCGTACAAAGAAGAAAGAATCAAATGGACACATTCAAAAAGGCCACGGAAAATAGAATTCCTGCTACCTTTAGTAAGGCACAACCAGACAAATTATATATTCGAGGTAAGCTTTGGCCAGTAGGAAAAACACTAGACATTTAGATGTAATCACGATCATTTCGGAAATATATATACATAAATATTACAACTGATACAATTTCTAGGAGAAATGGATATATTTCGTCCCCGTTAATATATATTTATTTCTTTTTCTTTTTCCAGTTATACATACGCCATATTATCGATGTAATATTTGTTTTTGCGGGCGGTGACGCGTGTTTCAGCCAAAACCAGACCGCCTTATAGGAAAGGCGCGTATTGCAAAATTGAGTTTTCATTGGGCCTCGCGCTATTGATTCTGAAGTGATCGAAATACATGGCTCTATCATCAAAAGACCTTAGTCTAATAGCGAACGCCTTTTTGTTGGTTTACGCGTATGCTAATGTGAGTCTGTGTTTACTGCATTTTGTGTACTTCCCAACCCAGGATGAATTTTTTGTAGTTTTGTATGTGTATTTTCGTGTTCTGTTCACGTATATATTTTATTTTGGCTTCTCCAAATGCATTTTTCTCCTTAGGTCCAAATATAATGTTTCGTTATGCAAGGTGTTTGCCGTCACGCATATCTTTACCGCTTTGAAAATCCCACCCATAGTCTTCATCCACACCTCATTACAATCAACACTTACGCCGAAGATTAAGTGATCTGTTCCTTGAATGTGCGAGGGCTGTCGAATACCATGAAAAGGCTTGAGACCTTTTGCTGGCTCAAGTTAAAAAAACTATGCAATTTATTTTCTTCAAGAAGTTCATTGTACTAAAGAGAAAGAGATCTTGTGGACTTCCGAATGGGGTTTCTCAGCTGTTTTTAGCAGCTATTCAAGTGCTAGTGCCGGAACTTGTAAACTTTTTAATAATAATTTTGGACATAAAATTCTGAAACAATTTTCTGATCTAGAGGGAAGATTTGTCATAGTAGATGTCAAAACAGACTATAAGATTTTGACCTTAGTAAATGTTTATGCGCCAAATGACGATAATCCCACCTTCTTTAAAAGTGTGCTTAATCAGCTTCTCTCTTTCGACTGCGAAGAGTCCTTGGAAGTGATTATAACTTTGTTCTGGAGGTTGTAAAAGACAAATTTAGAGGAAAGCCGGCCACTCATAAAAACTCGTTAGAAGAAGTTCGGTTCATAGCTAGCCTCTTGACCGAAGCTGAATGCTTACAAAGCCTGAAATCAATGCAAGCAAACAAAAGCCCTGGAAGTGACGGCCTCCCAGCCGAATTTTACAAGGTTTTCTGGAAAGACATACATCATTATCTTCTAAACGCACTAAATTGTGCATATGGAAACGGCCTTCAATTACTCAAAGGAGAGGATTAATCACTCTCGTGCCAAAAAATAACAAATCTGCTCATTTCTTAAAGAACTGGAGACCAATAACACTTCTTAACTGTGATTGCAAAATATAAGCCAAATCCATTGCTAATCGAGTACGTAAAGTCCTACCAAAGATAATCAACAACGGTCAGACCGGCTTAAAAAAAAAGATTTATGGAGAGAACATCAGACTTCTCAATAGTATAATAAATTACACAGATACAGAACAAATCCCTGGCCTTCTATTATTTGTCGACTTTGAGAAGGCTTTCGATAGTGTAGAAAAAACTCTAAAATACTATAACTTTGGAACATCCTTGACTGCACGGGTAAAATTATTTTATACTGTTTTTAGCAGTTGTATCCAAAACAACGGATGGTCCTCCGACTTCTTTACGTTAAGTCGCGGTGTGAGACAGGGCTGCCTTCTTTCCCCTTATTTGTTTATTTTATGTGCAGAAATATTGGGTAGCACAGTAAGGAAGCATAATGAAGTTCGTGGAATCACGATCCTGGGCACTAAGTGCAAACTCTCGCAATACGCAGATGATACGACAATGATTTTAAATGGATCACAATCCTCCTTTTCTAGAACTCTATACTTACTTGACGCATTTGCTTCGATATCTGGCTTTACAGTTAATTACGATAAGATGGAAGCGCTCTGGATCGGCTCATCGAAAAATTTGAATGCAGCATTACTCTCTTACAAACCTATAACATGGGCTGAGAGAAAGGCTTACGCCTTGGGAGTCCGGTTTTCGACTGTAGAGAAAACCGCTTCTTACGATAAATTTTCTGAAAAAATCGAGAGATTAAAAAAAATCCTAAATAGCTGGTCTGCAAGAAGGTTGACTCTTCTAGGTAAAATTACGATCATTACATCTCTTGCAGTATCGCAAATTGTGCATGTTATGTCCTCTCTCCCAACGCATCAGGGTGCACTTAAAGAAATTAATTCTTAGTTGTATAATTTTCTCTGGGATAAAAAAGGGGACAAAATCAAAAGAGTAGAAATGATTAATGACTACAATAAAGGGGGTCTCAAGATGATAGATATTCAAAGTTTTACTAAATCTCTGAAAATAAAGTGGATACAAGGTTACTTAAATAATGATAATCAGGGGAAATGGAAGCTTTTCGTTGATTACTACCTCCAGAGGCATGGAGGCAAAGCAGTGTTTTTAAGTAACATTAAACCGCAAGACGTTTTACAGCTTAACCTAGACGATCCTTTATTGAGGGAAATTATCGAACACTGGACCAATTTATATTACAGAGAGAAGAACCTTGATTTTAACTCTATGTTTTTATGGCATAACTCACTAATCAGAATAGAGAACCGACCTTTCTTTTACAAAGCCTGGCTTAAGGCAGGGGTAAAAAAAGTTAAAGATCTACTTAACAATGATCAGAATTTGTTAAGTTATAATGCATTCATAGATAAATTTAATAGTAAAACTAATTACCTTGAGTACTTTAAAGTAATACCCGCGTAAAAACAATTTAAGAAATCGTGCTCACCAGTCTTACACAACTCTCTTTCAAATGATATAGCGGTTCTATTGTCTCATTCAAATATTTGCAAAGAATTTTGTAGACGCTTTCTGAAGGGAGTATAGTTCAAGATTCGATCGTTAACTGGAAAAACACTTTTTAGTTACCATTCCTCTGTACAAGAGAAACAAAGCTTAGAGTATTGTATTGTTTAAGTTTCTTCATAGACGAATTGCTATACAAACGACTTTCTTTCCAAGATAGGTATAAAACAATTCGACTCTTGTTCCTTTTGTGGTGAGACTACTGAAACTCTGGTTCACCTGTTTTGGTACTGCAAACATACTCAAGCATTCTGGAAAAGTTTTTCCTCGGGAAGCGAGGGCCGAAGGCCCGAGCGTAGCGAGGTTAATAAATTTGTCGGGCCGAGCCGGCCCGAGCGGAGCTAAGCCGCGCGAATTCGAGCGAAAAATATATTTATATATGTCTATATATGTTTATATCTTTGAAGATGTCCGCACAATGACGTCAGACTGTCTGGCGTTGTCTGGAGCAAAATTTGCATACATGGAAAAAAATATGCGTGCATGATCAAATTTCAACAGCAATGTTCATCAATATTCACTGGACACAGAACTATCTCTCCAGAATCTTTTCCCTTTCTTTTAGAAATCTTTTTTGTGAAAGAGTGCATTAAAGAAATTACACGTTTTGTGGCCGCGGTCAATAATTTTCCGTGGGAAATAAATTCATCGAACACGACAGCGCTGCACGCCCGTTGTACATTACGTCGCGTCAGAAATAGATTTTCAACCGCAAACTAGCCCGTGGAACTACGAAAACACCATGCTCATCAAAAAAAAATTCTTATGCGCCTCTTAATCTCCTCGTTTGATGCTACAATACGAGTAAAGAGGGCTTTCCACCCAGCCCCCGCTTCGCGATGTTTTGCGAGTCACGTATTTCTAGTATAAAAGGATATCCCAACACCTTGAAGATTTGAAAGACATTCCTCTCTCTCCCACTCTCTGTCTAGGCTTAATTAACGATGTTTCACATCTACTTTTACATCACTTACTTCTTATTGCTAGACATTATATATACAACTGTAAACTGAGAAACACCATACCCAAGGTGCAACTATATAAACAACTGCTCGTGAACTCCATGAAAATTGAAAAGCAAATAGCTTTAGATAATAATACCCTAAATTCTTTTGAAAAGAAGTGGATCCCATTGAAAGACGCCCTCCAATCCCAAATGATCAATTAAAATTCAATAAGTTAATAACGAGGATTAGTAAGTAAGGGGTAAGCTATGTTGCTGAACATGGTATGAAGTAACGATTGGATGTAATTAGGTAGTTTAAATTTAGTCGTAAGTTAGTATATATTGTAAGTAGCCGTAATTGTAACGAGCGAAAGTTATTTTACTGTCTGGTATGTGTTGAATTGTAATTAGAATCTTGTATTGTAGACAAGTGTAAGTAACCAGTAAGCACTGTTTTGTAGGTAGAATACTGTATTGTCTAGTGATGTATTTAGCCCGTAACGTAAGTAATGTGTTTTTGCAAATAAATGATTATATATAAAAAAAAAAAAAATCAAAGAAATCGTTGCCACGGTAAAAAAATCGATTTCGCTCATACAGTCGAGCCTGTATATAACGGCCACCCTCGGGACTTGAGGAACTGGCCGCTTAATACAGGATCACTAAAAATACTCACTGGGCGTTGTCTAATGTCAATATTTATGGCGTATCATAAAAAAACAGTTCATGCAAGGAAACAATTATAGGACAATCAACACTCTTTCAAGCGACCAATACTTTAAACAAAGTTCAGTGCCGACTTGTAACTTAACGTTGTAACATACGTAACATTGTGTAAAAGTACTATGCAATAAATTGTCCTCTACCCTTCTACAGTATGCAGTGCTCTATTTCTATAACTTACAGTTCACAACAAAATATCTCATTCAGTCATTTCATAGTTGTTACGCTCAATGTTCAATGTCACATGGCTGAAGAACAAGCTAATTAAAGAGGAATTTCTTGCTAAAGAGTGAACCATATTCAAAACAAATTTCTTTTAGCGTTTGTGATATGGTACTGTACTCCAGCACATTGTGGACATCTGAAAAACGTATTAAACGGCCGAGTATCAGCTGACAGTAGTTGTACATGTTATTTCTTTATAGTGATGCTGGGTCGCATTTTAAACACAATAAAATACCGCATAAAATAACATATGGCTTAGTTTATATTCAAGGGTGGCCGCTTAATACAGGTATTAAAATACAGGCATTAAAAATAACAAAGAAAGACAAACATAGGACTGCTAGAAGGTGGCCGCGGCCGCTTAATAGAGGTGGCCGCCTAATACAGGTAATAAATGCAGCGTTTATATGAGCGGACAATCGGGACTTTAAAAACTGGCCGCTTGATAGATGGTGGCCGCTTAATACTGGGCCGTTATATACAGGTTCGACTGTATTTCGTTAGTTTGAACGCCTATGTAAGCAAGTAAAGGATGTAAGGTTAATTTTTTTAAATATTCGATATAACCAGGAGCCATAACCAGGGATGGAGACCGTAACGAGATGCCATTTTCACTTGTGGGCTTGTCCCTAGGTGTTGTACCAAAAAATCTATTTTTAGGAAAAAAAAAATTTGCCATAGTACGTGCGCGCACGCGGGTAAATGGCCAGGATCACGCGTGAGGAAATTGAAATTTTTCTCTACCCGTTTAAAATGGCGTCCAAATTTTCAAATTTGCTTGGGGATATATCCTTGGTGCCCACATTTAAGGGATTAGACCCTCAGAACGAAAAAGTAGCAATTGAAAGAAGACGGAGGAAGTTGGAATAAGCGGCATATTGATCACATGACTCTCAAAGTAAAGTCAAAAAGGCGCCAAAACGGTGGCCGGCTGCGTGTGTTGCTACAATTGAATGAATATGTACTCAGACACGTAAGTGAATTTTTTCTCAGCTGCTTTTTGTCACTTTTGCCAGTATGATATGGTTCAAATGGTACCCGAAAATTGTCTAAAGTTCAGTTACTTGTTATTGGAGAAAGTGTAAACAGTTGTGGAAAGTTCTGACGCTGCAAAGTTGTTACGCATTTTTTACAACCTCCATATTGAACTCTGTCAGTCTCACTGTTTTCTTGCTCATGTTGAACTGGAAAAAGAGCTTTAAGCTGCTTGGAATCAAGTTCCGTGGCCATGGAATGGAAGAAGCAAAACAACAACCGGCTACACGGATGGACTTTCTAACCAGGAAAAAAAGTACGCTAAAAAATTGTACCTTCTCACATTCCGCGTAAGCCCGCAGCCGGTTTCTTGGCTATGAACAAAGCCTGATTCCGGGATATAAAATAGTGGAGGATGCATTTGACTGAGACCGACACCGAGTTGAAACATTTGGATTGGTTTCTGGGTTTTAGTCAAGATACGTACTTCAAAATAAAGTAAAAAATTTCTTCTTTCATTTCAGCTTTCATTTTGTTTTCACTCCCGCGGACATGCATGAAAACTTTTCGTTTGTCTGCCAGTAGTTTTGTTTCACCTCTTCAGTTGTTAATTTCTGTCGGAGGCATTTTGCTAATTATCAGCTTATTTTGATGTTAAAGTTGCTAGTTTGATGTTGAGGAAATTTATCCCGCAAACTTGAAAAAAAAAAAGAGTTTGAAAACAGATAAGAACGTGTTTACAGCTTTCTTGTCTCTTGGATGAGTTTAGAAATCAACAACTAATAAACGAATGAACATTAATTTCAAGTCTTACGTGTAATAACTCTTGAAAGCAGCAAGGCAACAGCCGTCATAAGAAGCAGTCAGTTTCAATTTCGGCAAAAAGAAGTAATCGAGGAATTCACTTCTGACCGATGTTGAAAAATTTTGCACAGATCTGTGAAAGAAACATGCTCAATTCGACAGCTTTTAGCTTGACTACTTAATTTCTGCCAATAAACTGAGTAAAGTTTTATTTATTACGGTAAAATCATACACTCGTAAAACTGATGTCAGTTTACAAAATTTGGTGGAAGCGCCGAGTATTAATGCCAGCTAGTGAGTGCGAAGTGAAAACGTTTGGGACGATGGACTTAACTCGTTTCCTTAAGGATTTACCACCAATTTGAAATAAATAGTTAAAACTGACTTCTCCAATAAAATTTAAGTTTATATAAGACTTATATCAGCATCGCGGAGAATATTTTATGTTTGTACTTTAAAGATTAATGTTTTCTACTGGGGTTTCAATTCAGTCAGGAGAATTTCCTGGAGTTGTTCCCAATGTTTTAGTTTACAGCTGTAGTTTAGTTAGGTTAGATGGAGAAACTTAAACATGTACAGGGTAATAAAATGTTATTTTCACATTTAAAGTATTTAAAAATTATGTTATTTTGTCAAAACCGAACTAAACTTTCTTTCCATTTTCCGTATCAGGTAGTAGCCCCACGCAAATTTGCGTGTATCCGTGCGGGTTTATGACGTGAAGGGTGGCGCAATTTTTTCTAAAAAATAGATTTTTTGGTGCAACACATGGGGACACGTTGAGCTCACGCTTACGGTCTCCATCCGTGCTTATGGCTTCTGATATAACGACAGAAAACCATGAAAAACGGTTACCCTACCGGAAGCTCGCATTTCACCACGGGAGAAATCGAAATTTTACAATTTTCAGCTTCTCGCTGTTCAGACATTTATATAGCTATGAATCTATCTTTCGTATAATTTGGTATATTGATTCTTCCTCAGTCAAGACATAGTAATTATATACATTTCTGCTCGTTTGTGAGCGAACCGAGCTCGGATGAAGTAGACACACTTTTGTCTATCACGCAAAAGTCTAAAATAATCCAAATTCAGCGAGAAAAAAAGCTGACCGGTAGTTTCTCAATTCCTCTCATACTTTAACAAAAGAGAGTTCAGTAATTGATTTTTTGGTGTACGGTTTTAAATATTTAGGATCTAGCAGAACTTTTACACGAACGCCGATCAAAGTTCGACAAAATTACAATTCAGCGCCATTGAAATCTAAAACTCTATATACCAAGGGGTAATAGAATAAATTAACTCCTCGGCCAAAATTTGTATAAAAAAAGGCTTTAAACTATTTCCAACACTTTAAGCGATTAAAAAAAAAAGTGCACTGGTGTTAAATATTGTCTACACGGGTACAACAAACCAACAAACACCAAAATAACCACAAGATAAAATTAAATCTCACTCGCTCCCTAATCTGTGTCACGTACGAGCGACTTTTCCAAAATAACTAACAGATGTTTACATCCCTTGATTTAGTCATATCTTAAAATATCTTACTTAACGATTTCCAGGTCAACTTGGTGAAGAAATAGACAATACATCCTGGAAGAATTAGAATTAATGGTATTAATGACAAGAGGCTTTATCATCCTTCGATGACGAAAAGCAAATATTGCTTTAATCTAGTTCACCATTTCTCTGAAACAATATATTTAAAACCAGAGTTAATTGTTGGGTAACAAAACAACGATGTCTTGTTCGTTTATGACTATTGTCGGTGGGATTTGCGCGGGGATTTGCGGCAGAGACGAATGCACTAGTTCCTCAACTTCCGTCACACCACTCAAGCAGCGTGACAACCATACCAAACATCACAACAAGTCCTTGAAATTGTCATGTAAGCATGACAGCATGGCACTAAATGGGTTCGGCGCGCATAGATCAAAATTTTACTTTTATGAATGAACGTGTGAGGTTGGATGGTGTTCTTTATTTCTTTTTGTTTGAGTTTACAAAGCTTCTGACACTGTTCAAGGACCACTTATAATATTTTTTTTGTGGTGAACATGTACCATGATACAGCGAATACAACTTTTTTCTTGAGGGTAAGCGACAATTAGCCGATGAAGAGAAATTTCTTGAGTGTGAAAGCGGCCACGGTAAACGACAATGAGCTTAAATTCCAATGAATTATGGCATTTTCAAAGCAAAAGGATCTGTTTCTTTTCTGATGTCTCTTATCTCTAGAAAAAAAAATTGCTCTAAGAGCTCTGCTGCGTTCTCTTTCATGGCTCAGGTCTGTCAATTTGATTTTCTTATCGTAGCGCCGAGTGGCAGACTCGTTAATTTTTACAGTTTTCTTCGCCGCTTGGTCTCTTTCAAATTTCTAAATCTCCACGGCATCTAAGCTAGGATAACAATGCTCATGACTCCCACGTTTATGGATGATCGTGTCTAAAAGTACACACGAGTGACCAGGAGTGACCACGAATGACCACGAATAACTACGAATAAACACGAGTGACCTCGAGTGACTACGAGTGAAGACGAGTGAACACGAGTGACCACGAGTGAGTACCACTGACTACGAGTGACCACGAGTGAGAATAACATGAAAATATTATACTGACGTGTTATTTTTATCACACGGTCTCTACTTAACCTCAAATAGACCGGTTTTTTTTCATGGACACCGAAATAGGTTAATTTCATACTGGAGACGTTTCAGATAGACGAGAGGTGAGCGGATGGGGGGAGGGGTGTGATATGTGGGGTGGGGTGGTCTAAATCTACTTCCTGCCCTTACCTCTAATCCCACCCCTTCCTACTTTTTTGTTGAATTTGCCTTTTGAGAATTTTGGGACTTAATCTCAACGGCGTTTTTCCGCACTTGACATGTCTTTAATGGAAATATCTCTTTCACGTCTCAAGCAATCCAAAAACTCTATGCTCATCCCGTGAATCTATGTTGTGGGGTGTTTGGTGAAATTTTTGGGTATATATTTTGGAGCAACAGTCGTAAGCGAGTTGTGGGTTTGATTTACACGAAACAATGCGTGTCGTAGGCCTGTCGAAAAGCTTCGTAAGCTTGTGTGATAAAAATTGTAATACTGCGCAGCGTAGTTAATAAATGTGAATTCAAAAGTTATAAAATAGACGCTGAAAGATGATTCGAATTATCTTTCAGTGTCTTTTTTATAACTTTTGAATTCAGCTTCGTAAGCTTGTCGCGTGCGACGAAGTCGTACCGTGTAAATCGGTCTTACGAGTGCTGTACAGGCCCGCAAATGTTTTCCGGACCGAAAATGATCCCCAACTTAAACCGCAAATGATCCCCGGACGGGAAATGATCCCCAGATTGGACCGCAAATGATCTTTGATCGCCTCACCATAAATATAGAATGGAATGGACTCAAATTTGGACAGTGGATTTCAACTTTATAGAATTCATTTTTTTTAATAACAGCAGTTGTTATATTAAACTATTTGCACGCAAATGTCACAACAGGGCCGTACCTAGGATTTTTTGTCTGTGGGGGCAAACTCCGCACACCCCTCACAGGGGTCTACCATACGCAGACAGGGTTTCTAGTTGGACATTAATTTTGTTTTCACTCCTACACAGAAAGTTGCCTCTACGACGTTTAGAGAAAAAAAAAAAAACACACCGATACTTTTAGTTTTAAATTGTCATGACTTTTTATGGAGTTAACGTCTTGCTTAGCTTGAAGCAAGAGAGGATCGTGATCCTGTCTTGCTTGAGGTAAATAACGTCTCTTATTTTAAAACACAGTCGATGCACTGCTGTAAACAAAGGGAGAAAATCACTGAGCTGCCACAATTCAAACGCACTATCTACAACGATTACTAGAGACCCAAAAATCCAAATAGCCGTGCCAAGAAATACAACTCCTTGTGACAAACACTAGCCGGGCCCGGCATTGCAACAATTACAGAATGAAGCTCATTGTATGATACAAGCAGTGATTAATTTCTGTCCTAATATTGCCAAATCTCAACAAGAAAGGCAGTTAAAACTATCAAGCACTAAAAAGAGCCAAGCCAAACCCAGCTGAAATGTCCTATGTGGCATAAAAACACCGTCGTTGAACACACAGAATAAGAGGTCATATTCAAAACGAAGAGAATTCAAAAGAGGAAACTCAAAAATCAATAGGCGCGAATGACCTGTCGGATGATGAACATATGATGGTTAAATCCAAACCCGCTACAAATACTTGCGAGCAGCGCAGGCTTTTAAAACCAATTTATCTCGGAAAAAAAATACTTGTATAAGCTAGATTTAAAAGGGCTAAACCACGCGCCAGAAAGTGGCGTATGCTTGTCAGTCTTTATTTGCACACCAAATTCTAAACCATAGGCAGCCCAAACTGAAAAAAATCATTATTTTCATAAGAAAACCGGTACCTCAAAAGATTTTCCAAAATAATTATTTGGAATTCACATTGAAGGAATATTTTTTCAGTCAATTAGTCGATTTTCTTGTGATCAGTGTGATGTTAGAAACGGAATTAAGTTTTCCTGGCGGGGGCAGCCCCGCGCTATGTGCGGCCCTGCACAACTTTAAAATTATAATGTAGCAGCTCAGTAGAACTCTCAGTGCACAGTGAAACAGAACAATTTACTTATAAACTGGAACATACTTTGTACACAATTTACTTATACCATTACAACGCCTAAAATGTTCACGAATTGAACGAAATTCGTCATTTTTCAAATAGGGCGAACAATACGAGATAAATTTTGCCAGAGCAACTCAAAAATAGTTTACTGGAACAGACCAACTTACTTGTATTGGAAAGCCTCCTCCGAGAGTACGACAATTTCGCACTGATGTAGTAAGCCTTTCCCTAAGTAACCCAGTCACTCCCATCCCGAACGTATTCACTTTAGAAAATTCGCGAATCATAGTGAGTGGGAGATGTAACTTCGACGGATGACCATTACCTGCGAGTGAGGTGATTATGTTGCCTTATATGGCCTGGAGAACATTTTTGATATTGCGGTTGCCGCGATGTCTAGCTTAGGAGAAGGCTGATTTTGACAGCATTGCTTTGGTGAGCTATGAAGCCCACCAAAGCAACTACCATAGCCTTTAGCAAATAGACGCAAAAACAAAAGATGTACTCGAAGAACTAAAATTGAAGTATACAGAAAGCGAATTGCTGAAGATCAAATTTGCCTAAAATGTGGGGAAAAATTGACAGCTATTCCTAAGCCGCCTATGAGGAAGACAATTGCCTTCTGAAGGTCTATGCTGACGACAGTGTGTTTCTTAAAAAAATTCAAAGAAAGACTGGGAGTCTAATCAGCAGCAAAACGAAAATGAAAGACAAAATCAACATATTACACGACAACCCATTGGACGACCGAGGCTAAAACGTTATGCTTAAGACAAAGATTTGATTAAGAACGAAGGCGACGATAGTGGGCGGATTTGACCGTCATCTGAAGCGCATTGACCGATTCGTCTTCCTTTTTCGAAAAAAAAAAAAAAAAAAAAAAAACTTGCGAAATTCTTAACTGACCCGCTCTTAATTTGGAAGGGTTTCGTACAATTCGTGCACATTTCAGGCATTGAAATGGTATAAGTAAATCATATAGATGTATGTTGCAGTTTATAGGTTTATATTGCTCTGTCGTATTGTGCTGCTATATATTAACTTTTAAGGTTGTGAAATTTGCATGTAGATAGTATAAATATCATGACTGGTGTTATTAACAAAAATGAATTCTATAAAGTTGAAATCCATTGTCAAAATTTGAGTCCATTCCATTCTATATTTATGGTGAGGCGATCGGGGATCATTTCACTTTTACTCCAAGAATACATAGATTCACATGGGTAGCAAATATGAGGTAAAAGAGTGCGTTTGCTCGCCTTTGGTCATATTTTCACACAAATCAAATATTGTTTTTGCAATACATTTACAAGCAAAGCAAACGTGGTAAATACCGTATTTACGCAATATTCACACACCTATGCAAATGTACGTGGAAGAGGAAGTACACCTCACGTTCAAGACAACTTTACCTCTAAGGCAAATATGAGCAATACCACACATTTGCTCCAAGGAAAATGGATTTACGTGAGCAAATGTGGTAAAATATCTTAACTTTGGTCATATTCGCGCATAAATCAAATCTCATGTTTGCACGACATTTACAGGCAAAGTAAAGCCGGTAAATATGAGTAACACCACACATTTGTTCCAAGGATAATGGATTTACGTGGTGAGCAAATGTGATAAAATATCATGTTTGCTTAACTTTGGTCATATTTGCGCATAAATCAAATCTCGTGTTTGCACGACATTTACTGGCAAAGAAAATCCGGTAAATATGAGTAACACCACACATTTGTTCAAAGGATAATGGATTTACGTGGTGAGCAAGTGTGATAAAATAATTATCATGTTTGCTTAACTTTGGTCATTTTTGTGCATAAATCAAATCTCTTGTTTGAAAATAATTATCATGTTTGCTTAACTTTGGTCATTTTTGTGCATAAATCAAATCTCATGTCTGAAAATAATTATCATGTTTGCTTAACTTTGGTCATTTTTGTGCATAAATCAAATCTCATGTTTGAAAATAATTTTCATGTTTGCTTAACTTTGGTCATTTTTGTGCATAAATCAAATCTCATGTTTGAAAATAATTATCATGTTTGCTTAACTTTGGTCATTTTTGTGCATAAATCAAATCCCATGTTTGCATGACATTTGCAAGTAAAGAAAAGCCGGTAAATATGAATAAAACCACACTTTTTCTCCAAGAAAAATGGATTAACGTGGTGACCAAATGAAGTAAAAAAACATGTTTGCTTGACTTTGGTCATATTTGCGCGTAAATCAAATCTCATGTTTGCACGACATTTACAAGCAAAGGAAAGCCGGTTAATATGAGTAAGAACAAACATTTGCGCCAAAGAAAATGGATTAACAGGGTGGGCAAATGAGGTTAAACATTATTTAAAGAAGATGAAATCGTATTTTCACCAAAATGTTTATTCTGTGATCACAAACAGTCCTAACGTTAGTTACAGTGTTTATATATTTCTGTCAGTGCTTCACAAACAATAACTGATAACTCTCTGCATTTCTAAAAGAACTTATTACATTATACATGTACTTCAACTTTAAACAATAACCAATGCTTTCTTCCTTCTTTTTTGGCAAATAACAAAAAGTGTTCTCTTGTCAGAAGATAAACATCACTCTTAAAATAATATCTGAATTATGCATTATTTACAAGTAATAGGTCCTTGCATACAGCAAAGAAAATAGCTTTTTTTAAATTAATTATGCTCAAACTAATCAATGAAAATAACTTGCACTGTAATTTATTTTTTTTTTCACCAACTAACCAATGAATGTGTTCAATTCCACAATTTTATCACGCAAACATTATCTGTCTTATCATTTGTTTAAAAAAAAAAACCTATCAGTTTACATTTGAAATAAAACTTAACACCTGTAGAGTGACAATGCAACTTAAACAGCTGAAATTAGGAGTTCCATAAAGTATCCATATCGGTTCATGGAAGGGGATGGACATTTTCTGGAACAAAACAATCTCCTGCCACTTAAACAACATGGCCATCTTTGTACACCCTTTTACAGTTGTGCACCAGTGAAGAGTAAAAGTTTGAATGATGCGGCATTTTTTAATATGAAAGTAAAGGAAACATGGGTCCATGAAAAGATTTTAGTGTCATTATTTCAACAAAAATTTCAACTTTATGATTCTCTAACCCCCCCCCCCCCCCCCCCAAAAAAAAAAAAATCAATTTTGGATATTTATACAGCCAACTCTCCTAAGATTGACACCAGTACCAAGATGGTTACCTCTATAAGCTAGACAGGCTTTGTTGGTCCTGACATGTCTGAAATTAATTCCCCTGTTTGTAACTTATAAACTCTTCCCTGCAACATTTTCTTTTTGCAGTTTGAAATTAATGTATGATTCAAGACACATCATTTTACTACGCCACTCAGAAATACCATGAACACTTTCATTTGACTTTGACATGTATTACATATATGCTACAACCAATCCAGCATGAGATGGCAAACCATAGAAAGAATTACCATTAGGTCTATAGTTTAATTATCTGTAGTAGGAATATTGTGTATCATCTTTTATGTATTTATGTTGTATTTTTTGGTTAATGGCAAAACAAATGAATTGAATTGAATTGAATTTCCAGACTTCATAAAACAATTAAATGTATGATTCAAGACACATCATCATTTTACTACACCACTCAGAAATACCATGAACACTTTCATTTGACTTTGACATGTATGCTACAACCAATCCAGCATGAGATGGCAAACCATAGAAAGGATAACCATTAGGTCTGTAGTTTAATTATCTGTAGTAGGAATATTGTGTATCATCTTTAATGTACAGTATTTATGTTGTATTTTTTGGTTAATGGCAAAATAAATGAATTGAATTGAATTTCCAGACTTCATAAAATAATTTAAGTGTCGATGGTTTTATGAATCACAATGTAATTAACTCCGAATAAAAGTACTCAAACTGTATATTACTGTGTGAATCCAAAACCTATGAACACATTCATTTCACTTTGACTGGGACCGGCATCTTCTGGAGCTGGACAGCTTAACACTGACGTGGTTGCATAACTTTAAAATCAACTGCAAATCATGCAGCACAAACTGAAAGATGATTTGAAATTGAAGGGGTGTCTAGAAAAAAGCCCTAAATGGCTTCTGATAAATTGTCAGATTCTCCTTCCAAATTGCGTTGTATTCACTTGTGAGACAAAAGGAGAGTTTGACCTTACATCAAAGTCACTTGGGGCCTTGTTCCAGGCACCCCTTCATTTACAAGCACAATTACTCCCTAAATCATAACTATAACAAAATTCTCAAATCTGATTGGCTATCAACAGCCATAATTTGAGCATTAACAGGACAGTGTACACATCATGCCCTGTGTAATTGGACAGTTAACCTGTCATGCCTGATGTAATTGGACAGTGTGTGTAATTTTGTGTAATTAAATCAATCTCGAAACTTAACTCAACTGCTGTCCTCTATTTATTTACCAAAAAGTTAAACTGTTGGCTTTTTTTCTCAAATTTTGTTGGAGTTAAGAGTAAATGATAACAGGACTTTGTATCATCCAATTCTTTCTGTAACCATAGTCATGATTAAACAAAAACTAATCACTGATTTTCTTAAAAACTCGCACGGTTACAGACCAAATTGGCTCCACTCAGTCCTATTACCATTATCAATTGTACATGTGCAACATACTGTAAGGTCCATTCACAAACTTGTTTTATCACTTGCAAAATCTAAAAGAACCTAAATCTGAAATCAAAAAGCATATTCCATCAGGTTAAAGACAATAGGGAAACCACAAACTTGAATAGCGATTTAAATACAGCTGTTGACAAATGGTATATGTGTCCAGCTTGAGTTATCCAATTTGAACAAGTTTTAATCGGACATCTGCAATTGAATTCCCAGGTTTTTGCGTACCTATGATGGTACAAATAGGCATGTGGAGAACCAATCAGATTCAAGACTTTCGCTATTAGCACTACAATAAATATATCTTATTACATGTTAGCCTGGTTCACACTAGCAACATAATAACAAATGATAAAGTGTATCGCCCTAGATCACAGTAAAGGTACAGTAAGCTGTGGTAAAGGTTTCTGTACCAGGGCTCAAAATAACGGCCGGTCAACGGATAATGTCCGGAATGATTGGAGTGTTGACTGGTCAACCTTTCGTCTTGCCAGTCATGGTGACTGGTCACATTCAATCGTATTGAAGATGAAATAAATTAAAATTCCCAAGCTGTTCAGTTGTTATCAGTATGTAGCGTGTTGCTGTGTATTGCGGATCTTTGATCTGAAATCCTGGGTGAAATGCAACCAGAACCGTTATTTACAACTTCGCGAATTGAAACAGACATCGGGGTTCACGCACTTCCAGTCGCACAATTAAAAATATTTTCACTTTCATTAGTTAATTTATAACTTGGTTTGTTTTCATTTCGCCGCTGTAATTTATTACTATTGTTGACTATGATTGCTTTAAAGTACTAAAAGCTCTAAGCAACGCCTTTTTGGAAATATATAAGGCCAGTTTTGCTTCATGTGCCCTTGTTTTAAGAGTTATTAATGTTGTAAATTTGCACAGCCAGAAAAGATACGTGACCAAGCTAAAATGAATTTGACCGGTTATCACTTTCCGGGGACTCTGCAGAAATTATTTCGAGCCCTGTGTACTTGCCTTGTTTTAAAGAACAATCTTTGTCATGTCATTCGCGAAGCGTTGGTTACACTGATAAATTATTTGAAAACTGCTTAAACTGATTTAAAACAATAAGCTGTACTGCAGAAACACTGAAAAAAACAAAAACAAATAGTTGAATAGTGTAATATTCTGCCCTGGGTATTGTTATTTATTACATGTAAATGAGGTATGCGGACTCGCTCTGGCCTGGGACAAGCCCAAACCAAGGCGAAAAAAAGGAGCATAGGTCTCAAGCCCGCCTTCTTCTCGGGAAGGGTGGGCGGGATGCGAAACAAACACTGACCGTGACTAGAGCAAAGTCCATTGAATAGAG
This sequence comes from Pavona decussata, assembly GCF_977016875.1. NCBI lineage: Eukaryota > Metazoa > Cnidaria > Anthozoa > Scleractinia > Agariciidae > Pavona > Pavona decussata. The sequence continues at coordinate 733,563 of NW_028145664.1, read as the reverse complement.
CACATGTTTGTCTTTTATACATACATTAATATTCATCCCCAGGGCATTAATTAACAATGCAAATTGAGTTTACATAGTGTTTACTGAGTAGCATCTATTGTTTTGCATCAAGCATCTTTTGCAAAAGATGAGCCCCAGTTTGCGTCTATCGTAGTAGATGGTAAAGAACTAGAGAGGGTGACTAGTGCTAAACTACTGGGTTTGACCATATCGAGCAACCTTACGTGGAACGAACATGTTAGTGACGTCATAAAGAAAGCGTCAAAGCGTCTGTATTTCTTAGTGCAGTTAAAGAGATCAAGAGTTCCTCGGCAGGACATGTCCACCTTTTACACTGCTTGTATACGCTCTGTTCTTACGTACGCAGCGCCTGTCTTTTTTTACGCCCTGCCAAAGTACCTAAAAGACGAGTTGGTGCGTGTCGAAAAGCGGGCCATGTCTATAATATGCTCAGTACTACCCTACCAGGAGGCCATCGAACTAGTGAACATTGTCCCCATTGCAGATTTCATCACGGGGCTATGCACTAATGCTTTTGACACCATTATTAAGGACCCAGAACACCGTCTGAACTGGTTAATACCATTTAGTGGACCGTCACGTTACACTCTAAGGTGCAACAGGCGTTTTACCGTACCCAAATGCAAGACAGATCGTTTTAGAAATAGTTTTATTATTAGATCCTGTATTGATAATGTATATATATAGATTCTTAGTTTCCCTTTTTATCATATTTTTTATATCTTTATTTATTGTACCTAGTTTTATACGTACTTTTTATCGATTTTATTAATTGTAAATACGCAATTCAGCCTTCGGGCTGCCATGTATTGATTATTAAACTATCTATCTATCTATCTATCTATCCAAGCACGATTATATAATTTTCAAATAATTGTAATCAACGCATTCGATGACATTATAATATTTTACTTTAGTTTTATTATCACCTTAGTTGTCCCCATGGCAAATACAGAAGCATGTGTGTTGACTCTTGCCGGAGCGACTCTTGATAAATATTGATGATCGGTGCCATGTTCACTCCGTTGCTCTGATGCGACAGGACAATCCCGGTGTCGATGTAATGTTAGTGACTCGATGTCGGAGAGTTTCGCAAAAACATGGAAAGTACCGCAGATCGAGATGAAAGAGAACGATCGATCCAAACGAGCTATAAACACTCGCACAGTTCGAAGATATCGAGCCTAAATTTCAAACGCCTCTCATGTGATCATTTATGTGGCGTATCATTGGTTAATTTTGCTCGCCGAATTCCCAGGTCACTGACGGCCGTTACTGCCGTCTCAAAGTTCAGCGGACAACATTGGTTATTACGTGATAACTCATGTAATTTTCTATTGTTTATGTTTTTGGCGCTCTTTCTCCGATCCGGCTGGTATCCATCAAGCGGGACTTTCAGGATTTCTTGTTTTTGCACGCTTATAGAACGGCAACAAGGAAGGTGAGAAATCTCTCAATAAACAAGAAAGAGGTCCTTTAAATGGAGGGAAAAAAGTCTTGAAGAACGGCGGCGGATGACGAACAAAAAGGAAAAAGGAAACATGCGCTGCATCGACTAAACTGACTTGCAAAGAGAAACTCCACAAAAAGAACGAATTCTCTCATTTCTTGCAAGAAAGTATTAAGCTTACGCATTTAAAAATGGTGACAATACAAGGAGACACAAATAATTCTTCATCAGAAGACTGGAAAAACCCCTTGGTTTCCTCGATTTGGAGCGAGACCAAATTAAGGTAAGCTTTAAATTCTTTTTTTATATATGTGTCGAGCTTGGAGTCACCTCTTGCCTCATTGATCCCAGTGAGCAGTTGTTCATGCAAGGTATCAACAGCTTAGTTCAGCGGGGAAAATACTTTCTTTGCAGCCTTCAATTAAATACTAAATACCAATAATTAAATACTAATTTGGCTTCACAGTCTAACATATTTATTGGTACTTCAGTCAGTACAGTGAATTTGTGAGGGGGACAATAAACACCTGTTTTGGACAGGGGAAGAGAACCAACTTATTGTCCAACACACCTTGCTAAGGATGACTTTATGTTCTAGTCAGTCAAGCAATAGATAATGCATCTATCGATGGTAAGCCCAAGGGGGGGGAGGGGGGCATACACTGTATGGGGGGCATTTGAATGAAATGAATGAATGAAATTCTTATATACCACACATATTACCAATACTCATGGCGGTTAACAATTCTATGGGGTGTGATCGGATATCAGCATCGGTCCATAGTAGATCTCACCCACCAGCCCACAAAATAACCCAAGAATGAGTGTGAAAGATAGAAGGCCAGACCACACCAGGAACTATGTCCCCTACTCTTGCGAACAGTGTGTGGCTTCTTTAACGTCTTACAAAGTAATCATGAACAGGGGTTGTGAGATGGTACCTGCAATTTATCGTCCTTATCTGAGAAGACTAGAGAGTCTAGCCATTTGCAGATGTCATCACAAAGGTAGCACTTTTCTCCTCAATTAATTTTTAAGACCCCTAGTGTTGGTCTGGGTGGGGGATTGATCCCATAACCACCTGCACAGAAGCCCAGTGCTCTACCAACTGAGCCAACCGGTCGAGGGTTGACCTCTTTTGCCTTCCCCACTATCGGGAATTTGACTAAGAATATGGGCCCCAGGGTGGGGGACGTTTGCTTTTTTGCTGTGAGGAATGGGACCAAGTCGCATCATCCCATTTGCTTGTCTGTGTGACGGCCATTTTGGAAGTGCCTGTGTGGAGATTGAAAGCATTTCAAAGTGGACTTGTACCTTCTGCAAATAATCCCTATCTTAGTCAGATGGTCAGGGGGCACTATGTTGTATAGCTCAACATGTTAGACTTCTCGTTTCTGTTAGATTGATGCAATGACATCTGATTGAATCATTTAAAATGCAAGTTTTGTATACCTCAACATGGTGTAATCTTTCCTGTTAGACTGAGAAAAATAAAGGATATCTGACTGTATCACTTGAAATGTTAAGTTTTCATAGCTCAACATGGTGCATTCTTTCTTGTATTACAGTAGACTGAGAAAATGATATCTGATTGCATGATATCTGATTGATTTGTAAAGCTCAATATGGTATTCAGCCCATGTTGTTTCTGTGAGATTGAAGCAATTAGTTTTATTTTATCACTTTTAAATGCTAGAGTTGTTGATTAATTTCTTCGAATTACACAATCCATCAAAGGATTTATATCAATGATTTGTAAAATATACACAACAACTACTATGAACTTAAGGGATGTTACTTCCCCAAGGTGGGGATATTTGATCTGATTTGACCCAATTTTGGCGCCCTACAGTGGGGATTTTGACCAAAAATTCTTCTGAAAAGTCAAATGCTCCACATATATGCGCGGTCCCCCCCCCCTCAGGCTTAACATTGATAGATGCGTAAAGGTCAACTAAGAAATATAGTGTTTGTATCCACAATCCATAATACTCGCACTTTCCACCTTATTTTAATTTAAACAGAAGCAGTTCACTTTTTTGTGAGTGAAACTGATTTAAGTTTCAGCAAATTGCACAAGATTGGGGGCCATCCTCTGTTTGAGAGCAGACTGTCCTTCTGGCTTACCAAAATGCAATATATGACCACTCAGATGCACCTATCAGTGTAACTCCTCTGTCAAGCTGCAATTACAAGTGCCAAAGCAACAATGAAATTTGATTACTCTTATTAAATCCTGAAAAAAGATGATAGTCTTAAAAGTAACTGCATTCTTTGTTTTAAGCTTAAAACTTACAGTCTATACAATTCTGACTGTGTTCCAACAGAGCATTAACACATTAAAGCAGACTTTGGGAATACATTTATTATAGACTGCAGAGAAACTGCCTGATGTATGATATGCAGTATTTGAATTGTAAAGCTTATAAGCCACCAAATACTTGTTATATTAAAGGGGAAGTATCATGCAAATTTGCTTTCATTTCAAAACCCAAAAATGCTTGTCTGCCAGCATAAAAAAGAAATAATTACATCTAGTTTTGTTATAAATTATCACCCCAGTGTAATTATAAAACTGTCGATTTGTGCCTCTAGCCAGAGACAGAGTAGGCCATTATGGATTGAAACTTGAAAACTGTTAGGCTTACGTTTTTCAAGTTCTCCCATTTTTTTTTTTTCATGTACTAGAACAGATCACGAACAGATTCCTTTCAAGAATTGAGTTGATTTCTTTCCTCTTTTCATTGTAGAATTATTTGGCAGCTGATTGAAGGCAGTGACATATGTGTATTAAGGACGGTGCCTACTAATACCGAAGTATTTTTGTCCGGTTTATGACTATGCAGGAAAAGCAGATCTTAGCAAGGCCTATTGGAATCCAAAAAGAAAATTGGGGGTAGCCATGCATTTTTCAGAGATAATTAAGCAACAATATCTCTAAAAAGCGCCAAAATATAAAGCAATGTATGGGATTTTTTCCTAAATTAAAGCTTAATTTTCTCTGAAAAATGCATGGTTACCCCCAATTATCTTTTGAGATACCAAAGGCATTTGGTAAGTTCTGCTTTCTCCGTATAGTTTTAAACCGCGCAAAAATATCACTGTATTAGTAGGCACCACCCATAGGAAACCCGAGTATCTCGCGATGCGCAGAACGTATGCGCAGTAACAATAGTAGGCACCGTCCTTAACAGAATAACTTTGTAACAAAGATAATATTCACAACAATATTGAGAAGTATTTAGAAAAAAAAATGAAGTAAATTAATTAATGAGATAGCAAGAATAATACCGGTAAGATAGAAGTTTAAACTCCAAAAGGTACATGTAGTCATTCATCATATCATTGAGCTTAGCATTGCAGCAAAATGAGTGAGCTTTCCATAATAGTTATTATTAATAATTAATTTTATTGTTCCAAAAAATTATGGTTGTAAGGTGTAGCTCCACTGTTTACTGTACTGATTTTATTTAATAATGTACTTCTGTACTTTTCAGTAAAATTCCTATTTATTCATTAAGTTTAATTCTTTACTCTTCCTTGATTTCAGCTTTTCTCCTTACTGACCCAAGAGTTGGTTATGATATCCCAGAAATTAGCTTGAATCATCTTGTTTCTCCACAAGACAGAGATGGTAACAATGCTACAATCAATCTTGGTCATAAAGTCTCTGGCAATTGTCAAAAGAAATACTGCAAGGCCAAGTATGAAGGTTTATTATAATTACTAAGATGACAGCCAAAAGAAGCGCTGGGACATGTACATTGCTACAGAAAATAATTGTTTGTGTTAACCCTCATTTGCTTCTGACAAATGTATATTTGGTGTGGGCATGCTGATGTCAGCATTAATGTTGAAAGTGAAAGTTTTTCCCTAAGTGGACAAAGGAAGTGTCAGGGAAAAGATCCAAAGTTTGGGTGATCCGTATTAGATATTTTCTCAATCAGCTTGAAAGTAGTGTATCCTTTGTAACCAAGTATACATGTAAAAAACAGTAAGGCATGTCCATTCATAAAGGGTCTGATGTTATTTGAAGTTAGCTGCAATAGAAATGAACAAAGCTCACTTTTTTCATGTTCCCTGAATAAATTTCCAAGCTGCACACATTTAGCTTACTATCTAAGTACCCAAAGATGTACAACACAAACATGTAACAATGGACCTGGACTATATACACTGTACAGTTTGTATACATGTAAGCTTCTGTAGTATGAAGGAAGCAGTAATGAAGCAAATGTACATGTAAATACAATTTAATGCAAAATAAAAAAAAAATAATGCAGCCAGCCAATGCTTAAATTTTATCCATCAGAATGGCTGGTGGCACACCTCACACGGTCTGGTGTGACAAAAAAAAAAACCACTAATGCAGCCAGCCAGTGCTCAATTTCCATCCATCAGAACGGTGAGTGGCACACCTCATACGGTCTGGTGTAACAGAAAAAATGCTTATACAGTAACCCAAGACTTAATAGGTCTTTCGTCCATCAGAAAGGTGAGTGACATGCCTGACATGGTCTGGTGTAACATAAGGAAACACTAATACAGCAACTCAGTGGTTAACGAAAACCATCTGAAGAGCAGCATGTTGACATTGTTGATTATTTGTTGACAATAAAAAAATGGTACAAATTACTTACTTGTTGGTGTTTGAAGAATAATTTCTGTAGAAACGGAGTATCTGATTGCCATAGTGGGAGTCATTTTAAGGGAGTCAATTCCATATTGAGTGTCCATATTGTTCAGTGAAGTTTTTCTACATGTATAATTTGCTACAACTGAACATGTTGGTCACCATGGGGTAAGCTAAAAGGTGAACATCAGCTCTTTCAAGAATGAAGTCCAGTACTTACAATGTATTTAGTTAGAAGAAAAAATTTTGTGTACAAGTTTGAGGCCTGGAATGTTAAATTAGGTAACAGTAGTGGTGTCATCAGGTGTCTATTGTATCAACACTGAATGATCCCTCTTGCTTTCAACATGATGACTGTCAAATGAATTGAGCCATCTTTCTACTAACATAGAGTTGTGAATGAATACAGTTGAATAATTTGGCTACAGGGCCTTTGTCCAGTGGTTCAGTTTGGTGTTGTGAAGTGAAGTCCTGGTATGGAAATGTAATTTGGAATTTAGATTAACTTTACTGGGCTTTATTATTATTATTATTATTATTATTATTATTATTATTATTATTATTATTATTATTATTATTAATTTTATTTTTGTGGTCTTTATTCACAACTCCCGGTCATTTGTGATAGTGAGAACAATCCCTCTTCAGCAAAATACATGTAAACTGGCAAATAATCTTTTCATGGGTCTAAGGGAAAAACTACAATTATTCTGAGCCGCCATAAATGTGTTCAAGTTGTGCAGACGAGGCAGTAACTTTTAAGTTTTGTTAAACGCTGATAATTTAGACAGGGATTTTGACTTGCACTGATGTTGTGAACAACATCTGTTGAAATTTGTTGCACTGTGTAGCCTTGTCATAAGTACTTTAATTTGTACATAATCAGAGCTTGCTATGAGTTATTGTTTTTCTGTTATTATATTTTCTTGTATTAACCTTTTAACTGGAAATTGTCAAACCAAATTTTAGAACTGAACCTACTCGTATAACTGAATCCTCTTCAACATTAATTGATTTAATTCATACAAACTATACTGACAGGGTAGTCTGTTCCGGAGTCTCTCATATTGGTACCAGCGATCATAGCCTTATTTACGTTTATAGGAAATTATCTCTCGCTTTTCCTTCAAAAGGGCATTCAACAATTTCTTATAGAAATTTACAAAACTTTAATCGAGAGAGTTTTCGTAACGATATCGCTCAACAAGACTGGTCCTGTAATGGTTCTGAAGATCCAAATGTTTTGTGGAATGACTGGAAAACGAAATTTTTGGATATTGCTAATATTCACGCGCCACTCCGAACTAGACGTACTAGGACAAATAAAGCACCCTGGATCAATTCAGAATTAAAGAAAGGCACATTTCTTAAAGTCACCGAAACAGACTGGCATAGTATCCATATCCGCATTTGGAAAAACTTTTTCTGCCTTCCGCGACACGGACTCCCTGCGAGCATCAACAGTAGTTGTCGCCGAGTAAGCAGCTGAACTTTGTCCTATTCATACTCTTTGAAACTCCACCAGCTCCTTCAATCCCCAAAAATGCCTACTGCCTACTTAGTTTTTATATCTGGTAGATTTAATTGGCTTCGATACTGCTTTCTCTACGCAAAGTTCTTATTCCTCGATTGTTTTTGGCAAGCGAAACCTTCCTTCGGCCATGGCAAAAACAATATGTAAACCACTTCAAGTTCATAACGCTATTGGAATACAAATTTTGTACATCGCGAAACTATTGGATGATTAAAAACAAAAGCTCACAAATACAATGGATGCCGACTGAATACAAAAAAATAACACATACAAGGCATTTAAAAAAAAAGGAAGAATACAACACAACACTGCATAATTCTGTATTATTGGAGTAGTCATTTCAAAACTCGTGCTTCGGGTCTCAGCAGGTTTCCAAACGCGTTTGGAAACCTGCTGAAACCCCCGCACTCGCCTTTAAACTGGTAATTCTCAAATACATTAATTATTCATGTGCTGACGACCGAATCAACTTGGACCAGTTAGGTCAGGTGCATGTACTTTGACACCAATGAACATACCGATCAAGACGCATTCGATTAGTTCAAAAAAATGATCAAGACACTGATCAACAAATTTGAATTTTAATCAGTCTTAATACTGAATACAGTATATTTGCCGCTTCAATCATTACTTTCAACAACAATAGGGCAACAAATTTTTCTTTCCACTGGACTTTTTAGCTACCTCCATCACGAATTTTGACAACCAATAGTTCAGCGACAGAGCGTCCATTCCGACAATCAGTCTGCGCTCAGAGCGGTAACCTTGTGAAAATCGTAGTCCATAAAGAGACCACCAATATCTAATACCGGAACTTTAACCTCTCTTAACCTCTTCCATTTGGCAAAAATGCTCACAGCACACTTGTTTTTATACTAAGTTGAAGCTGGAACGGCTTCATTCACCAGAACATTTTCTTGAAAAGAAGTTTTAGGAACGCGAAATCGTTCTGAATCGAGCTTAAACTCCATCACGCGCCGTAATGTTAATCTACCAAAAAAACTCCCCCCCCCCCCCCCCCATGGCTGCATATTAGATATTCCCTTAATTTCAGTTACCAGGAATAAGAAAAAAACAATAGCCTATTGATCACGCCTTCTAATTACCCATTCTTCGGAAATAATTCTACTAAATTCTGACACTAGTTTGAGAAGCCAACTCAAAAACTCGTGCTTCGTTTTTCCTCAGGGGTTCCAATCACCTCGAAACAATAAAAGCACTCTGCCTCCGGTGTCGTGCTTTAATCCGTTTCTTGGTGTTTGGAATCCCTAATAAAAAACTCGCACCTGACCTAATTGGTCCAAGTTGATTCGGTCGTCAGCACATGAATAATTAATGTATTTGAGAATTACCAGTTTAAAGGCGAGTGCGGGGGTTTCAGTAGGTTTCCAAACGCGTTTGGAAACCTGCTGAGACCCGAAGCACGAGTTTTGAAATGACTACTCCAATATATCTCGTAACGCCATTTACCCAACTTATTATCGCCTAATTATTTGCAGAACATTAGTGACGAGCGAAATCCGAACTGCCTATGTAATGTTTGAGGGTGAGGTGAGGGATGGGGGTGCGTTGGAACTGCGGCTGGTGTAATCCCAAGTAGATTAAAAATACAAAACAAAAAAACAAAACAATCAAGAAAAAAAAAAAAGAGCAATGTATACGCACCAGCACCAGATCTCATTCGCGATCAAGTCGGATAAACCAAGGTTGGCACTACTTTAGCTGGTGTTCCTTCGCTCCAGGGGTAATCTCATGCCATTTTTAGATATTCCCACGCAGACACTAAAGGAATTTAGTGGTGTTCAAGAGGAATGAGTAACATGGAAATTAGCGTCCCAAAGTCCAGGCATATAGTTTACGAAAACAATATTTTACCACTCAGACCGAAAATGTAAGTTAAAATTATTGTCAGCTGCGTCGGCTTCTACCAAGAGAGAGTAACAAAGTTTCTTTCAAAAAGTGCTTTATCCCCTGCCTCTAAATTGCAATAACGAGGCTAACTAGTAATATATTGTCTTTAATATTCATGACCTGTCTTACCCTGCCGATTTTCTCTCTCCCATAAAATATACTTTCATTTCGTTTGCAGGGACCTCAGCGACAATCGAATTCAATATCTACCGAAAGACACATTTTTACACCAATCAAGGATGGAGTATTTGTAAGTGTGATTGACTTCTTTTTCTTTTGTTTCTTGTTCTTTTTTTTTTGTTTTTTTTTTGGCTAACGGTCATTTAACCAGGTGAGCTGCGTAGAATCTACCACTCTTACACCCCACTCTTGTCTCATTTTTTGTGGGCCATTTATTGAACTACATGCATTTTTGTGCCAAATCTTTTAAGGTCACCTTGCATGAATTGAAATTGGTATGTAAAACAGTGGTGAGTGTATGAAAATGATAGGAAGATGGTATGATAAGTTATCGGCGCGAGTGGATTAAATTGAACATGGTGTGAACACCTGGACCAGAACCGCACATGCGGTGCCTAGCATTAATGCTAAATGCTTGTTGCCACACCATGAACTTGTGAATTAATTAATGAGTCATTATCGCGCACCTTTGGCGTTGTTTTTATTGAAGGTAAGCCCAGTTAATAGGGAGCTATCTTTTTTTTACCTCGGTATTTTCCTATTATCCGAATTGACGACAGAAAAATGAGTCATGCCCAGGAAAACGAGCTTGCCCACCATTTGGGGACCTAAAATAGTGTTGAGGGTCAATAGCGATTAATATTGTAGTTCCCTACCGAAAAAGTTATATTTAATTGCTGTTTATACTTCATACAATCGATGCGTTTTTATTTTTTCTCAACTCTGTTTTATCTAAATAATTTCTGCTACCAAACGACCTGACAAGGAGTGATCAACTAGACTGATATTGGAATCAAATATTTCTTTCATTTCAAGGAAATCACCTTAAGGGTAAAATATCGCGTGGCAAAAGCTGCAGTGCAAAGGAATGAAATAAAGATAAAGAAGCTCACGATTTTCTCACCATTCGATATGTACTCACGATTCTCACAACCTTTGAAAAAGTCGTCATTTTGCAAAGGAATCTGTAGCGTTCGTCCATTTTCCTCAACACAGCCTTGTTAGTTTTACTATCGTTTGTTTTTCTGGATATGACATAAAGTTTTCTTAATCACATTCTATATTTGACTTATAATTAACAAACATATGACACAATCTTTTGATTCCAGATTTCCTTATTGCAATAAACATCTGTTGTTTTCTGAGAAACTAACACATTACAGGCCCGTAGCCGGGGGAGGGGCAGGGGGGGGGGGGGGCTTGAGCCCCCCCGGAATTTTTGAAAGTTACAAAACAGTTTGCCAAAAAATAAATAATTAAACCAAATTAATGTGCAGCAATCAGTTTTAAACTCTGACGCTTCACAGCTCTTTTAAAATGTGTTTACTACCTTTCAGTTTCCTTCGCTAACAGCTTGTTTTTATATACAACAACAACAATAACAACAACAACAACAACAACAACAAAGGTACTCCTACCTTATGAATCGGAAAAAAGAACCAAAATGAATCGAAATCAACCAATCTTAAGCCCTAAAAGCTGTTGAAATAAACTACTTGTTTTCTAAGGCATCAGCTCATTTATAGCAATACAATGCCCTTAGACCTCCTTAGTGTATAACAATTTAGTGTTCGCGCGTTGTCAAAAGACACACAAATATGTCCTCTCAAGAGCCAGAGAAAAAATTCTCCCACAGTCGGATTCTTACTGCCCGGTTAAAGCCAAATTTTAAAAGAGAAAGAAACATTTGCCGTCGTTTGTTTACGTCCTCCTTCAAACGTGAAATTAGGAAACTTCACATGGTAGTCCACGTAAAAAAAATCGGCAAAAAAGATGTACCAAAAAGTGTGATGCAGGTGCAAAGGTATTGTTTTACTTACGAATTTAATGTTCTCGTTGCATCTTAAACTCCCTAATCAGTCTGGTTTTTTGGGGGGTGACTAGGGGGGGGGGGGGGGGGGGCGGGTAGTTTTGTTTAACCATTTTGCTGAGCCCCCTCAGTTGTTTTAGCCTTGCTACGGGCCTGCATTATATGACTCATGCTCACTCGGTAAAGAAACCGCGTAACATTATAATATCTATTATAATAATTTCATCGGGCATTGCGGCGTATTTTGCGGGCTAAAATGAAGAATTCAGCGGGCTAAAATATATTTTAGTCCGCTGCTCTGAGCCAATAAGAAAGAAGAAAATAACGTAGCCAGCCAATCAGAACTGGATGCTATTCAACTGTTCGCGCCGTTTTATTGTCTGTTTTACTGGAAGTGCTGCCATCTGCAAAAAGATTGTTTTGAGCTACAAAATCGATGGAAAGCTTAACGAAGAAGCAAATTCTCAGTCGTCTGAGCTAGATGAAGAGGACTTTGATACAGAAACTCGTAGGCGATGGTGGAAATAATGCCTGTAGTAGCTCCACGGCCGGAGGCGAGGTGAATGTAACTTGTCTTCTTTGAAAAAAACCAGCTCAGTTAAGCAATTGCGCAATTATTATAACAGTCGTAAGAAACTATTATTTTCTTCGCTGTTTACAAAATTCTTCTATTTTTCCTTTTGAAAACTTTGAAGCAAAGATGCTTTTGACAAAATTTGCGGTGTTCTGCCAAAGTTTTAAGTTTTTGTGACAACGATAGCTTTTGTAAAATAAAATAAACGCCGACGCGATTCCGGCAGCGTTCACAGAAGATATCGCGATCGCTTACTGTACTCTCTTTGATTCCTTTTGTGAATGCCCTCTGAAATTATTGTAATAGTAATAGAGTTGATGTTTTTGGGCGTAAATATGTTTTTGGCCTTTCTCAGAACTCATTTTAAAATGAGCCTGAGTCGGGCCAAAAACATATTTACGCCCGCGAACATCAAATGATATTTATTTATACAATGTTTGAGAAACACTGTTTAGATTAACAAGTAAAAGAACTGCGATATGCCTTTTGTTATCCTTGGCAAACAAGTAACCAAGGTCACATTTATTATTTTTTTTTTGGGTTTAAAACCTCTAGACGCAGAGGAAAGTGAAAGTGGTAATTTCCCTTTAAATTATAATTAAATCAATTATGTTCTTGACTCCTAGTTACAAACAGATCGAGAAACGTCGGAGGCAATAACTGGTTATGATAGCAAAACATAAATTTAGTGAAGTGAAAAAGAATTTACTTGAAAAATATTTAATATACTCAAAAGAGAAAAAAAAAAGGGAGGGAATGAGCTCTTTAATCTGAGGTGGTCAGGTCTTGCACAACCTGAAGAACCAATCTGGATGTACAAAATACGCACGTGTCGTGAGTGTGTGGCAGAAAGTTTGCAACTCGATGTTCAGGGTCACCCAACGAGAGCATTAAAACAAGATTTATAAAATGTTTCCTGGGTTTAAAGAGGCCAACTCACGTAAGCTAACACAACTTGTTTTATCTGTTCGGATTCTTTATCTAAAAATGTAATAAGATGGCCGATAGTTTTAGGGACAAAATCCTAAACAAAGAAGTTTTAGTGTTGCTGTTGGCTTTCCAAAATATAAGGTGGCCTTTTTAATACTTTTAACACGGTATTTGGCCCCCTGAAAACAAAATGTATTTGCTTTTCAGCGTTGCAAAAATTTGAAGTGACCTTTTGCTTAAAAAATATCCCTAGTTTTTTTTTTTTTTTTCACAATTAAATCCCACTTTAGAGGCTTGAAAAGTCTTTGCGAAAAAAAATACTCAGCGAAACTAGCCGTTGGGTGGATGTCCCTTAAGGCTGGTTTCCATATGATCGCGGATCGCAGATCGCAGATCGCAATAAGGTCTACGATCGTCTGCGATCGTCTGCGATCATATGGAAACATACTTCTGCGATCGTCTGCGATCCTGCCATCACGATCGCAGACGATCGCAGAAGATAGAACATAAAGGCTGGTTTCCATATGATCGCGGATGGCAGATCGCAGATCGCAATAAGGTCTGCGATCGTCTGCGATCATATGGAAACATACTTCTGCGATCCTGCGATCGTGATCGCAGACGATCGCAGAAGATAGAACCATGTTCTATCTCCTGCGATCGTCTGCGATCCCCTGCGATCAATTGTGATTGTGCGATCATATGGAAATCAAAGTTTTGCGATCCGCGATCGAAACTCATCCCATAATATTTCAAGTTCTCTCCCACGATTCAACGCTCGTGTGTTCGTAGGAACGGTCTACGTAGCAACAATCATTTCGTTGTCATTTCGAGGAATTTATGGAGGAAGTTGCTCGTTATGAATGTGTTTACAATCGTAGCAGATTTTAAAGACAAGAACAAAAAGGCCAACTGTTGGGACAAAATCGGGCAGAAGTTTTATTTATTGGCCGGGGAAGGGGAGGCCAAATTTCGCAACAAAAGAACTGCGTACGGTCGTTATCGAATCCAAAACTGATGTTTTCGACGGTTTTGGAGCTGACGACGACTCGCTTCATGACAAACAGAAGAAGTAAATTTGCTTGCAGCAAAATTTCCGCTCTTCCGCGTTCGCGATGTTGTTTGCTTTTCAGCCTACACGCCCGTGTATATTTGACATTTCCGCTGACCAACACGTATGGCTACGGTTGGCTCTGCGATCGTTGCGATTATATGGAAACAGTCTTTTTTGCGATCGTCTGCGATTGTTTGCAATCTGCGATCTGCAATCATCTGCGATCGTCTGCGATCATATGGAAACCAGCCTTTAGATAGAACATGGTTCTATCTTCTGCGATCGTCTGCACGATCGCAGGATCGCAGACGATCGCAGAAGTATGTTTCCATATGATCGCAGCCCTTATGGCGATTTGCGATCTGCGATCTTCGATCCGCGATCATATGGAAACCAGCCTTTAGCCTGCAGACGCAGACGTGGAGAGAAGCGACAGCCGGAAAAACGTCTGCGTTCCCAGGCTAGGTGTCCCTGTATGTTTTTCGATGCGGTTTCCATGCAAAACTGAGACCAGTGTATATTAATGTCTTTTATGGGAGGTCAGGTTTGATCACAAGGAAATTTTGTGATATTCGAATGCCCATAGCTGACTCTTCCCTGAGCATAGAAAGTTGAGTAGACGAAACTGATGGAAGTAAAAACGGACAAAAAGACAAGCGATCGTCAATACACTTTAAACTCTACTGAACAGCTATGTAAAGAACACTCAGCCAACGAGAAAATAATGGAGTAGAATATTAAAACAAATATCAAGAAAGGACGTCTTTATTAGAGAAGACGAAGTCAAAATAACCTAACCTTAGTGTGAAAAAATAAAGGCGCAGCAAAACAAGTAAGGTAAGGTTTTATAAATCACGTTTATTAATCAAACTCAGGCTGGACAAAACCACTTGTTGTAAGTTCAAAGGTAAATTCAGGCTAAGCTGCTGGAGGTTCTGATTAGGAACTGAAATACTATTGGCACGAAATTTTGCTCTCAAATTATAAAAATAAAATTAAAAGCTCACCTGAACAACATTTCCGAGTTCAATAGATAATATAGACAATTTGTGGTTACTTGAGGCGTCTGTAATCTCATTCAATATGCCATAGAATGAACGGCTCATGTTATTCTCACTTCTTTCTTTGCGATCTGGACAGTGTTTTTGAATATCGTAACTCGATACAAAATTACCGCATTACTCCTCATATAAGAAGATGGCGAGAATAAATTCAAACAAATAAGTCTGTGGCATGACGGTGCTCATGTACATACCGTCCAATGAGAGGTACCGTGCAATTTCAACAATCAACTATGGAAAAAGAAATTTCAAAATTGTTTGATAGTAGCGGCAACCGTCAAATAATCTTCTTTAACATCTTCCAAGGCTTGAATAATTCTTTGTCGCCGTTTAAGTAAGATTCTGTTTCTTTGTGGCTTGATTTTCTACGGTTCTTTCTGTCTCAAATGTGTCTACTTGTTCATACAGCGTACTCTGTTTGTTACAATACTGTCGATGTGCAGTAAAATGTTTTTTTTATTTTATATCTGCTTCAGCAAAAGATGGTGCAAAAAACATAAAATTTTAATGATAATGTATATACTCTTGTGTTTTTGTTCAGTGTTAAAATACATGTAACTACAATGAATGACCCTAACGAATATATATTTTTCTTCCTATTGTTTTTTCGAAAAATACAAACGTTTGTCAGTCCATGTTAATGATTAACCATTTCAAAGAAACGATTGTATGAAGGTGCAATTGATCGTGCGTCTCTATGCAAATTGCATTATTGTATGTCTCTAATACGCAGTTGATTGTCATACTGTGCACTTGATTTTCTATTGGTGTTAATGATTAACCATTGTGCGAGATTGAAAGTGCATTTGCTATCTTTGAGTGTCCAAAGGTGCAATTGTTCATCCGTTGATGCTATTGAATTTTAATACATATTCAAGTAGCGTTATTGAAAGTTTGTTCGCGTTAATGAAGTTCATGGAAGTGCTAATGAACGTATATTTGCCGTTTAGTTTCAACCGTTGGCGTAAATGAATGTATGTTTTGCGTATTAAAATGAACACCAAAAGGTGTATTTTGTTTCTTTACATTACCGTCTCATTAATATTCATATTTTCGATTATCCGGACTCTCGATTATCCGGACTATTTATTCAAGTCCCAACGAGTCTGGATAATCGAGGTTCGACTGTACCAAGTTCACGGAGAAGACGACCACTGACAGACTAGGGACTGAAGGCCGCCGCCGCGAGACAACTGGAGGAAAACCAGAAACTGACCGAAAAAAACTTTTTCTGTCAGGTTAAAAAAATCTGAATGTTAAAAAAAGAGAAAAACCAAATCCGCAAGAATATCAAAATCGAAAAGACGCAAAACTCGATCAAAAAGAGTTCTCCTAGTCCAAAGGAAACTTCGCTTGTGTGCAAATTTAAAGGGAAGAAAAAGACACGTTCGCAAATTCTACACAGAAAAATCTTTGGACATCTTAAAATAATTTTTTTGATAACTTGTATCGACTTGTCTTTTCGAACAATAACCACGATTTCCAATCTATAATGCCTAACAAGAGCTCGTACGTACGTATATATATCGATCGCGATAACAGTCTTTAAACTGTAATTAAAGATGCTGGAAACAGACGTTTAAGGTAACTTTAAGTGAAATTTAAAAACTTGAAAAGGGCACTGAGGCAACTTTCTGTTTTCGATTCATAATGATTTGTACCACGTAAAGATGCAGAAAACAAACGTTTAGGGTTACTTTAAATGAAATTTAAAAACTTAAAAAGGCCACTTTCCCTTTTCGATTCACAATGATTTTTTACTACGTAAAAGTTCTTTTCTTTAATTAAGCGCGATGTAATTATTGTCTCGGAAGATGTGATTTGCATAAGTGAACTTGTGTTTGTCTTCAGTGGAAACAAATTCAACAGGTTCGATCTTTAGTCAGGCTCCCTCCCTCCATCTTTAAGGTTTTCGCTGGTGGTATATATGAAATGACACACCATCAAGCCAACTTAAAACACTTTATTACATTACATATAAAAAATTATTCTCCAGCAATTCTCTTATATACATCAGTTGACACTTAATAAAATGTGAGTTTTGTGACATAATTGATATAACTCCCTTCATGTTAATTATTTGTTCAGACAATGATACAAATTGAAAGAAATAGAGAATAATACATGGGCGCGTGGAGATATGGAATTTATCTTTGAGTGTTCACATCAATATCGAACGAGTGAGCGCAACGAACGAGTGAGATATTGAATGTGAACACGAGAAGATAAATTCCATTTCTCCAAGCGTCCATGTATTATTCTGTTTATTATATAAACAAGAATCAGCCATCCCATAAACCAAAACCATGCCATATAGTCGAGAACCCGATAAATGTATTTCATTGTTTAAAATACTCCAGTGAAAACTCGGAGCTCTACAAAGTAGAGTAAAAGTAAACGAAAACGAAAATGTAAACGAAAGTGCAAGTTGCTATGGCAGCAAAAGATTTCCTGATTTTTGATTGGCTGATATTTTTACATGTAAAAAGTATCGTATCTTTACATGCGAAAATATATGGATTTTCTAAGTGGCAGAAATCATAATAAAACACTAGTGTTTTATTAAAAAAAAAAACAAATTTAATTCACATAATACTAAAAGATAATCACAGTTACAATATCATGTGATTAAATGTTACTGGGGACACCTTAATAGTACACAGAAAAATCGAGGGTGTTATGGGAGCACTAAAAAAGTGTAAATTCTCACAGCTGTGTGAACACCAATTAAGTGTTTTATTAACACTATAACAGCGTACATTCACACCAACATGGTGTAAATTGCGAATAATTATTATTTTTATTGTCTTCAAAGACACCTGCGTGGTGCTACAGCAATACAGGATCTGGGTAATTTTACTCAAAAAAAGAGTGTATTGATACCGAAGGCGTGTTCCTGTAACCCAATTGTGGTGTTAGAACACCGCTTTAGTGTTTCTTTTACACTAAAAAAAGTGTACCTATGACACTTAAATGGTGTGAAACATCGTGCAGCTGTGTGCACACCAGGATAAGGTAAATTTACACAAATAATAATTTTACACCAATTGTGTGTTAATAGACACTTTCTGTTGTGTTATAACAACACCACTCAAGTGCTGCGTTAACACGCTTCTCCAGTTAACAAAACGCGGAAATAAAGTAACTTTGGAGAACATACAATTATGAATAGTGACCGCAACTCAGGTTCTAAATCAGTATTTAATCAGTGAGAAAAACACCGCTCCCTTTGGCTACAGAGATGCACACTCAAGACTGATTATTTAACATCTAAGCCAAGCTAGAACTCAAGTTATACATAAAAAAGAACAGCAACAACAAGCTGACTAAAATGCATTCATTTTTAACTGATGTTAAAAATGAAACAGAATAAGAACAAGTTGATTAGTGCACTGGTATGCCCTCGATCTACACTTGAGGGAATATTAAGTTAGGCATTGCCTTTCTTGTGTTTCCTGTCAGCTTTTTGATTTCACAGCATTCTACTAAAGAGAAGCAAGGAAACAGAACTGTTTTAATTAATCATAATTATAGTTCAGCATTGTCGCAAAACCCATTTACGCGGATCCCTGTTCTTTGGGCATTTTATTCTCAAAGAAAAGATTTTAAAGTTCACAAAAAATGGTGTGTTCTAACATGTAGCCAAACAGGCCATGTAAATAGGTTCACTTTCTCACAAAAATGCGGTGTGTTCTTTCATGTAGCCAAACAGGCCATGTAAACAGGTTCACTTCTCAGATGTGGCCTGTGGTCTTCCTCTTTATTCACAAGCCTTGCAAAATAAATGCACCTTTTGCAGTGATATAAGTGCTTTGCAAACCACAAATTTAAGAACCAATAGCAAGCCCTTCATTAAACTGCAAACTGTCACTGTACTTATGTGTACCAAGATGACTACATGTAGTTCTTAATGATCACAATTGATACAGTTGTACATCATAGATACTACTGGTACAACTGGTAGAACATTAACTGACTCAGTGGTATACATTAAAGTACAGTTGAACTGTAAACGACTGGTGTGCTACCGTGTGCTACAATATAGTGTAGTGGAACAGTTGCTGAGTGATACAGTAAAGTGTAGTGTCGTGGAACAGTGGTTTAGCAGTACGATATACATGTGGTGAGGTGAAAAAGTGATGAACAATGGTCAAGTGGCCTGATGTGCTGAGAGGAACAGTGGGTGAGTGGTATGATATTGTGAGGTGGGAAAACCATGGAAGAGTGGCCGAGTGGGATGATATACAATGTAGTGTGGTGGAACAGTGGCCATGTCAGTGGCCAGCAGAACAGGAAGCAGTGGCACATGTGCAATATTTACAGTGTGATGGAACAGCTGCTGAGTGGTATGATAATAGCGCATTTTCCAGTTGTTGTTCATTGACCTGGCCTTTCAGTGAAAGCGAGCCTGGAGGTGACCTTTGCATGTTTTGATATAAACCTCTTTGTCTTTCTCATGTAAATGTTGAGTAGTTAGCATAAGGACAACACGATTTACATGAGAAAAGCAGTGAAGTTCGAATCAAAACAAGGTCACCGCCAGCCTTGTTTCCATTCATTGGCCAGGTCAATGAGCATGCAATTATAAAATAGGCTATTATACAAAGCAGTGGAACAGAAAGACAGTGGCTGAGTGGTACATATACAATACAGAAAAGGACTCTATCATGTGAGAACTGCTACATATCAAGTGAATTATGGAGTAATTAATGTTATGGAGTAATTAATGTTAATTTCAAGGTAACACACTTTTCTGACTGATTAAACTGGTTAAATGGTTCTTAATTACTAAAGAATACAGACACAAACCCCCCCCCCCCCTTCCAAAACGAATAAACAATAAAAATAAAGTACAATGCAAAAAGGTGCTCAAAAGGCATTTACCTGATGCTGGCAGGTATCCTCATCTGACTCCCGAATCGAAGAGGCTGAGGACAAGCTGTGTAACAAAGTTCTCTTCAATAATTATTTTGCATACATGTACTACATCACTGATTTATTTACATACAGTCATTTCAACTAACGTTGTCGGTCCAAAGCATGAAGCTAAAAGACAAGACCGAAAGTTTACGTGGGATTTTTATGAATAAATTCATCAAAATCAGTCGTGCCTGTAGAAAACAATAGGTTGTAATTAGCAGTACAATGACCTGCACGTGCAGGGATGATTTTCATGAAATTATTCATAAAAATAATCCCACAAAACATTGCGGTCTTGTCTTTTAGCTTGATTTTAATCCAACGTTAATTGAAATAGCTGTACATAAAATTACACAACGTACAGTGCAATCAATAAGGATATGGAGTATATTTCATGTACACATATATACAAACTTAAATCAACATGGGCTCAAACAGCACTAGAAGATTCAAGTGATTAAATACCGGTCAAGAAATACATGTACTGTTAATTGCTTCATGATCAATGTCTGCTTGTCAAACAGCTTGAAATTGCTTGATATAAACATTACACACAATCCTCAGTAAGGGATTAATCGTAAATTGCCAAACTTTCCCTCACTCAGAATTGAATTACATCAGCTTCCAAATTGATCCTTTGCTTTGAATGTCCTCTAGTACATGCAATATACTGTATCACTTTCATACATTACATTTGGTTACAAATAAAATCACTTGTACTCTGTAAATGTGAACCAATTTTTTTCCTGTTGCCTGTCTTTTGCCTACTTTTCTAAAGCATTTTTTCAAAGTTGCCTGCCCAATCTTCTCTTGTTTCTATGAATCTTTTCCCAATTTTGCCTTGAACATCAAAAGTCAAACTTTTTTTCATCACTTCAAAGGCCGCACAAAAATACAATTTCTTGTTGCTGTTGTGTTTTTGTCAACCACTTGTTACCAACTGTCACTTCTCATGTTCCAAGTAATGAGCGGTTTTAAAATCATATTTAATCCACTCAACTTTGGAGCTAGTAAAAAGCGGGAAATCCAGTTTACATAACTATGGAAGACCAGAACATGAAAAAATGGCAGATAACAACAATGGCTCTATAAAACTCTTTGCAATCATATTCTGGAGTAGACCTACAGTACAGGTAAAAGTTAATTGGCATTCCAAATGTCACAGTAAAGGAAAGTTGAAATCTGTGAGAGTTTCTCAGGAAGCTCATTATATTCAAGTTACTAGCATTTCCATAATGATGCCTCTCTATTGAGAAAAAAAAAAACAGTGAGCAAATAGACAGGCAACAAGAAAAACAGCAAATTGATTTATGAATAAATTTATTACATGATTTTGGCCTACATGTATGTCTTGAGTAACAGGAAAATAATTGTTTTTGTTTGGTTGGTTGTTTGCTTTTTTTTTAAGTTTTAATGTTGAGAAATAGTTTGGCTTGAACATCCAGTGGAAGGCATGAGGGTTACATGTCTTCTCATTCATGCAAAACAGTGCATCTCCATCAGTTAACTAGCTCATTGGTTTGTAAAAACACACAACATGTAAAAATTAATATTATAGCTTTAGAACTTGAAAAGGACACTAAGACAAAAATATTAATCTTCACTTAATGCAGGGTTTTCTTTTTTGGCCGGCGACTGGTGATTTTTGCCGCCTGTGAACAGCTCAGTCGCCGGCAATTGCGCAATAAAGAATCCTTGCTGTCAATAATTTTTCGTTCTTAAAACAAAATAATGCTCTAATGCACCCACTATTCTCCGCCTGCTTTGCCCAAGTCAACTGCAACTTCATTTGAAAAGGAAAACCCTGTAATGATAACTAGTTTTATTTCCCATACAAAAAAAGTCGGTTGTTGCTTTAGCTGATATCAAATAAACAAAATCAAACCAGATAATGAACTTCACTTTGTATATCATGTGCGTCAATACTGCATAAAATTAATATATAAACTTTCAGAAGCCTACATGCACAGGAATTTTCTGGATGATCATTGCTATAGGTAAAAAAATATCACGTAGTGCTGGTGACTACTGGGAGTTATGAAATCAAAAAAAAAAAAAAATGGAGCAGATAAAAAATGACTGACACATTTGTGGACTTAGCTTGCCAAGAAGCATTTCGAGTTTTGCAACTAGAGTTGCAGTCCTAAGTCCCACCAACAGCCAAGTTGAATATCTACATGTACACAGGCACATAAAAATAGAATATAGGGAGATTAAAATACCTCCTACAGTGTAGCTGTCTCATTTATTCATTCTGTCATTTAGGAATGGGTGCCACTCATAATCTGTAAACTCATTAATAACCTGATACTATACAATACCGCTCAAAAGTAAGTTACCACCCTCTCGCGAGACGCGATTCTCGTCTCGCGAGACGAGAGTCGCGTCTCGCGAGCCGAGTTTCTCGTCTCGAGAGACGAGAGTCTCGTCTCGAGAGACGAGATACTCGTCTCGCGAGAAGGTGAAAAACTGTAAGTACATTTACTAATGCTTGACTTTTTCGCGAGAGTTTCGCGCGAATATTAAGTTGGGTGTCAATGTAAGCAAACGACGGCTGCGAAGAAGACCAGCGAACTCGTTGATCAATCTCTGTTTGCGCATTTATTCGTGGCAAGTTGGGTTATCGGAGCTAATGGCTGATAAATCTGCAGAACCTTATAAAGTGTCTTCGTGTAAATGTAAATAAAACGAAAATGTGATAAGCATGATAAGTTGGATCATTTATAGTTTTTTTTTATGAAACCATTGCGTTACTTTCTTGAACACATTGAGGATGTCCTATGTTTCACTTGCAAGCTCGCGTTGATTTGGTTTTCAAGTGCAAATTCTTTCGTTGCTATTTTATACATACAACTTCAATGCGTTTGAAGGCGAAATTGTACTGCTTTGCAAATGAAACTTTCCGATAAAAATCTCCGGTTTTGAAGGTTGAGATGTAAGCGCGGCGCGGTAACCTTTGACACCTTCGCGTTGCCGATATGCAAATTCGGTGCACAACATGAAATCAATCCTGAACCAGAACTACACAGTTTACGCCAGCTCTTCAACAACGTTACCGTTTTCGATTTTCTTTGTTCACAACTTTGGTTTTTCTTGGTATAAATCGCATTTGCTTACAACCACAAAGATTGAAAGAAGTTTGATTCCATAGCGGTAATAAGCAAAGCACGATACATGTCACGTGTGCAAATTTGAACCGCGGTGAACTTGAAAAACATTGTAAGTTTCAGGGTTTTCAAAAACTGTTTTATAGATACAGGCACAAAACTTGACTTTAAAAAGGCCGGTTTTTTTAATGTAGGCATTGTGTGTGTGCGGGAAAGTTTCAATTGCAAATTCATTTGCCGGCGAGTTCGCTTAGCGCATTGCTTTACAAACTCGTCGCTATTACATGTAATTCGAAACCTTTGAAGAGATTGAAGACATGAGCTTGCTTAGCGCATCGCTTTGCAAACTTGTCACTAAACGAAACCTTTCAAGTGACTGAAGACACGATTTTTGTAAAATGAATCATCCCTTACATTGTGCACGAATCGAAACCTTTGAACTGAATGAAGACAATTTTTTCGAATCACATAACTCTTACAATGTAAACACGTTGGCACGCGTTTTAAAAATGGCACGGATAAACGCATCACGAGACAAGTGCGCGAGAAACTCGGTTGTTTTCTTCTCACGAGAAACTCGGTATTATTCCAAAATTTCTGCTTCAGTGATTCTCGCGAGACGAGACTCTCGTATCGAGAGACGAGAGTCGCGTCTCTCGAGACGAGAAAGACGCGACTCTCGTCTCGCGAGAAACGAGACGAGACTGGTAACTTACTTTTGGGCGGTACTGTAGCCTAATTCAAATATAAACCAAGATCACGTACAAGTATAATCACTCCTATTTTGTAAGTGTAAAACAATTCCTTATCTGCTGCCTGTCTTTTGCCCACTCTTTTAAATCAATTTTTTCCAATTAGTTGCCAGTCCATTTTCTCTTGTTTCTTCCCATGTGCTCTCTGAGATCATTTTATTGCTGACTCTTTTCCCAAATTTGCCCTAAACATCAAAAGTGAAACTTTTTTTCATCACTTCAAAGGCCGCACAAAAATACAATTTCTTGTTGCTGTTGTGTTTTTGTCAACCACTTGTTACCACCTGTCACTTCTCATGTTCCAAGTAATGAGCGGTTTTAAAATCATACTTAATCCACTCAACTTTGGAGCTAGTAAAAAGCGGGAAATCCAGTTTACATAACTATGGAAGACCACAACATGAAGAAATGGCAGATAACAACAGTGGCTCTATAAAACTCTTAGCAATCATATTCTGGAGTAGACCTACAGTACAGGTAAAAGTTAATTGGCATTCCAAATTTCACAGTAAAGGAAAGTTGAAATGTGTAAGAGTTTCTCATGAAGCTCATTATATTCAAGTTACTAGTGTTCCCATATAATGATGCCTCTTGAAG
This sequence comes from Pavona decussata, assembly GCF_977016875.1. Lineage (NCBI taxonomy): Eukaryota > Metazoa > Cnidaria > Anthozoa > Scleractinia > Agariciidae > Pavona > Pavona decussata. Next base: position 709,029 of record NW_028145664.1, on the reverse strand, counting down.
AAAACAAAAACCGTGGGGAAATAGACAGGTAACAAGATGAGGGTTAAGTGTCTCGTCATTCATGCAAAACAGTTAACTTAAGCTCCTTGTTTTGTAAAAACACACTGAAGTTGTAAATATGATAGCGTTAGAACTTCAAAAGAATGCTAAGACAAAATGTTCTGTCGTTGCTTTCGCTGATTTCAAATAAACAAAATCAAACCAGAATAATGAACTTCACTTCCTGTATCACATCCCACAATAAAGTATAATAAAGTTTCAGAAGCCTATAATGTATCCGTTGTAGTTCAGTTTTATCCTTGGTTCATTTTTTTTTTTTTTTTCGGTTCTTGTGTATGGTAATGTATGATAATTAATGAGTACAAAACAATTAAAAGGAAAATAAAAACTAATCGAACCACAACATACACTGTACCTACATGTATCTATAAGTAACTTATAAACAATATCAAGTAGCGCTGGTAACTACTGGGAGTTATGAAACCTAAAAAATGGGGCAGATAAAAAAGGACTGTCACATTCGGGGACTTAGCTTGCCATGAAGCATTTCGTGTCTTGTCACTAGCTGTACTCGTCACTAGGGCTGCACTCCTGAGCCCCACAAACAGCTGAGTTGAACATCTGCATTAAAACAGAATATAGGGAGATTAAACTGTTTTCTGGCTGTCCATTTTATTCATTTTGTCCTTCAGGAACGAGTGTCACTCTTAAAATAATCCGCAAACTCATCAAGAACCTCAGTCAAATATAACTTTAAGACTCAAGTCCTAAATCAAGATCATGTACAAACAGCACAACAGTAAGTCTACTAAATCAATTATTCACAAGGGAAAAGAGTCAAGAATGGTCTTAAAACAATTTAAATCAGCTAATCTACCGTTTAACACTAGAGAATTGTGCCATGAAAAGGTTGTAGAGATCAGGAAAATCGAGAACACTACGCGCTGATCTGAAAGCTTAAATTTCAAGTACAGGCCGCTCGATCTAAAATCGTAATTTTTGACGCCAACCGTCCAACAAAATAAATGTCACTTGCTTTTAACTAAAGCTTACCTGTTTAAAGACAGAATTCAGCCGCATATTCTTGTTCTGAGTCAAATAAATTCAAGCTAAACTGAACGACACAAGCATGAAAACATGAAAACCCGCCAGAATCGCTCCCGCCAAAATTAACGATCGAAACGATCGAAAAGAGAGTGCGCAGTACAACAACTGCTGACCAAAACGGCTCATTCATTCCCAGTCTGTCCGACAAGTCTGTCCCAGTCTCTCGTGTAAGTGGACCTTGATACGTTGTCATTGCAATGTGTAATCACTGCGGTTGCTGTGCTCCATCGCGAAAAAAATATTTACTGTACCGTTACGCCTTGGCTGGTGATAGCCGATCCTGCTGAACCAACACTATTTATGACAGGGGTTACTTTTATGTTACAAAAAAACGCTACTAATCTACGTGGAAGGACGTACGCATTGAAATAAATTGCGTAACCTTGGTCTGAATGCTTGATACCGAGGAGTTACGATCGCACGCCATTATAAATTACGTAGTAAATGTTTTTGCACGTATACTTGCGGATAAAAATACTGGGTAACAATTCCTACCGTGTTAAAAGTCTAACATGCTTGTTATGAAAGTCACAGTACCCACGTTACTCAAGTTTTAATCAGGGGATTGAGATGGCGACCGGATAGTGCATTTTTGCAAGCGGCTAGTTGAGGAGACACTAATTATAACTCAATTATTTCTCAGTAGAATCTAATGGTGAAATCCTCAAAACGTGTCAGTTGTCCTTGAATTTCTCCATCGCAAAGAATCGGCAACTTATCATTTGCTACAAAAGTTTTATACCGCTATCCTGTAGGAGATCTGTGGAGATCCGAACTTAATAATACTGCCCGAAGACACAGGCGCCGTCTCTGGGCGTTTGGTCAGGTCCCTTTTGTTTATAAAAAAGTCTTATAATGTTTGTTATTCGTTGTTATGAAATATGTAAACGTATACCACTTCTATCGGTACTGATGTAGTTATAAATGATCTTTAAGAGGCTTAAAGTGATAAATTAAAGTTTGTTAAACGTCTCATCAACAATTAAGTTTCCTTTACGGGGGCAACTTAAAGGTAAGTTACCCTACGACCGCGGCCGATAATGAAAAGCGAATTAAAGATGACTTTAATTCTTGTAAATGGCACTTAAAGAGTCACTTCCCATTTAAGACATTTACTTGTCTTTAAGTGCAATCTTAAATATTCTTGATATCTTTAAGTGACCTTTAAGTTTTTCTTAACGATAAGTAAAACTATCATTTCGTCCTGTGTGTGTCGTCACGGCATTGTTTACATTTTCACCTAGAGCAAAAGAAAGCATGACAACATTCTTAAGCGAGATATTCGCGTTAACAGAGAGATCTTTGCGGTAAATGTCAACGTTGTGACGTGATAAGCAACTTCGATTGAGGTTAAGTAGATCCCAGTCCCCGGGACAAATATCAGTGTAAACCAGCGGGATTTTGGACAAAAAACCCCCGATTTTTAGAAATTTTCCTCGCTTTTGAACTCTGGAGTTGTTGTGTAAGATATGTTGAACTACAAAAAACAGAAAAAAAGTTCGTGCCATATGCACTTTAAAAAGTCTGAGAGAGGTGAAGATTCCCCGTTGTCTGCGAATTTCCAGAGCCTGTGAATTCAAAGCACATCGTGATATTTGCTGATGCCTCTCAGCAAGCTTATGATGTGGCTGTGCGAATGTCATAACGATGCCGTCACCAGTCGGCGTGGAGTTCTTAAGGAAGTGAAGCGCGACAGAGGCACGAATTTCGTAGGTTAAGTGGGCGAATTAAAGGAACTAGTCGGCCAGTTAGACCGACAACAGTTTCAGAGCAAGACAGTTGAACTTGGAGAAACATGGAGATTCAATCCACCAGCAGCCCCACATTTTGGAGGAGCCCACGAAGTAATGGTGCAAGCAGATAAGAAATCCATTTATGCCGTTGTAGGACACTGAGATGTGACCGATGAAGAGCTGATCACGATGTTTACAGGGCTGGAGTCATTACTTAATTTCCGTCTGTTGACTTATCAGAGTTTAGATCCGCGAGACGATGTTCCATTGACCCCTAACCATTTCTTGCATGGCCAAATGGGAGGAAAATTTGCCCCTGAGTCTGTTGAAACCACTACTTTTCATTTGCGTCTAAGATGGCGAGAGGTTCAGGACATTATTTCACAAGTGTGGGGAGAAAGCTCAAAGAATGTGTTTCTGCCCTTAACAGCCGACCAAAGTGGACTTTAGAATTCCGAGACCTAACATTTGGAGATTTAGTTCTTGTGATTCAGCCAGATGCTCCAAGAGGACGTTGGCCATTAGGGCGCATTGTTTAAGTTTATTCTGGACGTGATGGCCACACCCGTGTAGCTAAAGTTGCGTGTGGAGTCAAGACTGCATGTCGTAAGACCGATTAACAAACAGATTCCCCTTGGAATTAATAGCTAATCAGTTATTTATAATCACAATAGGACTACCTTGGGAAGGGGGAATATTAAGAAAACAGTAAACGAACTAGAGCACTCGCGCGCTTAGACACATTTTGAATTTTCGTGATCATTTAAAGTTGTGTGTGTAAAGTTAGTTTTTGTGAAGCGCGTTTTTGCGGGATTTTTGTGAAGGTATGGTCAGAGTAATGTATGGTTTGCAAAAGATATCTCATCCCTGATTCATCTTAATGACCAAAAGTCAGGTATAAAAACGAATGAGACTTTTCCTATGATGATTGGACGTCGAATGACCAAAGTGTTTGCTGACCCTACACAAACGCGCGTTCGCTATAACATGCTCTTTACGTTTGTTTATCAAAAATCAGTACTTAGTCCTGCTCAGCCAAATTTCTTTACTGGAAGGATCATGTCAGTAAACTTGGTCCCAGGCCTCGAAGTCAATAAAGTGATGCCTTATTGATGTTTTATAGCTCTGTTAATAATCATGTGAAAAGAGATAATATCATTATTGTGTTAAAGTGTAACTTGTTGAGGGTTGTTAGAAGCGTAAAGTTCTTTCTACGAAGTTCTCAAATAAACAGTATTTCGCGTGAGCCTGACACAGATTAAAAATCTAAGCAAGATGATTGAGCAGTAGGGACTATTAACTAACATTCAAACTTTGTTAAATTGCAGATATTTACAGAATAACCAGCTGCAGAATTTACCAGAGGGCATTTTCTCTTCCCTGGTTACCCTTCTATGGCTGTAAGTACCACACAGAGAAATGTTTTATTTGGCTCTTGTCAATACAATTGCGTTCTTGTACCATATACTTAGTGCATTGTCAGCATTCCAGATGGATGTCCTGGGACGAGAGGGAAGGAGGGGGGGGGGGGGGGCGACTGAAGGGGATCCTTAAAGAACTGTGCATTGCCGTGGTTACAATCAAGTTGTATGACATTTGGTTATTAGAGGAAGTAAGTAACTTTCTTGTTTGCAATTTTAAGGCCATCAACTGTATCTCGTAGCCATAGAGCGCTTTGATTCCTCGTCTCGGGATCAATTCAGACACTCCAGTTTTCTCCTCCTTTGATTGTTGAGATAAATTTAGAGTCCTCGTTGTGGTTATTGCTATTAGGGGTGCCAAATTTTTTAAGATCATCCTGCGTGACCTAGTATTCGTATATAAACCAGTGGAGAGTGTATGAAAATGATAGCAAGACGGTATGATAAATTATCGTGAGTGGATTAAATTAAACGTGCTGTGAACATCGGGAAGGGAACCGCGCATGTGTTGCCTAATGTTATTGCTAAATTATTGAGGCCACACCATAAATTTTAGGTGATTCCGCTGGATAGTATTGTGCATTCTTTCTGCGCTTAAATTTTTGCGTCTTTAACACGCGTCTGGCACGCGTGCGCACGCTGAAAACATGATGTGTTCCTTGAGGCTAGGCCTAGCCAATAAATAAATTGTTTTCTCCTAAAGGAGCATCATGACCAATTTTTATTACCTTGGTTTTTTTACTAAGCTGTTATTCTATTTATGTTTTAATAATAAAAAAATATGACGACAGAAAAATGAGTCATTCCCGGAAATACTATCTTGCCCACCAGTTGGAGACTTAAAATAATGGTACTGAGAACACGCTTGCAAGAAACGTTTTAGGTCAATACTGATTAATAATGTGCTTAATGTTATCTTTAATTGATGCTCATGCTTCCTACCATAACATTTTCCTCGACTATATTTCATCAAAGTTATTTCTGTGACCACACGATCTTGCAAGAAATGATCAAACAGAGTCATTTTTAAATGCAAATACTGGAATCAAATATTACTTTCATTTCATGGTAATCACTTTAGCAGTAAAATAGATCGCTGGGCAAGAGCTGCAGCGAAAGGTTTAGCACCAAAAATGGAATGAAAATAAAATAAAGAAGCTAAAGATTATCTCAACACTTCGATATGTACTCACGATTCTCACAACTTCTGAAAAAGTCCTCATTTTTTAAAGGTTTCTTTTGCGTTGTTCCATTTTCGTCGACACAGCCTTGTTAGGTTTACTTTTGTTTGTATTTCTTTATATAAGATAACGTTTTCTTAATCGCATTCTATAGTTGACTTATAATAATCAAAAATATGACACTATCCTGCATTCCATTTCCTTATAGCAAATAAACATCTGTTGTTTCCTGAGAACTAACACATCATCTAACTCATTCGCAAAAGAAACCGCGTAACATTATGATATCTAATACAGGCATTGTATATATTCAATGTTTGAGAAACACTGTTTTGATTGACAAGTGTAATTGCTAATGGCAACCTGTTGGAGGAGTTAATTTAGCTCCTATAATGGAGTTACTTTTTTTGGAGTTACTATAACTCCCAAAGGGAGTAAACTGAAACTCCTAAAAAGAGTCAAACCGTTTACAGGAGTTATTTTAACCCTACAAGGAGAGTTAAAATAACTCACCTGTGAGAGTTACTTGGGAAGAGTTAATTTAACTCTATAAGAAGAGTTAATATAACTCACCTTTATAGAGTAACTTTAACTCTACAAGGAGAGTTATTTTTACCCATTCTTGGGTCATCACAGGCAATCATCTCAACAATTTCTCCTTCTCCACACAGGTAATAGACGTCACACTCTTCAAAAAGAAAATTTCAAATTCACTTTTACAGTAGAAGCATCCAAAATTGATGGACATATAAACGGTTTTCAAATTTTGTAGGAACAACAATTATTTGCATCTTTATGAACGCCCAAACTTACCATCTAAGGAGTCCAAAGGAGGGGATAATCTCTGATCTCTCTTCAACTTTTCTTTTGACTTGTCTTTGCTTTCGATCTCGTTGCCACTGCCTTCTTTGTCCCTTCCTTCCGCCTTTTTGATACATCCCTTAAGTGCTCAATCCACATCTTCACTTCCTCTTCTGTCAAGCGGGCATCCACTGACTTTGACAATGCAGTCTGTGCAAAAATCCCCACCTATGCCACACCCCTCGGGGCTGCTAAATCCACTAAACGCTTCCAATGCCCACCAACAAGGGCATGATGTTGTATAAAATCCCCTACTATTCCCTTCTAATCCCCACCTTGTCCCGGGGTGGGGGGGGGGGGAGGGGGGGGGGGGGGGGGGTCAGGGTTTTCGTTGACTCCTGCATTACGCTGCGTTCCGTAAAGAGCTCTGCGATATCCCTAAAATTCACGGATTTCAATCGAAATTAAACATAAAGCCGTCAGGTTGATACACACACTTCTGACCCGAACTCTTTTAGAAATACAATTATAAACACTAGGTAAATATCTCTGGCCATTTAGCCATAAATTAGAGACGATCTATCCCTTTATTGGTAGTATAAATGAAACCTCTTGAGTTATTTTTCTTTTCCACGATGTGCTATGGCAGTGTTTGTTTTGCGTGACTGACAGTAGTCATTTCAAAGTATATAAATTATTCAATATCCATTCTACGCTCAATTTAAAGCGTTACCTTTCTTGTATGTTTGAATAAAATCAGTAGTTAAAAATTCTCTCCAAGAAAAAGAATTAGCTTGGGAAAAAGTTCCTTTCTTCCTCTTATAGTATGTGAACTGGCTTCTTTACGTTTTGTGACACAGTGTTTATTTATCAACGTATCAAGACTCCATTGTTCATTTCAGTCTTATTGAGTTAAAACCCAGAGATATTTTGATTTGAATATTTTTTCAAAACCCTCCTAGCACATACTGAAAGGTCGGCATTACTTAAAATGTCTGCTATTCCATCCAGTTGTTCCCTGCATGAAAAATTGCAGACTCGTTGTGGACACAAGGAGAGCTTTGTTTTGCTTTCTGAAAGCAACTCAAATGTATCAGCGCTTTTTGCGAGTTGTTACTTATCAAAATCTTGCAAAAAGAGCGGGTATTCGTGGCACGTCATGATCAGCGACCCAGTTTGCAAGCTTGCCTATCTGCCTGAGACATGGACATGTACAAAATCGTGCCAGTAAGATTGTAGGTCTGGTGGGGAGACCAAGAATAACTGGAGATGTCGATGAAATGATTCTTATGTTTCGCAAAATCGCCGCTGTTGTTTCGCGTAAGTCGATAATCCTTTAGGCTGTGGTGCATTTTTCTCCGTCGCCCGTTTCCATTAAGGTTTATTTTCGGTTTCTACTTTCAAAATGTTTATCTCGCCAGTCAATGTATAATTCTAAGGAAAACCGAATCTCTGAAAAACATGTCATTTTAAGGTATGGATGCACCGAGTGTCAGAGTGCGTTTTCTATTTACCTGGTTTCAAACGCAAGTAAAGAAAGTCTTTTGAGTCAGGATTGCCGTTGGAACTCTTTTAAAGTGATTGGAGAGGATATAGAAGCACAATAAAAGCTGTATCAATGAGCCGTCATTGTTCGAAAAACTATACAAATCAATTTGCGGTCGAGATTAATTGATAAATATACACAAGGCAACACTTAGCCGGGCAGCACCAGAGTAATGTGGTTCCAATTACTTGACCTCAACAACAACAACAACAACAACAACAAAATGTGTTCGCCTGTTCCCCATCCATCTCAAGTATTACTTGTAATATTTAACGCAATCTGTGTTTATCCTATTCTATGGATGAGAGAACTTATGTCAATGATTTTGTCGTTGCATCTATATACCTAGTTATCTGCATTTCTTGCCGCAAGAACAGATCGTTCGCAAAATGTTTCCTAATAAATCCCGGGAATAAAATTTGGGCAGATAGGAGAGCCACGGATACCCGCTCTTTTCTCAAGATCAGCTCTGCTTCGCTAATATCGCCGCATTTTGATAAGTAACAGCTCGCCAAATGCGTGTAACAGCTAATGATGGCCTCCCAATCACCTAATATGTATGGCGTTCACATCATTCGTTTGGAGACGTGAGAAAAGATTCGTCGAGGATGTATACGCCTCATCAGAAGGTTCAAGGAAACCTTGCTATAGTGAATGTAATGTGTGATGCAAGATACTAGTTCAACTCAAAACAAAACTAAAAAAAATTAAAATTTCATTTATTTAATTACGTTACTTCGCTGTCAATCTCAAACAATTTGTCAACAGGAAAGATAGTAAATAAATTTTTCACTATTATGACAAATACAAGTAATAAACAACACGAAACAGGGAAACCCAAAGGTTCTTCGGCAAAATGCCTGCTCAAATTTTTGATCACCGGAAAACTAAAACCTCAAGCCTGAACTTTAGTCAAGAAAAGTAAAAAACGTCGCTCGACGATCTTAAAAGGCAACGCGAAAACCTCGAAGAAAAGAAAAACGAGCTTGAACGACGAAACAACCATCTCGACAACAAAATTAAAGATGTAGAAACTAAGAACCTTTACCTAGAGGCGTACTCAAGACGCGAAATATAAAATTTAAAAATATCAACGAAGACGACAACGACGACGAAGACACAGAGGAAAGGCTTCGCACTTTCCTTGAGACTGACCTGGGATTCCGAGACGCCCATACAGTAGAAATACAAAGAGTTCATCGACTGGGAAGGAAAAAACAAAAATGAGTCAAGACCCATTCTCGCGAGATTTCTTAGATTTAAAGGCTGCGAGAAAATCCTGTCTTTAGGAAGACGGCTCCGGGGGACAGCTTATACGATGTATCAGGACCATCCACATGAAATCGTACAAAGAAGAAAGAATCAAATGAACACATTCAGAAAAGCCAGGGAAAATAGAATCCCTGCCACCTTTAGTAAGGCACAACCAGACAAATTATATATTCGAGGTAAGCTTTGGCCAGTAGGAAAAACACTAGACATTTAGATGTAATCACGATCATTTCGGAAATATAGATACATAAATATTACAACTGATACAATTTCTAGGAGAAATGGATATATTTCCTCCCCGTTGATATATGTTTATTTCTTTTTCTTTTTCCAGTTATACATACGCCATATTATCGATGTAATATTTGTTTTTGCGGGCGGTGACGCGTGTTTCAGCCTAAACCAGACCGCCTTATAGGAAAGGCGCGTATTGCAAAATTGAGTTTTCATTGGGCCTCGCGCTATTGATTCTGAAGTGATCGAAATACATGGCTCTATCATCAAAAGACCTTAGTCTAATAGCGAACGCCTTTTTGTTGGTTTACGCGTATGCTAATGTGAGTCTGTGTTTACTGCATTTTGTGTACTTCCCAACCCAGGATGAATTTTATGTAGTTTTGTATGTGTATTTTCGTGTTCTGTTCACGTATATATTTTATTTTGGCTTCTCCAAATGCATTTTTCTCCTTAGGTCCAAATATAATGCTTCGTTATGCAAGGTGTTTGCCGTCACGCATATCTTTACCGCTTTGAAAATCCCACCCATAGTCTTCATCCACACCTCATTACAATCAACACTTACGCCGAAGATTTAGTGATCTGTTCCATAAATGTGCGAGGGCTGTCGAATACCATGAAAAGGCGTGAGACCTTTTGCTGGCTCGAGTTTAAAAAACTATGCAATTTATTTTCTTCAAGAAGTTCATTGTACTAAAGAGAAAGAGATCTTGTGGACTTCCGAATGGGGTTTCTCAGCTGTTTTTAGCAGCTATTCAAGTGCTAGTGCCGGAACTTGTAAACTTTTTAATAATAATTTTGGACATAAAATTCTGAAACAATTTTCTGATCTAGAGGGAAGATTTGTCATAGTAGATGTCAAAACAGACTATAAGATTTTGACCTTAGTAAATGTTTATGCGCCAAATGACGATAATCCCACCTTCTTTAAAAGTGTGCTTAATCAGCTTCTCTCTTTCGACTGCGAAGAGTCCTTGGAAGTGATTATAACTTGGTTCTGGAGGTTGAAAAAGACAAATTTAGAGGAAACCCGGCCACTCATAAAAACTCGTTAGAAGAAGTTCGGTTCATAGCTAGCCTCTTGACCGAAGCTGAACGCTTACAAAGCCTAAAAATCAATGCAAGCAAACAAAAGCCCTGGAAGTGACGGCGTCCCAGTCGAATTTTACAAGGTTTTCTGGAAAGACATACATCATTATCTTCTAAACGTACTAAATTGTGCATATGGAAACGGCCTTCAATTACTCAAAGGAGAGGATTAATCACTCTCGTACCAAAAAGGAACAAATCTGCTCATTTCTTAAAGAACTGGAGACCAATAACACTTCTTAACTGTGATTGCAAAATATAAGCCAAATCCATTGCTAATCGAGTACGTAAAGTCCTACCAAAGATAATCAACAACGATCAGACCGGCTTAAAAAAAAAGATTTATGGAGAGAACATCAGACTTCTCGATAGTATAATAAATTACACAGATACAGAACAAATCCCTGGCCTTCTATTATTTGTCGACTTTGAGAAGGCTTTCGATAGTGTAGAAAAAACTCTAAAATACTATAACTTTGGAACATCCTTGACTGCACGAGTAAAATTATTTTATACTGTTATTAGCAGTTGTATCCAAAACAACGGATGGTCCTCCGACTTCTTTACGTTAAGTCGCATTGTGAGACAGGGCTGCCCTCTTTCCCCTTATTTGTTTATTTTCTGTGCAGAAATATTGGGTAGCACAGTAAGGAAGCATAATGAAGTTCGTGGAATCACGATCCTGGGCACTAAGTGCAAACTCTCGCAATACGCAGATGATACGACAATGATTTTAAATGGCTCATAATCCTCCTTTTCTAGAACTCTATACTTACTTGACGCATTTGCTTCGATATCTGGCTTGACAGTTAATTACGATAAGATGGAAGCCCTCTGGATCGGCTCAGCGAAAAATTTGAATGCAGCATTACTCTCTTACAAACCTATAACATGGGCTGAGAGAAAGGCTTACGCCTTGGGAGTCCGGTTTTCGACTGTAGAGAAAACCGCTTCTTACGATAATTTTTCCGAAAAAATCGAGAGATTAAAAAAAATCCTAAATAGCTGGTCTGCAAGAAGGTTGACTCTTCTAGGTAAAATTACGATCATTACATCTCTTGCAGTATCGCAAATTGTGCATGTTATGTCCTCTCTCCCAACGCATCAGGGTGCACTTAAAGAGATTAATTCTTAGCTGTATG